>NC_068934.1:309311-618622 GCF_023091745.1 Budorcas taxicolor
AGGGACCTCAGGGACACGCTCTGGTGGCCTCAGGAAGGGCCAGTCCCCATGCGAATTGCTAGGGGCCATCTCGGGATTCCTCTCCCGTCGATGCCGGGGCCTAAGGCCGTGTGTGGAGTCGGGGCCCAAACCTGAGCATTCCTCTCCAGTGTTGACATGGATCTTGGGGTGCCTCTGAGTCTCCCCAGGGGAGTCAGGCTTCGTCTCGTGTGGGCGCATGCACGTGCGCTTTCCTCCCGAGCTGCAGCAGTAGGGTCACGCTTCCTGTCACGTGGATCAAGGGATCTGTGGCTTTCCCTCGAGGCTTTCCCTCGAGGAATTCCCACGAGGCTTTCCCACAGGGCTGTGCCAAGTGCCACCTTGGTGTGAGTCGATCCTCGGCGTGAAAGACGGGCCGGTGAAGGGAAAAGAAGTTCCTCTGGAATGGACTGAGACATCTGGGGGACTCTTGGAATGGTGGCACGACCCTGGAGTTCCTCTCGCCGTCCCTGTTGAGAGGGCCTCCTCTTGAGATGCGACGGGAACGCCGGGAATTCTTTCCCAACGAAGAAGGGAAAGGATCCCTCACCTCGAGCTACGAGGCGGAAACGGGGCTCCTCTGGATGTGGGCGGGACCCTCGTGTTTCCTCTCGAGTGGAGACGGGTATGTCGGGGAACTTCTTGAGTTGCACCAAGGGTGTGAAGGACCCTTTCGACGTTCTAGAGGTGTGGTGTGATTAGCCCGGAGAAGCCTCTGTGGAAATGGGCCTCATCTCGCCTGCAGGGGAGAACCTCCTGGATATTCTCGAGTTGCGGCAGGTCTTCTCGAGTTACGACGGGGACCTCAGGGACCCGCTCTGGTGGCCTCAGGAAGGGCCAGTCCCCATGCGCGTTGCTAGGGGCCATCTCGGGATTCCTCTCCCGTCGATGCCGGGGCCTAAGACCTTGTGTGGAGTCGGGGCCGGAACCTGAGCATTCCCCTCCAGTATTGACATGGATTTTGGGGTGCCTCTGAGTCTCCCCAGGGGAGTCAGGCCTCGTCTCGTGTGGGGGCATGCACGTGCGCTTTCCTCCCCAGCTGCAGCAGTAGGGTCACGCTTCCTGTCACGTGGATCAAGGGATCTGTGGCTTCCCCTCGAGGCTTTCCCTCGAGGCTTTCCCACGAGGCTTTCCCAAAGGGCTGTGCCAAGTGCCACCTTGGTGTGAGTCGATCCTCGGCGTGAAAGACGAGCCGGTGAAGGGAAAAGAGGTTCCTCTGGAATGGACAGAGACATCTGGGGGACTCTTGGAATGGTGGCACGACCCTGGAGTTCCTCTCGCAGTTCCTGTTGAGAGGGCCTCCTCTTGAGATGCGACGGGAACGCCGGGAATTCTTTCCCGACGAAGCAGGGAACGGATCCCTCACCTCGAGCTACGAGGCGGAAACGGGGCTCCTCTGGATGTGGGCGGGACCCTCGTGTTTCCTCTCGAGTGGAGATGGGTATGTCGGGGAACTTCTTGAGTTGCACCAAGGGTGTGAAGGACCCTTTCGACGTTCCAGAGGTGAGGTGTGATTAGCCCCGAGAAGCCTCTGCGGAAATGGGCCTCATCGCGCCTGCAGGGGAGAACCTCCTGGATATTCTCGAGTTGCGGCAGGTCTTCTCGAGTTACGACGGGGACCTCAGGGACCCGCTCTGGTGGCCTCAGGAAGGGCCAGTCCCCATGCGAGTTGCTAGGGGCCATTTCGGGATTCCTCTCCAGTCGATGCCGGGGCCAAACACCTTGTGTGGAGTCGGGGCGGGAAACTGAGCATTCCTCTCCAGTGTTAACATGGATCTTGTGGTGCCTCTGAGTCTCCCCAGGGGAGTCAGGCTTCGTCTCGTGTGGGGGCATGCACGTGCGCTTTCCTCCCGAGCTGCAGCAGTAAGGTCACGCTTCCTGTCACGTGGATCAAGGGATCTGTGGCTTTCCCTCGAGGCTTTCCCTCGAGGCTTTCTCACGAAGCTTTCCCAAGGGCTGTGCCAAGTGCCACCTTGGTGTGAGTCGATCCTCGGCGTGAAAGACGAGCCGGTGAAGGGAAAAGGGGTTCCTCTGGAATGGACAGAGATATCTGGTTGACTCTTGGAATGGTGGCACGACCCTGGAGTTCCTCTCGCCGTTCCTGTTGAGAGGGCCTCCTCTTGAGATGCGACGGGAACGCCGGGAATTCTTTCCCAACGAAGCAGGGAAAGGATCCCTCACCTCGAGCTACGAGGCGGAAACGGGGCTCCTATGGATGTGGGCGGGACCCTCGTGTTTCCTCTCGAGTGGAGAAGGGTATGTCGGGGAACTTCTTGAGTTGCACCAAGCGTGTGAAGGACCCTTTCGACGTTCCAGAGGTGAGGTGTGATTAGCCCCGAGAAGCCTCTGCGGAAATGGGCCCCATCTCGCCTGCAGGGGAGAACCTCCTGGATATTCTCGAGTTGCGGCAGGTCTTCTCGAGTTACGACGGGGACCTCAGGGACCCGCTCTGGTGGCCTCAGGAAGGGCCAGTCCCCATGCGAGTTGCTAGGGGCCATCTCGGGATTCCTCTCCCGTCGATGCCGGGGCCTAAGACCTTGTGTGGAGTTGGGGCCGGAACCTGAGCATTCCTTTCCAGTGTTGACATGGATCTTGGGGTCCCTCTGAGTCTCCGCAGGGGAGTCAGGCCTCGTCTCGAGTGGGGGCATGCACGTGCGCTTTCCTCCCCAGCTGCAGCAGTAGCGTCACGCTTCCTGTCACGTGGATCAAGGGATCTGTGGCTTTCCCTCGAGGCTTTCCCTCGAGGCTTTCCCACGAGGCTTTCCCACAGGGCTGTGCCAAGTGCCACCTTGGTGTGAGTCGATCCTCGGCGTGAAAGACGAGCCGGTGAAGGGAAAAGAGGTTCCTCTGGAATGGACAGAGACATCTGGGGGACTCTTGGAATGGTGGCACGACCCTGGAGTTCCTCTCGCCGTTCCTGTTGAGAGGGCCTCCTCTTGAGATGCGACGGGAACGCCGGGAATTCTTTCCCGACGAAGCAGGGAACGGATCCCTCACCTCGAGCTACGAGGCGGAAACGGGGCTCCTCTGGATGTGCGGGGGACCCTCGTGTTTCCTCTCGAGTGGAGACGGGTATGTCGGGGAAATTCTTGAGTTGCACCAAGGGTGTGAACGAACCTTTCGACGTTCCAGAGGTGAGGTGTGATTAGCCACGAGAAGCCTCTGCGGAAATGGGCCTCATCTCGCCTGCAGGGGAGAACCTCCTGGATATTCTCGAGTTGCGGCAGGTCTTCTCGAGTTACGACGGGGACCTCAGGGACCCGCTCTGGTGGCCTCAGCAAGGGCCAGTCCTCATGCGAGTTGCTAGGCGCCATCTTGGGATTCCTCTCCCGTCGATGCCGGGGCCTAAGACCTTGTGTCGAGTCTGGGCCGGAACCTGAGCAATCCTCTCCAGTGTTGACATGGATTTTGGGGTGCCTCTGAGTCTCCGCAGGGGAGTCAGGCCTCGTCTCGTGTGGGGGCATGCACGTGCGTTTTCCTCCCCAGCTGCAGCAGTAGCGTCACGCTTCCTTTCACGTGGATCAAGGGATCTGTGGCTTTCCCTCGAGGCTTTCCCTCGAGGCTTTCCCACGAGGCTTCCCACAGGGCTGTGCCAAGTGCCACCTTGTTGTGAGTCGATCCTCGGCGTGAAAGACGAGCCAGTGAAGGGAAAAGAGGTTCCTATGGAATGGACAGAGACATCTGGGGGACTCTTGGAATGGTGAAACGACCCTGGAGTTCCTCTCGCCGTTCCTGTTGAGAGGGCCTCCTCTTGAGATGCGACGGGAACGCCGGGAATTCTTTCCCAACGAAGCAGGGAAAGGAAACCTCACCTCGAGCTACGAGGTGGAAACGGGGCTCCTCTGGATGTGGGCGGGACCCTCGTGTTTCCTCTCGAGTGGAGACGGGTATGTCGGGGAACTTCTTGAGTTGCACCAAGGGTGTGAAGGACCCTTTCGACGTTCCAGAGGTGAGGTGTGATTAGCCCCGAGAAGCCTCTGCGGAAATGGGCCCCATCTCGCCTGCAGGGGAGAACCTCCTGGATATTCTCGAGTTGCGGCAGGTCTTCTCGAGTTACGACGGGGACCTCAGGGACCCGCTCTGGTGGCCTCAGGAAGGGCCAGTCCCCATGCGAGTTGCTAGGGGCCATCTCGGGATTCCTCTCCCGTCGATGCCGGGGCCTAAGACCTTGTGTGGAGTTGGGGCCGGAACCTGAGCATTCCTTTCCAGTGTTGACATGGATCTTGGGGTCCCTCTGAGTCTCCGCAGGGGAGTCAGGCCTCGTCTCGGGTGGGGGCATGCACGTGCGCTTTCCTCCCCAGCTGCAGCAGTAGCGTCACGCTTCCTGTCACGTGGATCAAGGGATCTGTGGCTTTCCCTCGAGGCTTTCCCTCGAGGCTTTCCCACGAGGCTTTCCCACAGGGCTGTGCCAAGTGCCACCTTGGTGTGAGTCGATCCTCGGCGTGAAAGACGAGCCGGTGAAGGGAAAAGAGGTTCCTCTGGAATGGACAGAGACATCTGGGGGACTCTTGGAATGGTGGCACGACCCTGGAGTTCCTCTCGCAGTTCCTGTTGAGAGGGCCTCCTCTTGAGATGCGACGGGAACGCCGGGAATTCTTTCCCGACGAAGCAGGGAACGGATCCCTCACCTCGAGCTACGAGGCGGAAACGGGGCTCCTCTGGATGTGGGCGGGACCCTCGTGTTTCCTCTCGAGTGGAGACGGGTATGTCGGGGAAATTCTTGAGTTGCACCAAGGGTGTGAACGAACCTTTCGACGTTCCAGAGGTGAGGTGTGATTAGCCACGAGAAGCCTCTGCGGAAATGGGCCTCATCTCGCCTGCAGGGGAGAACCTCCTGGATATTCTCGAGTTGCGGCAGGTCTTCTCGAGTTACGACGGGGACCTCAGGGACCCGCTCTGGTGGCCTCAGCAAGGGCCAGTCCTCATGCGAGTTGCTAGGCGCCATCTTGGGATTCCTCTCCCGTCGATGCCGGGGCCTAAGACCTTGTGTCGAGTCTGGGCCGGAACCTGAGCAATCCTCTCCAGTGTTGACATGGATTTTGGGGTGCCTCTGAGTCTCCGCAGGGGAGTCAGGCCTCGTCTCGTGTGGGGGCATGCACGTGCGTTTTCCTCCCCAGCTGCAGCAGTAGCGTCACGCTTCCTTTCACGTGGATCAAGGGATCTGTGGCTTTCCCTCGAGGCTTTCCCTCGAGGCTTTCCCACGAGGCTTCCCACAGGGCTGTGCCAAGTGCCACCTTGTTGTGAGTCGATCCTCGGCGTGAAAGACGAGCCAGTGAAGGGAAAAGAGGTTCCTATGGAATGGACAGAGACATCTGGGGGACTCTTGGAATGGTGAAACGACCCTGGAGTTCCTCTCGCCGTTCCTGTTGAGAGGGCCTCCTCTTGAGATGCGACGGGAACGCCGGGAATTCTTTCCCAACGAAGCAGGGAAAGGAAACCTCACCTCGAGCTACGAGGTGGAAACGGGGCTCCTCTGGATGTGGGCGGGACCCTCGTGTTTCCTCTCGAGTGGAGACGGGTATGTCGGGGAACTTCTTGAGTTGCACCAAGGGTGTGAAGGACCCTTTCGACGTTCCAGAGGTGAGGTGTGATTAGCCCCGAGAAGCCTCTGCGGAAATGGGCCCCATCTCGCCTGCAGGGGAGAACCTCCTGGATATTCTCGAGTTGCGGCAGGTCTTCTCGAGTTACGACGGGGACCTCAGGGACCCGCTCTGGTGGCCTCAGGAAGGGCCAGTCCCCATGCGAGTTGCTAGGGGCCATCTCGGGATTCCTCTCCCGTCGATGCCGGGGCCTAAGACCTTGTGTGGAGTTGGGGCCGGAACCTGAGCATTCCTTTCCAGTGTTGACATGGATCTTGGGGTCCCTCTGAGTCTCCGCAGGGGAGTCAGGCCTCGTCTCGGGTGGGGGCATGCACGTGCGCTTTCCTCCCCAGCTGCAGCAGTAGCGTCACGCTTCCTGTCACGTGGATCAAGGGATCTGTGGCTTTCCCTCGAGGCTTTCCCTCGAGGCTTTCCCACGAGGCTTTCCCACAGGGCTGTGCCAAGTGCCACCTTGGTGTGAGTCGATCCTCGGCGTGAAAGACGAGCCGGTGAAGGGAAAAGAGGTTCCTCTGGAATGGACAGAGACATCTGGGGGACTCTTGGAATGGTGGCACGACCCTGGAGTTCCTCTCGCAGTTCCTGTTGAGAGGGCCTCCTCTTGAGATGCGACGGGAACGCCGGGAATTCTTTCCCGACGAAGCAGGGAACGGATCCCTCACCTCGAGCTACGAGGCGGAAACGGGGCTCCTCTGGATGTGGGCGGGACCCTCGTGTTTCCTCTCGAGTGGAGACGGGTATGTCGGGGAAATTCTTGAGTTGCACCAAGGGTGTGAACGAACCTTTCGACGTTCCAGAGGTGAGGTGTGATTAGCCACGAGAAGCCTCTGCGGAAATGGGCCTCATCTCGCCTGCAGGGGAGAACCTCCTGGATATTCTCGAGTTGCGGCAGGTCTTCTCGAGTTACGACGGGGACCTCAGGGACCCGCTCTGGTGGCCTCAGCAAGGGCCAGTCCTCATGCGAGTTGCTAGGCGCCATCTTGGGATTCCTCTCCCGTCGATGCCGGGGCCTAAGACCTTGTGTCGAGTCTGGGCCGGAACCTGAGCAATCCTCTCCAGTGTTGACATGGATTTTGGGGTGCCTCTGAGTCTCCGCAGGGGAGTCAGGCCTCGTCTCGTGTGGGGGCATGCACGTGCGTTTTCCTCCCCAGCTGCAGCAGTAGCGTCACGCTTCCTTTCACGTGGATCAAGGGATCTGTGGCTTTCCCTCGAGGCTTTCCCTCGAGGCTTTCCCACGAGGCTTCCCACAGGGCTGTGCCAAGTGCCACCTTGTTGTGAGTCGATCCTCGGCGTGAAAGACGAGCCAGTGAAGGGAAAAGAGGTTCCTATGGAATGGACAGAGACATCTGGGGGACTCTTGGAATGGTGAAACGACCCTGGAGTTCCTCTCGCCGTTCCTGTTGAGAGGGCCTCCTCTTGAGATGCGACGGGAACGCCGGGAATTCTTTCCCGACGAAGCAGGGAAAGGAAACCTCACCTCGAGCTACGAGGTGGAAACGGGGCTCCTCTGGATGTGGGCGGGACCCTCGTGTTTCCTCTCGAGTGGAGACGGGTATGTCGGGGAACTTCTTGAGTTGCACCAAGGGTGTGAAGGACCCTTTCGACGTTCCAGAGGTGAGGTGTGATTAGCCCCGAGAAGCCTCTGCGGAAATGGGCCCCATCTCGCCTGCAGGGGAGAACCTCCTGGATATTCTCGAGTTGCGGCAGGTCTTCTCGAGTTACGACGGGGACCTCAGGGACCCGCTCTGGTGGCCTCAGGAAGGGCCAGTCCCCATGCGAGTTGCTAGGGGCCATCTCGGGATTCCTCTCCCGTCGATGCCGGGGCCTAAGACCTTGTGTGGAGTCGGGGCCGGAACCTGAGCATTCCCCTCCAGTATTGACATGGATTTTGGGGTGCCTCTGAGTCTACCCAGGGGAGTCAGGCCTCGTCTCGTGTGGGGGCATGCACGTGCGCTTTCCTCCCCAGCTGCAGCAGTAGGGTCACGCTTCCTGTCACGTGGATCAAGGGATCTGTGGCTTTCCCTCGAGGCTTTCCCTCGAGGCTTTCCCACGAGGCTTTCCCACAGGGCTGTGCCAAGTGCCACCTTGGTGTGAGTCGATCCTCGGCGTGAAAGACGAGCCGGTGAAGGGAAAAGAGGTTCCTCTGGAATGGACAGAGACATCTGGGGGACTCTTGGAATGGTGGCACGACCCTGGAGTTCCTCTCGCAGTTCCTGTTGAGAGGGCCTCCTCTTGAGATGCGACGGGAACGCCGGGAATTCTTTCCCGACGAAGCAGGGAACGGATCCCTCACCTCGAGCTACGAGGCGGAAACGGGGCTCCTCTGGATGTGGGCGGGACCCTCGTGTTTCCTCTCGAGTGGAGACGGGTATGTCGGGGAACTTCTTGAGTTGCACCAAGGGTGTGAAGGACCCTTTCGACGTTCCAGAGGTGAGGTGTGATTAGCCCCGAGAAGCCTCTGCGGAAATGGGCCTCATCGCGCCTGCAGGGGAGAACCTCCTGGATATTCTCGAGTTGCGGCAGGTCTTCTCGAGTTACGACGGGGACCTCAGGGACCCGCTCTGGTGGCCTCAGGAAGGGCCAGTCCCCATGCGAGTTGCTAGGGGCCATTTCGGGATTCCTCTCCAGTCGATGCCGGGGCCAAACACCTTGTGTGGAGTCGGGGCGGGAAACTGAGCATTCCTCTCCAGTGTTAACATGGATCTTGTGGTGCCTCTGAGTCTGCCCAGGGGAGTCAGGCTTCGTCTCGTGTGGGGGCATGCACGTGCGCTTTCCTCCCGAGCTGCAGCAGTAAGGTCACGCTTCCTGTCACGTGGATCAAGGGATCTGTGGCTCTCCCTCGAGGCTTTCCCTCGAGGCTTTCTCACGAAGCTTTCCCAAGGGCTGTGCCAAGTGCCACCTTGGTGTGAGTCGATCCTCGGCGTGAAAGACGAGCCGGTGAAGGGAAAAGGGGTTCCTCTGGAATGGACAGAGATATCTGGTTGACTCTTGGAATGGTGGCACGACCCTGGAGTTCCTCTCGCCGTTCCTGGTGAGAGGGCCTCCTCTTGAGATGCGACGGGAACGCCGGGAATTCTTTCCCGACGAAGCAGGGAACGGATCCCTCACCTCGAGCTACGAGGCGGAAACGGGGCTCCTATGGATGTGGGCGGGACCCTCGTGTTTCCTCTCGAGTGGAGAAGGGTATGTCGGGGAACTTCTTGAGTTGCACCAAGCGTGTGAAGGACCCTTTCGACGTTCCAGAGGTGAGGTGTGATTAGCCCCGAGAAGCCTCTGCGGAAATGGGCCCCATCTCGCCTGCAGGGGAGAACCTCCTGGATATTCTCGAGTTGCGGCAGGTCTTCTCGAGTTACGACGGGGACCTCAGGGACCCGCTCTGGTGGCCTCAGGAAGGGCCAGTCCCCATGCGAGTTGCTAGGGGCCATCTCGGGATTCCTCTCCCGTCGATGCCGGGGCCTAAGACCTTGTGTGGAGTCGGGGCCGGAACCTGAGCATTCCTTTCCAGTGTTGACATGTATCTTGGGGTCCCTCTGAGTCTCCGCAGGGGAGTCAGGCCTCGTCTCGAGTGGGGGCATGCACGTGCGCTTTCCTCCCCAGCTGCAGCAGTAGCGTCACGCTTCCTGTCACGTGGATCAAGGGATCTGTGGCTTTCCCTCGAGGCTTTCCCTCGAGGCTTTCCCACGAGGCTTTCCCACAGGGCTGTGCCAAGTGCCACCTTGGTGTGAGTCGATCCTCGGCGTGAAAGACGAGCCGGTGAAGGGAAAAGAGGTTCCTCTGGAATGGACAGAGACATCTGGGGGACTCTTGGAATGGTGGCACGACCCTGGAGTTCCTCTCGCCGTTCCTGTTGAGAGGGCCTCCTCTTGAGATGCGACGGGAACGCCGGGAATTCTTTCCCGACGAAGCAGGGAACGGATCCCTCACCTCGAGCTACGAGGCGGAAACGGGGCTCCTCTGGATGTGGGCGGGACCCTCGTGTTTCCTCTCGAGTGGAGACGGGTATGTCGGGGAACTTCTTGAGTTGCACCAAGGGTGTGAAGGACCCTTTCGACGTTCCAGAGGTGAGGTGTGATTAGCCCCGAGAAGCCTCTGCGGAAATGGGCCTCATCGCGCCTGCAGGGGAGAACCTCCTGGATATTCTCGAGTTGCGGCAGGTCTTCTCGAGTTACGACGGGGACCTCAGGGACCCGCTCTGGTGGCCTCAGGAAGGGCCAGTCCCCATGCGAGTTGCTAGGGGCCATTTCGGGATTCCTCTCCAGTCGATGCCAGGGCCAAACACCTTGTGTGGAGTCGGGGCGGGAAACTGAGCATTCCTCTCCAGTGTTAACATGGATCTTGTGGTGCCTCTGAGTCTGCCCAGGGGAGTCAGGCTTCGTCTCGTGTGGGGGCATGCACGTGCGCTTTCCTCCCGAGCTGCAGCAGTAAGGTCACGCTTCCTGTCACGTGGATCAAGGGATCTGTGGCTTTCCCTCGAGGCTTTCCCTCGAGGCTTTCTCACGAAGCTTTCCCAAGGGCTGTGCCAAGTGCCACCTTGGTGTGTGTCGATCCTCGGCGTGAAAGACGAGCCGGTGAAGGGAAAAGGGGTTCCTCTGGAATGGACAGAGATATCTGGTTGACTCTTGGAATGGTGGCACGACCCTGGAGTTCCTCTCGCCGTTCCTGTTGAGAGGGCCTCCTCTTGAGATGCGACGGGAACGCCGGGAATTCTTTCCCAACGAAGCAGGGAAAGGATCCCTCACCTCGAGCTACGAGGCGGAAACGGGGCTCCTATGGATGTGGGCGGGACCCTCGTGTTTCCTCTCGAGTGGAGAAGGGTATGTCGGGGAACTTCTTGAGTTGCACCAAGCGTGTGAAGGACCCTTTCGACGTTCCAGAGGTGAGGTGTGATTAGCCCCGAGAAGCCTCTGCGGAAATGGGCCCCATCTCGCCTGCAGGGGAGAACCTCCTGGAAATTCTCGAGTTGCGGCAGGTCTTCTCGAGTTACGACAGGGACCTCAGGGACCCGCTCTGGTGGCCTCAGGAAGGGCCAGTCCCCATGCGAGTTGCTAGGGGCCATCTCGGGATTCCTCTCCCGTCGATGCCGGGGCCTAAGACCTTGTGTGGAGTCGGGGCCGGAACCTGAGCATTCCCCTCCAGTATTGACATGGATTTTGGGGTGCCTCTGAGTCTCCCCAGGGGAGTCAGGCCTCGTCTCGAGTGGGGGCATGCACGTGCGCTTTCCTCCCCAGCTGCAGCAGTAGGGTCACGCTTCCTGTCACGTGGATCAAGGGATCTGTGGCTTTCCCTCGAGGCTTTCCCTCGAGGCTTTCCCACGAGGCTTTCCCAAAGGGCTGTGCCAAGTGCCACCTTGGTGTGAGTCGATCCTCGGCGTGAAAGACGAGCCGGTGAAGGGAAAAGAGGTTCCTCTGGAATGGACAGAGACATCTGGGGGACTCTTGGAATGGTGGCACGACCCTGGAGTTCCTCTCGCAGTTCCTGTTGAGAGGGCCTCCTCTTGAGATGCGACGGGAACGCCGGGAATTCTTTCCCGACGAAGCAGGGAACGGATCCCTCACCTCGAGCTACGAGGCGGAAACGGGGCTCCTCTGGATGTGGGCGGGACCCTCGTGTTTCCTCTCGAGTGGAGACGGGTATGTCGGGGAACTTCTTGAGTTGCACCAAGGGTGTGAAGGACCCTTTCGACGTTCCAGAGGTGAGGTGTGATTAGCCCCGAGAAGCCTCTGCGGAAATGGGCCTCATCGCGCCTGCAGGGGAGAACCTCCTGGATATTCTCGAGTTGCGGCAGGTCTTCTCGAGTTACGACGGGGACCTCAGGGACCCGCTCTGGTGGCCTCAGGAAGGGCCAGTCCCCATGCGAGTTGCTAGGGGCCATTTCGGGATTCCTCTCCAGTCGATGCCAGGGCCAAACACCTTGTGTGGAGTCGGGGCGGGAAACTGAGCATTCCTCTCCAGTGTTAACATGGATCTTGTGGTGCCTCTGAGTCTGCCCAGGGGAGTCAGGCTTCGTCTCGTGTGGGGGCATGCACGTGCGCTTTCCTCCCGAGCTGCAGCAGTAAGGTCACGCTTCCTGTCACGTGGATCAAGGGATCTGTGGCTTTCCCTCGAGGCTTTCCCTCGAGGCTTTCTCACGAAGCTTTCCCAAGGGCTGTGCCAAGTGCCACCTTGGTGTGAGTCGATCCTCGGCGTGAAAGACGAGCCGGTGAAGGGAAAAGGGGTTCCTCTGGAATGGACAGAGACATCTGGGGGACTCTTGGAATGGTGAAACGACCCTGGAGTTCCTCTCGCCGTTCCTGTTGAGAGGGCCTCCTCTTGAGATGCGACGGGAACGCCGGGAATTCTTTCCCAACGAAGCAGGGAAAGGATCCCTCACCTCGAGCTACGAGGTGGAAACGGGGCTCCTCTGGATGTGGGCGGGACCCTCGTGTTTCCTCTCGAGTGGAGACGGGTATGTCGGGGAACTTCTTGAGTTGCACCAAGGGTGTGAAGGACCCTTTCGACGTTCCAGAGGTGAGGTGTGATTAGCCCCGAGAAGCCTCTGCGGAAATGGGCCCCATCTCGCCTGCAGGGGAGAACCTCCTGGATATTCTCGAGTTGCGGCAGGTCTTCTCGAGTTACGACGGGGACCTCAGGGACCCGCTCTGGTGGCCTCAGGAAGGGCCAGTCCCCATGCGAGTTGCTAGGGGCCATCTCGGGATTCCTCTCCCGTCGATGCCGGGGCCTAAGACCTTGTGTGGAGTCGGGGCCGGAACCTGAGCATTCCCCTCCAGTATTGACATGGATTTTGGGGTGCCTCTGAGTCTACCAAGGGGAGTCAGGCCTCGTCTCGTGTGGGGGCATGCACGTGCGCTTTCCTCCCCAGCTGCAGCAGTAGCGTCACGCTTCCTGTCACGTGGATCAAGGGATCTGTGGCTTTCCCTCGAGGCTTTCCCTCGAGGCTTTCCCACGAGGCTTTCCCAAAGGGCTGTGCCAAGTGCCACCTTGGTGTGAGTCGATCCTCGGCGTGAAAGACGAGCCGGTGAAGGGAAAAGAGGTTCCTCTGGAATGGACAGAGACATCTGGGGGACTCTTGGAATGGTGGCACGACCCTGGAGTTCCTCTCGCAGTTCCTGTTGAGAGGGCCTCCTCTTGAGATGCGACGGGAACGCCGGGAATTCTTTCCCGACGAAGCAGGGAACGGATCCCTCACCTCGAGCTACGAGGCGGAAACGGGGCTCCTCTGGATGTGGGCGGGACCCTCGTGTTTCCTCTCGAGTGGAGACGGGTATGTCGGGGAACTTCTTGAGTTGCACCAAGGGTGTGAAGGACCCTTTCGACGTTCCAGAGGTGAGGTGTGATTAGCCCCGAGAAGCCTCTGCGGAAATGGGCCTCATCGCGCCTGCAGGGGAGAACCTCCTGGATATTCTCGAGTTGCGGCAGGTCTTCTCGAGTTACGACGGGGACCTCAGGGACCCGCTCTGGTGGCCTCAGGAAGGGCCAGTCCCCATGCGAGTTGCTAGGGGCCATTTCGGGATTCCTCTCCAGTCGATGCCGGGGCCAAACACCTTGTGTGGAGTCGGGGCGGGAAACTGAGCATTCCTCTCCAGTGTTAACATGGATCTTGTGGTGCCTCTGAGTCTGCCCAGGGGAGTCAGGCTTCGTCTCGTGTGGGGGCATGCACGTGCGCTTTCCTCCCGAGCTGCAGCAGTAAGGTCACGCTTCCTGTCACGTGGATCAAGGGATCTGTGGCTCTCCCTCGAGGCTTTCCCTCGAGGCTTTCTCACGAAGCTTTCCCAAGGGCTGTGCCAAGTGCCACCTTGGTGTGAGTCGATCCTCGGCGTGAAAGACGAGCCGGTGAAGGGAAAAGGGGTTCCTCTGGAATGGACAGAGATATCTGGTTGACTCTTGGAATGGTGGCACGACCCTGGAGTTCCTCTCGCCGTTCCTGGTGAGAGGGCCTCCTCTTGAGATGCGACGGGAACGCCGGGAATTCTTTCCCAACGAAGCAGGGAAAGGATCCCTCACCTCGAGCTACGAGGCGGAAACGGGGCTCCTATGGATGTGGGCGGGACCCTCGTGTTTCCTCTCGAGTGGAGAAGGGTATGTCGGGGAACTTCTTGAGTTGCACCAAGCGTGTGAAGGACCCTTTCGACGTTCCAGAGGTGAGGTGTGATTAGCCCCGAGAAGCCTCTGCGGAAATGGGCCCCATCTCGCCTGCAGGGGAGAACCTCCTGGATATTCTCGAGTTGCGGCAGGTCTTCTCGAGTTACGACGGGGACCTCAGGGACCCGCTCTGGTGGCCTCAGGAAGGGCCAGTCCCCATGCGAGTTGCTAGGGGCCATCTCGGGATTCCTCTCCCGTCGATGCCGGGGCCTAAGACCTTGTGTGGAGTCGGGGCCGGAACCTGAGCATTCCCCTCCAGTATTGACATGGATTTTGGGGTGCCTCTGAGTCTCCCCAGGGGAGTCAGGCCTCGTCTCGAGTGGGGGCATGCACGTGCGCTTTCCTCCCCAGCTGCAGCAGTAGCGTCACGCTTCCTGTCACGTGGATCAAGGGATCTGTGGCTTTCCCTCGAGGCTTTCCCTCGAGGCTTTCCCACGAGGCTTTCCCACAGGGCTGTGCCAAGTGCCACCTTGGTGTGAGTCGATCCTCGGCGTGAAAGACGAGCCGGTGAAGGGAAAAGAGGTTCCTCTGGAATGGACAGAGACATCTGGGGGACTCTTGGAATGGTGGCACGACCCTGGAGTTCCTCTCGCCGTTCCTGTTGAGAGGGCCTCCTCTTGAGATGCGACGGGAACGCCGGGAATTCTTTCCCGACGAAGCAGGGAACGGATCCCTCACCTCGAGCTACGAGGCGGAAACGGGGCTCCTCTGGATGTGGGCGGGACCCTCGTGTTTCCTCTCGAGTGGAGACGGGTATGTCGGGGAACTTCTTGAGTTGCACCAAGGGTGTGAAGGACCCTTTCGACGTTCCAGAGGTGAGGTGTGATTAGCCCCGAGAAGCCTCTGCGGAAATGGGCCTCATCGCGCCTGCAGGGGAGAACCTCCTGGATATTCTCGAGTTGCGGCAGGTCTTCTCGAGTTACGACGGGGACCTCAGGGACCCGCTCTGGTGGCCTCAGGAAGGGCCAGTCCCCATGCGAGTTGCTAGGGGCCATTTCGGGATTCCTCTCCAGTCGATGCCGGGGCCAAACACCTTGTGTGGAGTCGGGGCGGGAAACTGAGCATTCCTCTCCAGTGTTAACATGGATCTTGTGGTGCCTCTGAGTCTCCCCAGGGGAGTCAGGCTTCGTCTCGTGTGGGGGCATGCACGTGCGCTTTCCTCCCGAGCTGCAGCAGTAAGGTCACGCTTCCTGTCACGTGGATCAAGGGATCTGTGGCTTTCCCTCGAGGCTTTCCCTCGAGGCTTTCTCACGAAGCTTTCCCAAGGGCTGTGCCAAGTGCCACCTTGGTGTGTGTCGATCCTCGGCGTGAAAGACGAGCCGGTGAAGGGAAAAGGGGTTCCTCTGGAATGGACAGAGATATCTGGTTGACTCTTGGAATGGTGGCACGACCCTGGAGTTCCTCTCGCCGTTCCTGTTGAGAGGGCCTCCTCTTGAGATGCGACGGGAACGCCGGGAATTCTTTCCCAACGAAGCAGGGAAAGGATCCCTCACCTCGAGCTACGAGGCGGAAACGGGGCTCCTATGGATGTGGGCGGGACCCTCGTGTTTCCTCTCGAGTGGAGAAGGGTATGTCGGGGAACTTCTTGAGTTGCACCAAGCGTGTGAAGGACCCTTTCGACGTTCCAGAGGTGAGGTGTGATTAGCCCCGAGAAGCCTCTGCGGAAATGGGCCCCATCTCGCCTGCAGGGGAGAACCTCCTGGAAATTCTCGAGTTGCGGCAGGTCTTCTCGAGTTACGACAGGGACCTCAGGGACCCGCTCTGGTGGCCTCAGGAAGGGCCAGTCCCCATGCGAGTTGCTAGGGGCCATCTCGGGATTCCTCTCCCGTCGATGCCGGGGCCTAAGACCTTGTGTGGAGTCGGGGCCGGAACCTGAGCATTCCCCTCCAGTATTGACATGGATTTTGGGGTGCCTCTGAGTCTCCCCAGGGGAGTCAGGCCTCGTCTCGAGTGGGGGCATGCACGTGCGCTTTCCTCCCCAGCTGCAGCAGTAGGGTCACGCTTCCTGTCACGTGGATCAAGGGATCTGTGGCTTTCCCTCGAGGCTTTCCCTCGAGGCTTTCCCACGAGGCTTTCCCAAAGGGCTGTGCCAAGTGCCACCTTGGTGTGAGTCGATCCTCGGCGTGAAAGACGAGCCGGTGAAGGGAAAAGAGGTTCCTCTGGAATGGACAGAGACATCTGGGGGACTCTTGGAATGGTGGCACGACCCTGGAGTTCCTCTCGCAGTTCCTGTTGAGAGGGCCTCCTCTTGAGATGCGACGGGAACGCCGGGAATTCTTTCCCGACGAAGCAGGGAACGGATCCCTCACCTCGAGCTACGAGGCGGAAACGGGGCTCCTCTGGATGTGGGCGGGACCCTCGTGTTTCCTCTCGAGTGGAGACGGGTATGTCGGGGAACTTCTTGAGTTGCACCAAGGGTGTGAAGGACCCTTTCGACGTTCCAGAGGTGAGGTGTGATTAGCCCCGAGAAGCCTCTGCGGAAATGGGCCTCATCGCGCCTGCAGGGGAGAACCTCCTGGATATTCTCGAGTTGCGGCAGGTCTTCTCGAGTTACGACGGGGACCTCAGGGACCCGCTCTGGTGGCCTCAGGAAGGGCCAGTCCCCATGCGAGTTGCTAGGGGCCATTTCGGGATTCCTCTCCAGTCGATGCCAGGGCCAAACACCTTGTGTGGAGTCGGGGCGGGAAACTGAGCATTCCTCTCCAGTGTTAACATGGATCTTGTGGTGCCTCTGAGTCTGCCCAGGGGAGTCAGGCTTCGTCTCGTGTGGGGGCATGCACGTGCGCTTTCCTCCCGAGCTGCAGCAGTAAGGTCACGCTTCCTGTCACGTGGATCAAGGGATCTGTGGCTTTCCCTCGAGGCTTTCCCTCGAGGCTTTCTCACGAAGCTTTCCCAAGGGCTGTGCCAAGTGCCACCTTGGTGTGAGTCGATCCTCGGCGTGAAAGACGAGCCGGTGAAGGGAAAAGGGGTTCCTCTGGAATGGACAGAGACATCTGGGGGACTCTTGGAATGGTGAAACGACCCTGGAGTTCCTCTCGCCGTTCCTGTTGAGAGGGCCTCCTCTTGAGATGCGACGGGAACGCCGGGAATTCTTTCCCAACGAAGCAGGGAAAGGATCCCTCACCTCGAGCTACGAGGTGGAAACGGGGCTCCTCTGGATGTGGGCGGGACCCTCGTGTTTCCTCTCGAGTGGAGACGGGTATGTCGGGGAACTTCTTGAGTTGCACCAAGGGTGTGAAGGACCCTTTCGACGTTCCAGAGGTGAGGTGTGATTAGCCCCGAGAAGCCTCTGCGGAAATGGGCCCCATCTCGCCTGCAGGGGAGAACCTCCTGGATATTCTCGAGTTGCGGCAGGTCTTCTCGAGTTACGACGGGGACCTCAGGGACCCGCTCTGGTGGCCTCAGGAAGGGCCAGTCCCCATGCGAGTTGCTAGGGGCCATCTCGGGATTCCTCTCCCGTCGATGCCGGGGCCTAAGACCTTGTGTGGAGTCGGGGCCGGAACCTGAGCATTCCCCTCCAGTATTGACATGGATTTTGGGGTGCCTCTGAGTCTGCCCAGGGGAGTCAGGCTTCGTCTCGTGTGGGGGCATGCACGTGCGCTTTCCTCCCGAGCTGCAGCAGTAAGGTCACGCTTCCTGTCACGTGGATCAAGGGATCTGTGGCTCTCCCTCGAGGCTTTCCCTCGAGGCTTTCTCACGAAGCTTTCCCAAGGGCTGTGCCAAGTGCCACCTTGGTGTGAGTCGATCCTCGGCGTGAAAGACGAGCCGGTGAAGGGAAAAGGGGTTCCTCTGGAATGGACAGAGATATCTGGTTGACTCTTGGAATGGTGGCACGACCCTGGAGTTCCTCTCGCCGTTCCTGGTGAGAGGGCCTCCTCTTGAGATGCGACGGGAACGCCGGGAATTCTTTCCCAACGAAGCAGGGAAAGGATCCCTCACCTCGAGCTACGAGGCGGAAACGGGGCTCCTATGGATGTGGGCGGGACCCTCGTGTTTCCTCTCGAGTGGAGAAGGGTATGTCGGGGAACTTCTTGAGTTGCACCAAGCGTGTGAAGGACCCTTTCGACGTTCCAGAGGTGAGGTGTGATTAGCCCCGAGAAGCCTCTGCGGAAATGGGCCCCATCTCGCCTGCAGGGGAGAACCTCCTGGATATTCTCGAGTTGCGGCAGGTCTTCTCGAGTTACGACGGGGACCTCAGGGACCCGCTCTGGTGGCCTCAGGAAGGGCCAGTCCCCATGCGAGTTGCTAGGGGCCATCTCGGGATTCCTCTCCCGTCGATGCCGGGGCCTAAGACCTTGTGTGGAGTCGGGGCCGGAACCTGAGCATTCCCCTCCAGTATTGACATGGATTTTGGGGTGCCTCTGAGTCTCCCCAGGGGAGTCAGGCCTCGTCTCGAGTGGGGGCATGCACGTGCGCTTTCCTCCCCAGCTGCAGCAGTAGCGTCACGCTTCCTGTCACGTGGATCAAGGGATCTGTGGCTTTCCCTCGAGGCTTTCCCTCGAGGCTTTCCCACGAGGCTTTCCCACAGGGCTGTGCCAAGTGCCACCTTGGTGTGAGTCGATCCTCGGCGTGAAAGACGAGCCGGTGAAGGGAAAAGAGGTTCCTCTGGAATGGACAGAGACATCTGGGGGACTCTTGGAATGGTGGCACGACCCTGGAGTTCCTCTCGCCGTTCCTGTTGAGAGGGCCTCCTCTTGAGATGCGACGGGAACGCCGGGAATTCTTTCCCGACGAAGCAGGGAACGGATCCCTCACCTCGAGCTACGAGGCGGAAACGGGGCTCCTCTGGATGTGGGCGGGACCCTCGTGTTTCCTCTCGAGTGGAGACGGGTATGTCGGGGAACTTCTTGAGTTGCACCAAGGGTGTGAAGGACCCTTTCGACGTTCCAGAGGTGAGGTGTGATTAGCCCCGAGAAGCCTCTGCGGAAATGGGCCTCATCGCGCCTGCAGGGGAGAACCTCCTGGATATTCTCGAGTTGCGGCAGGTCTTCTCGAGTTACGACGGGGACCTCAGGGACCCGCTCTGGTGGCCTCAGGAAGGGCCAGTCCCCATGCGAGTTGCTAGGGGCCATTTCGGGATTCCTCTCCAGTCGATGCCGGGGCCAAACACCTTGTGTGGAGTCGGGGCGGGAAACTGAGCATTCCTCTCCAGTGTTAACATGGATCTTGTGGTGCCTCTGAGTCTCCCCAGGGGAGTCAGGCTTCGTCTCGTGTGGGGGCATGCACGTGCGCTTTCCTCCCGAGCTGCAGCAGTAAGGTCACGCTTCCTGTCACGTGGATCAAGGGATCTGTGGCTTTCCCTCGAGGCTTTCCCTCGAGGCTTTCTCACGAAGCTTTCCCAAGGGCTGTGCCAAGTGCCACCTTGGTGTGAGTCGATCCTCGGCGTGAAAGACGAGCCGGTGAAGGGAAAAGGGGTTCCTCTGGAATGGACAGAGATATCTGGTTGACTCTTGGAATGGTGGCACGACCCTGGAGTACCTCTCGCCGTTCCTGTTGAGAGGGCCTCCTCTTGAGATGCGACGGGAACGCCGGGAATTCTTTCCCAACGAAGCAGGGAAAGGATCCCTCACCTCGAGCTACGAGGCGGAAACGGGGCTCCTATGGATGTGGGCGGGACCCTCGTGTTTCCTCTCGAGTGGAGAAGGGTATGTCGGGGAACTTCTTGAGTTGCACCAAGCGTGTGAAGGACCCTTTCGACGTTCCAGAGGTGAGGTGTGATTAGCCCCGAGAAGCCTCTGCGGAAATGGGCCCCATCTCGCCTGCAGGGGAGAACCTCCTGGAAATTCTCGAGTTGCGGCAGGTCTTCTCGAGTTACGACAGGGACCTCAGGGACCCGCTCTGGTGGCCTCAGGAAGGGCCAGTCCCCATGCGAGTTGCTAGGGGCCATCTCGGGATTCCTCTCCCGTCGATGCCGGGGCCTAAGACCTTGTGTGGAGTCGGGGCCGGAACCTGAGCATTCCCCTCCAGTATTGACATGGATTTTGGGGTGCCTCTGAGTCTCCCCAGGGGAGTCAGGCCTCGTCTCGAGTGGGGGCATGCACGTGCGCTTTCCTCCCCAGCTGCAGCAGTAGGGTCACGCTTCCTGTCACGTGGATCAAGGGATCTGTGGCTTTCCCTCGAGGCTTTCCCTCGAGGCTTTCCCACGAGGCTTTCCCAAAGGGCTGTGCCAAGTGCCACCTTGGTGTGAGTCGATCCTCGGCGTGAAAGACGAGCCGGTGAAGGGAAAAGAGGTTCCTCTGGAATGGACAGAGACATCTGGGGGACTCTTGGAATGGTGGCACGACCCTGGAGTTCCTCTCGCAGTTCCTGTTGAGAGGGCCTCCTCTTGAGATGCGACGGGAACGCCGGGAATTCTTTCCCGACGAAGCAGGGAACGGATCCCTCACCTCGAGCTACGAGGCGGAAACGGGGCTCCTCTGGATGTGGGCGGGACCCTCGTGTTTCCTCTCGAGTGGAGACGGGTATGTCGGGGAACTTCTTGAGTTGCACCAAGGGTGTGAAGGACCCTTTCGACGTTCCAGAGGTGAGGTGTGATTAGCCCCGAGAAGCCTCTGCGGAAATGGGCCTCATCGCGCCTGCAGGGGAGAACCTCCTGGATATTCTCGAGTTGCGGCAGGTCTTCTCGAGTTACGACGGGGACCTCAGGGACCCGCTCTGGTGGCCTCAGGAAGGGCCAGTCCCCATGCGAGTTGCTAGGGGCCATTTCGGGATTCCTCTCCAGTCGATGCCGGGGCCAAACACCTTGTGTGGAGTCGGGGCGGGAAACTGAGCATTCCTCTCCAGTGTTAACATGGATCTTGTGGTGCCTCTGAGTCTGCCCAGGGGAGTCAGGCTTCGTCTCGTGTGGGGGCATGCACGTGCGCTTTCCTCCCGAGCTGCAGCAGTAAGGTCACGCTTCCTGTCACGTGGATCAAGGGATCTGTGGCTTTCCCTCGAGGCTTTCCCTCGAGGCTTTCTCACGAAGCTTTCCCAAGGGCTGTGCCAAGTGCCACCTTGGTGTGAGTCGATCCTCGGCGTGAAAGACGAGCCGGTGAAGGGAAAAGGGGTTCCTCTGGAATGGACAGAGATATCTGGTTGACTCTTGGAATGGTGGCACGACCCTGGAGTTCCTCTCGCCGTTCCTGTTGAGAGGGCCTCCTCTTGAGATGCGACGGGAACGCCGGGAATTCTTTCCCAACGAAGCAGGGAAAGGATCCCTCACCTCGAGCTACGAGGCGGAAACGGGGCTCCTATGGATGTGGGCGGGACCCTCGTGTTTCCTCTCGAGTGGAGAAGGGTATGTCGGGGAACTTCTTGAGTTGCACCAAGGGTGTGAACGAACCTTTCGACGTTCCAGAGGTGAGGTGTGATTAGCCCCGAGAAGCCTCTGCGGAAATGGGCCCCATCTCGCCTGCAGGGGAGAACCTCCTGGATATTCTCGAGTTGCGGCAGGTCTTCTCGAGTTACGACGGGGACCTCAGGGACCCGCTCTGGTGGCCTCAGGAAGGGCCAGTCCCCATGCGAGTTGCTAGGGGCCATCTCGGGATTCCTCTCCCGTCGATGCCGGGGCCTAAGACCTTGTGTGGAGTCGGGGCCTGAACCTGAGCATTCCTTTACAGTGTTGACATGGATTTTGGGGTCCCTCTGAGTCTCCGCAGGGGAGTCAGGCCTCGTCTCGAGTGGGGGCATGCACGTGCGCTTTCCTCCCCAGCTGCAGCAGTAGCGTCACGCTTCCTGTCACGTGGATCAAGGGATCTGTGGCTTTCCCTCGAGGCTTTCCCTCGAGGCTTTCCCACGAGGCTTTCCCACAGGGCTGTGCCAAGTGCCACCTTGGTGTGAGTCGATCCTCGGCGTGAAAGACGAGCCGGTGAAGGGAAAAGAGGTTCCTCTGGAATGGACAGAGACATCTGGGGGACTCTTGGAATGGTGGCACGACCCTGGAGTTCCTCTCGCCGTTCCTGTTGAGATGGCCTCCTCTTGAGATGCGACGGGAACGCAGGGAATTCTTTCCCGACGAAGCAGGGAACGGATCCCTCATCTCGAGCTAAGAGGCAGAAACGGGGCTCCTCTGGATGTGGGCGGGACCCTCGTTATTCCTCTTGAGTGGAGAAGGGTATGTCGGGGGACTTCTTGAGTTGCACCAAGGGTGGGAAGCACCCTTTCGACGTTCCAGAGGTGAGGTGTGATTAGCCCCGAGAAGCCTCTGCGGAAATGGGCCTCATCTCGCCTGCAGGGGAGTACCTCCTGGATATTCTCGAGTTGCGGCAGGTCTTCTCGAGTTACGACGGGGACCTCAGGACCCGCTCTGGTGGCCTCAGGAAGGGCCAGTCCCCATGCGAGTTGCTAGGGGCCATCTCGGGATTCCTCTCCCGTCGATGCCGGGGCCTAAGACCTTGTGTGGAGTCGGGGCCGGAACCTGAGCATTCCTTTCCAGTGTTGACATGTATCTTGGGGTCCCTCTGAGTCTCCGCAGGGGAGTCAGGCCTCGTCTCGAGTGGGGGCATGCACGTGCGCTTTCCTCCCCAGCTGCAGCAGTAGCGTCACGCTTCCTGTCACGTGGATCAAGGGATCTGTGGCTTTCCCTCGAGGCTTTCCCTCGAGGCTTTCCCACGAGGCTTTCCCACAGGGCTGTGCCAAGTGCCACCTTGGTGTGAGTCGATCCTCGGCGTGAAAGACGAGCCGGTGAAGGGAAAAGAGGTTCCTCTGGAATGGACAGAGACATCTGGGGGACTCTTGGAATGGTGGCACGACCCTGGAGTTCCTCTCGCCGTTCCTGTTGAGAGGGCCTCCTCTTGAGATGCGACGGGAACGCCGGGAATTCTTTCCCGACGAAGCAGGGAACGGATCCCTCACCTCGAGCTACGAGGCGGAAACGGGGCTCCTCTGGATGTGGGCGGGACCCTCGTGTTTCCTCTCGAGTGGAGACGGGTATGTCGGGGAACTTCTTGAGTTGCACCAAGCGTGTGAAGGACCCTTTCGACGTTCCAGAGGTGAGGTGTGATTAGCCCCGAGAAGCCTCTGCGGAAATGGGCCTCATCGCGCCTGCAGGGGAGAACCTCCTGGATATTCTCGAGTTGCGGCAGGTCTTCTCGAGTTACGACGGGGACCTCAGGGACCCGCTCTGGTGGCCTCAGGAAGGGCCAGTCCCCATGCGAGTTGCTAGGGGCCATTTCGGGATTCCTCTCCAGTCGATGCCGGGGCCAAACACCTTGTGTGGAGTCGGGGCGGGAAACTGAGCATTCCTCTCCAGTGTTAACATGGATCTTGTGGTGCCTCTGAGTCTGCCCAGGGGAGTCAGGCTTCGTCTCGTGTGGGGGCATGCACGTGCGCTTTCCTCCCGAGCTGCAGCAGTAAGGTCACGCTTCCTGTCACGTGGATCAAGGGATCTGTGGCTCTCCCTCGAGGCTTTCCCTCGAGGCTTTCTCACGAAGCTTTCCCAAGGGCTGTGCCAAGTGCCACCTTGGTGTGAGTCGATCCTCGGCGTGAAAGACGAGCCGGTGAAGGGAAAAGGGGTTCCTCTGGAATGGACAGAGATATCTGGTTGACTCTTGGAATGGTGGCACGACCCTGGAGTTCCTCTCGCCGTTCCTGGTGAGAGGGCCTCCTCTTGAGATGCGACGGGAACGCCGGGAATTCTTTCCCAACGAAGCAGGGAAAGGATCCCTCACCTCGAGCTACGAGGCGGAAACGGGGCTCCTATGGATGTGGGCGGGACCCTCGTGTTTCCTCTCGAGTGGAGAAGGGTATGTCGGGGAACTTCTTGAGTTGCACCAAGCGTGTGAAGGACCCTTTCGACGTTCCAGAGGTGAGGTGTGATTAGCCCCGAGAAGCCTCTGCGGAAATGGGCCCCATCTCGCCTGCAGGGGAGAACCTCCTGGATATTCTCGAGTTGCGGCAGGTCTTCTCGAGTTACGACGGGGACCTCAGGGACCCGCTCTGGTGGCCTCAGGAAGGGCCAGTCCCCATGCGAGTTGCTAGGGGCCATCTCGGGATTCCTCTCCCGTCGATGCCGGGGCCTAAGACCTTGTGTGGAGTCGGGGCCGGAACCTGAGCATTCCTTTACAGTGTTGACATGGATTTTGGGGTCCCTCTGAGTCTCCGCAGGGGAGTCAGGCCTCGTCTCGAGTGGGGGCATGCACGTGCGCTTTCCTCCCCAGCTGCAGCAGTAGCGTCACGCTTCCTGTCACGTGGATCAAGGGATCTGTGGCTTTCCCTCGAGGCTTTCCCTCGAGGCTTTCCCACGAGGCTTTCCCACAGGGCTGTGCCAAGTGCCACCTTGGTGTGAGTCGATCCTCGGCGTGAAAGACGAGCCGGTGAAGGGAAAAGAGGTTCCTCTGGAATGGACAGAGACATCTGGGGGACTCTTGGAATGGTGGCACGACCCTGGAGTTCCTCTCGCCGTTCCTGTTGAGAGGGCCTCCTCTTGAGATGCGACGGGAACGCCGGGAATTCTTTCCCGACGAAGCAGGGAACGGATCCCTCACCTCGAGCTACGAGGCGGAAACGGGGCTCCTCTGGATGTGGGCGGGACCCTCGTGTTTCCTCTCGAGTGGAGACGGGTATGTCGGGGAACTTCTTGAGTTGCACCAAGGGTGTGAAGGACCCTTTCGACGTTCCAGAGGTGAGGTGTGATTAGCCCCGAGAAGCCTCTGCGGAAATGGGCCTCATCGCGCCTGCAGGGGAGAACCTCCTGGATATTCTCGAGTTGCGGCAGGTCTTCTCGAGTTACGACGGGGACCTCAGGGACCCGCTCTGGTGGCCTCAGGAAGGGCCAGTCCCCATGCGAGTTGCTAGGGGCCATTTCGGGATTCCTCTCCAGTCGATGCCGGGGCCAAACACCTTGTGTGGAGTCGGGGCGGGAAACTGAGCATTCCTCTCCAGTGTTAACATGGATCTTGTGGTGCCTCTGAGTCTGCCCAGGGGAGTCAGGCTTCGTCTCGTGTGGGGGCATGCACGTGCGCTTTCCTCCCGAGCTGCAGCAGTAAGGTCACGCTTCCTGTCACGTGGATCAAGGGATCTGTGGCTTTCCCTCGAGGCTTTCCCTCGAGGCTTTCTCACGAAGCTTTCCCAAGGGCTGTGCCAAGTGCCACCTTGGTGTGAGTCGATCCTCGGCGTGAAAGACGAGCCGGTGAAGGGAAAAGGGGTTCCTCTGGAATGGACAGAGATATCTGGTTGACTCTTGGAATGGTGGCACGACCCTGGAGTTCCTCTCGCCGTTCCTGTTGAGAGGGCCTCCTCTTGAGATGCGACGGGAACGCCGGGAATTCTTTCCCAACGAAGCAGGGAAAGGATCCCTCACCTCGAGCTACGAGGCGGAAACGGGGCTCCTATGGATGTGGGCGGGACCCTCGTGTTTCCTCTCGAGTGGAGAAGGGTATGTCGGGGAACTTCTTGAGTTGCACCAAGCGTGTGAAGGACCCTTTCGACGTTCCAGAGGTGAGGTGTGATTAGCCCCGAGAAGCCTCTGCGGAAATGGGCCCCATCTCGCCTGCAGGGGAGAACCTCCTGGATATTCTCGAGTTGCGGCAGGTCTTCTCGAGTTACGACGGGGACCTCAGGGACCCGCTCTGGTGGCCTCAGGAAGGGCCAGTCCCCATGCGAGTTGCTAGGGGCCATCTCGGGATTCCTCTCCCGTCGATGCCGGGGCCTAAGACCTTGTGTGGAGTCGGGGCCGGAACCTGAGCATTCCTTTACAGTGTTGACATGGATTTTGGGGTCCCTCTGAGTCTCCGCAGGGGAGTCAGGCCTCGTCTCGAGTGGGGGCATGCACGTGCGCTTTCCTCCCCAGCTGCAGCAGTAGCGTCACGCTTCCTGTCACGTGGATCAAGGGATCTGTGGCTTTCCCTCGAGGCTTTCCCTCGAGGCTTTCCCACGAGGCTTTCCCACAGGGCTGTGCCAAGTGCCACCTTGGTGTGAGTCGATCCTCGGCGTGAAAGACGAGCCGGTGAAGGGAAAAGAGGTTCCTCTGGAATGGACAGAGACATCTGGGGGACTCTTGGAATGGTGGCACGACCCTGGAGTTCCTCTCGCCGTTCCTGTTGAGATGGCCTCCTCTTGAGATGCGACGGGAACGCAGGGAATTCTTTCCCGACGAAGCAGGGAACGGATCCCTCATCTCGAGCTAAGAGGCAGAAACGGGGCTCCTCTGGATGTGGGCGGGACCCTCGTTATTCCTCTTGAGTGGAGAAGGGTATGTCGGGGGACTTCTTGAGTTGCACCAAGGGTGGGAAGGACCCTTTCGACGTTCCAGAGGTGAGGTGTGATTAGCCCCGAGAAGCCTCTGCGGAAATGGGCCTCATCTCGCCTGCAGGGGAGTACCTCCTGGATATTCTCGAGTTGCGGCAGGTCTTCTCGAGTTACGACGGGGACCTCAGGACCCGCTCTGGTGGCCTCAGGAAGGGCCAGTCCCCATGCGAGTTGCTAGGGGCCATCTCGGGATTCCTCTCCCGTCGATGCCGGGGCCTAAGACCTTGTGTGGAGTCGGGGCCGGAACCTGAGCATTCCTTTCCAGTGTTGACATGTATCTTGGGGTCCCTCTGAGTCTCCGCAGGGGAGTCAGGCCTCGTCTCGAGTGGGGGCATGCACGTGCGCTTTCCTCCCCAGCTGCAGCAGTAGCGTCACGCTTCCTGTCACGTGGATCAAGGGATCTGTGGCTTTCCCTCGAGGCTTTCCCTCGAGGCTTTCCCACGAGGCTTTCCCACAGGGCTGTGCCAAGTGCCACCTTGGTGTGAGTCGATCCTCGGCGTGAAAGACGAGCCGGTGAAGGGAAAAGAGGTTCCTCTGGAATGGACAGAGACATCTGGGGGACTCTTGGAATGGTGGCACGACCCTGGAGTTCCTCTCGCCGTTCCTGTTGAGAGGGCCTCCTCTTGAGATGCGACGGGAACGCCGGGAATTCTTTCCCGACGAAGCAGGGAACGGATCCCTCACCTCGAGCTACGAGGCGGAAATGGGGCTCCTCTGGATGTGGGCGGGACCCTCGTGTTTCCTCTCGAGTGGAGACGGGTATGTCGGGGAAATTCTTGAGTTGCACCAAGGGTGTGAACGAACCTTTCGACGTTCCAGAGGTGAGGTGTGATTAGCCCCGAGAAGCCTCTGCGGAAATGGGCCTCATCGCGCCTGCAGGGGAGAACCTCCTGGATATTCTCGAGTTGCGGCAGGTCTTCTCGAGTTACGACGGGGACCTCAGGGACCCGCTCTGGTGGCCTCAGGAAGGGCCAGTCCCCATGCGAGTTGCTAGGGGCCATTTCGGGATTCCTCTCCAGTCGATGCCGGGGCCAAACACCTTGTGTGGAGTCGGGGCGGGAAACTGAGCATTCCTCTCCAGTGTTAACATGGATCTTGTGGTGCCTCTGAGTCTACCCAGGGGAGTCAGGCTTCGTCTCGTGTGGGGGCATGCACGTGCGCTTTCCTCCCGAGCTGCAGCAGTAAGGTCACGCTTCCTGTCACGTGGATCAAGGGATCTGTGGCTTTCCCTCGAGGCTTTCCCTCGAGGCTTTCTCACGAAGCTTTCCCAAGGGCTGTGCCAAGTGCCACCTTGGTGTGAGTCGATCCTCGGCGTGAAAGACGAGCCGGTGAAGGGAAAAGGGGTTCCTCTGGAATGGACAGAGATATCTGGTTGACTCTTGGAATGGTGGCACGACCCTGGAGTTCCTCTCGCCGTTCCTGTTGAGAGGGCCTCCTCTTGAGATGCGACGGGAACGCCGGGAATTCTTTCCCAACGAAGCAGGGAAAGGATCCCTCACCTCGAGCTACGAGGCGGAAACGGGGCTCCTATGGATGTGGGCGGGACCCTCGTGTTTCCTCTCGAGTGGAGAAGGGTATGTCGGGGAACTTCTTGAGTTGCACCAAGCGTGTGAAGGACCCTTTCGACGTTCCAGAGGTGAGGTGTGATTAGCCCCGAGAAGCCTCTGCGGAAATGGGCCCCATCTCGCCTGCAGGGGAGAACCTCCTGGATATTCTCGAGTTGCGGCAGGTCTTCTCGAGTTACGACGGGGACCTCAGGGACCCGCTCTGGTGGCCTCAGGAAGGGCCAGTCCCCATGCGAGTTGCTAGGGGCCATCTCGGGATTCCTCTCCCGTCGATGCCGGGGCCTAAGACCTTGTGTGGAGTCGGGGCCGGAACCTGAGCATTCCTTTACAGTGTTGACATGGATTTTGGGGTCCCTCTGAGTCTCCGCAGGGGAGTCAGGCCTCGTCTCGAGTGGGGGCATGCACGTGCGCTTTCCTCCCCAGCTGCAGCAGTAGCGTCACGCTTCCTGTCACGTGGATCAAGGGATCTGTGGCTTTCCCTCGAGGCTTTCCCTCGAGGCTTTCCCACGAGGCTTTCCCACAGGGCTGTGCCAAGTGCCACCTTGGTGTGAGTCGATCCTCGGCGTGAAAGACGAGCCGGTGAAGGGAAAAGAGGTTCCTCTGGAATGGACAGAGACATCTGGGGGACTCTTGGAATGGTGGCACGACCCTGGAGTTCCTCTCGCCGTTCCTGTTGAGATGGCCTCCTCTTGAGATGCGACGGGAACGCAGGGAATTCTTTCCCGACGAAGCAGGGAACGGATCCCTCATCTCGAGCTAAGAGGCAGAAACGGGGCTCCTCTGGATGTGGGCGGGACCCTCGTTATTCCTCTTGAGTGGAGAAGGGTATGTCGGGGGACTTCTTGAGTTGCACCAAGGGTGGGAAGGACCCTTTCGACGTTCCAGAGGTGAGGTGTGATTAGCCCCGAGAAGCCTCTGCGGAAATGGGCCTCATCTCGCCTGCAGGGGAGTACCTCCTGGATATTCTCGAGTTGCGGCAGGTCTTCTCGAGTTACGACGGGGACCTCAGGACCCGCTCTGGTGGCCTCAGGAAGGGCCAGTCCCCATGCGAGTTGCTAGGGGCCATCTCGGGATTCCTCTCCCGTCGATGCCGGGGCCTAAGACCTTGTGTGGAGTCGGGGCCGGAACCTGAGCATTCCTTTCCAGTGTTGACATGTATCTTGGGGTCCCTCTGAGTCTCCGCAGGGGAGTCAGGCCTCGTCTCGAGTGGGGGCATGCACGTGCGCTTTCCTCCCCAGCTGCAGCAGTAGCGTCACGCTTCCTGTCACGTGGATCAAGGGATCTGTGGCTTTCCCTCGAGGCTTTCCCTCGAGGCTTTCCCACGAGGCTTTCCCACAGGGCTGTGCCAAGTGCCACCTTGGTGTGAGTCGATCCTCGGCGTGAAAGACGAGCCGGTGAAGGGAAAAGAGGTTCCTCTGGAATGGACAGAGACATCTGGGGGACTCTTGGAATGGTGGCACGACCCTGGAGTTCCTCTCGCCGTTCCTGTTGAGAGGGCCTCCTCTTGAGATGCGACGGGAACGCCGGGAATTCTTTCCCGACGAAGCAGGGAACGGATCCCTCACCTCGAGCTACGAGGCGGAAATGGGGCTCCTCTGGATGTGGGCGGGACCCTCGTGTTTCCTCTCGAGTGGAGACGGGTATGTCGGGGAAATTCTTGAGTTGCACCAAGGGTGTGAACGAACCTTTCGACGTTCCAGAGGTGAGGTGTGATTAGCCCCGAGAAGCCTCTGCGGAAATGGGCCTCATCGCGCCTGCAGGGGAGAACCTCCTGGATATTCTCGAGTTGCGGCAGGTCTTCTCGAGTTACGACGGGGACCTCAGGGACCCGCTCTGGTGGCCTCAGGAAGGGCCAGTCCCCATGCGAGTTGCTAGGGGCCATTTCGGGATTCCTCTCCAGTCGATGCCGGGGCCAAACACCTTGTGTGGAGTCGGGGCGGGAAACTGAGCATTCCTCTCCAGTGTTAACATGGATCTTGTGGTGCCTCTGAGTCTACCCAGGGGAGTCAGGCTTCGTCTCGTGTGGGGGCATGCACGTGCGCTTTCCTCCCGAGCTGCAGCAGTAAGGTCACGCTTCCTGTCACGTGGATCAAGGGATCTGTGGCTTTCCCTCGAGGCTTTCCCTCGAGGCTTTCTCACGAAGCTTTCCCAAGGGCTGTGCCAAGTGCCACCTTGGTGTGAGTCGATCCTCGGCGTGAAAGACGAGCCGGTGAAGGGAAAAGGGGTTCCTCTGGAATGGACAGAGATATCTGGTTGACTCTTGGAATGGTGGCACGACCCTGGAGTTCCTCTCGCCGTTCCTGTTGAGAGGGCCTCCTCTTGAGATGCGACGGGAACGCCGGGAATTCTTTCCCAACGAAGCAGGGAAAGGATCCCTCACCTCGAGCTACGAGGCGGAAACGGGGCTCCTATGGATGTGGGCGGGACCCTCGTGTTTCCTCTCGAGTGGAGAAGGGTATGTCGGGGAACTTCTTGAGTTGCACCAAGCGTGTGAAGGACCCTTTCGACGTTCCAGAGGTGAGGTGTGATTAGCCCCGAGAAGCCTATGCGGAAATGGGCCCCATCTCGCCTGCAGGGGAGAACCTCCTGGATATTCTCGAGTTGCGGCAGGTCTTCTCGAGTTACGACACGGACCTCAGGGACCCGCTCTGGTGGCCTCAGGAAGGGCCAGTCCCCATGCGAGTTGCTAGGGGCCATCTCGGGATTCCTCTCCCGTCGATGCCGGGGCCTAAGACCTTGTGTGGAGTCGGGGCCGGAACCTGAGCATTCCCCTCCAGTATTGACATGGATTTTGGGGTGCCTCTGAGTCTCCCCAGGGGAGTCAGGCCTCGTCTCGAGTGGGGGCATGCACGTGCGCTTTCCTCCCCAGCTGCAGCAGTAGGGTCACGCTTCCTGTCACGTGGATCAAGGGATCTGTGGCTTTCCCTCGAGGCTTTCCCTCGAGGCTTTCCCACGAGGCTTTCCCAAAGGGCTGTGCCAAGTGCCACCTTGGTGTGAGTCGATCCTCGGCGTGAAAGACGAGCCGGTGAAGGGAAAAGAGGTTCCTCTGGAATGGACAGAGACATCTGGGGGACTCTTGGAATGGTGGCACGACCCTGGAGTTCCTCTCGCCGTTCCTGTTGAGAGGGCCTCCTCTTGAGATGCGACGGGAACGCCGGGAATTCTTTCCCGACGAAGCAGGGAACGGATCCCTCACCTCGAGCTACGAGGCGGAAACGGGGCTCCTCTGGATGTGGGCGGGACCCTCGTGTTTCCTCTCGAGTGGAGACGGGTATGTCGGGGAACTTCTTGAGTTGCACCAAGGGTGTGAAGGACCCTTTCGACGTTCCAGAGGTGAGGTGTGATTAGCCCCGAGAAGCCTCTGCGGAAATGGGCCTCATCGCGCCTGCAGGGGAGAACCTCCTGGATATTCTCGAGTTGCGGCAGGTCTTCTCGAGTTACGACGGGGACCTCAGGGACCCGCTCTGGTGGCCTCAGGAAGGGCCAGTCCCCATGCGAGTTGCTAGGGGCCATTTCGGGATTCCTCTCCAGTCGATGCCGGGGCCAAACACCTTGTGTGGAGTCGGGGCGGGAAACTGAGCATTCCTCTCCAGTGTTAACATGGATCTTGTGGTGCCTCTGAGTCTGCCCAGGGGAGTCAGGCTTCGTCTCGTGTGGGGGCATGCACGTGCGCTTTCCTCCCGAGCTGCAGCAGTAAGGTCACGCTTCCTGTCACGTGGATCAAGGGATCTGTGGCTTTCCCTCGAGGCTTTCCCTCGAGGCTTTCTCACGAAGCTTTCCCAAGGGCTGTGCCAAGTGCCACCTTGGTGTGAGTCGATCCTCGGCGTGAAAGACGAGCCGGTGAAGGGAAAAGGGGTTCCTCTGGAATGGACAGAGATATCTGGTTGACTCTTGGAATGGTGGCACGACCCTGGAGTTCCTCTCGCCGTTCCTGTTGAGAGGGCCTCCTCTTGAGATGCGACGGGAACGCCGGGAATTCTTTCCCAACGAAGCAGGGAAAGGATCCCTCACCTCGAGCTACGAGGCGGAAACGGGGCTCCTATGGATGTGGGCGGGACCCTCGTGTTTCCTCTCGAGTGGAGAAGGGTATGTCGGGGAACTTCTTGAGTTGCACCAAGCGTGTGAAGGACCCTTTCGACGTTCCAGAGGTGAGGTGTGATTAGCCCCGAGAAGCCTCTGCGGAAATGGGCCCCATCTCGCCTGCAGGGGAGAACCTCCTGGATATTCTCGAGTTGCGGCAGGTCTTCTCGAGTTACGACGGGGACCTCAGGGACCCGCTCTGGTGGCCTCAGGAAGGGCCAGTCCCCATGCGAGTTGCTAGGGGCCATCTCGGGATTCCTCTCCCGTCGATGCCGGGGCCTAAGACCTTGTGTGGAGTCGGGGCCGGAACCTGAGCATTCCTTTACAGTGTTGACATGGATTTTGGGGTCCCTCTGAGTCTCCGCAGGGGAGTCAGGCCTCGTCTCGAGTGGGGGCATGCACGTGCGCTTTCCTCCCCAGCTGCAGCAGTAGCGTCACGCTTCCTGTCACGTGGATCAAGGGATCTGTGGCTTTCCCTCGAGGCTTTCCCTCGAGGCTTTCCCACGAGGCTTTCCCACAGGGCTGTGCCACGTGCCACCTTGGTGTGAGTCGATCCTCGGCGTGAAAGACGAGCCGGTGAAGGGAAAAGAGGTTCCTCTGGAATGGACAGAGACATCTGGGGGACTCTTGGAATGGTGGCACGACCCTGGAGTTCCTCTCGCCGTTCCTGTTGAGAGGGCCTCCTCTTGAGATGCGACGGGAACGCCGGGAATTCTTTCCCGACGAAGCAGGGAACGGATCCCTCACCTCGAGCTACGAGGCGGAAACGGGGCTCCTCTGGATGTGGGCGGGACCCTCGTGTTTCCTCTCGAGTGGAGACGGGTATGTCGGGGAAATTCTTGAGTTGCACCAAGGGTGTGAACGAACCTTTCGACGTTCCAGAGGTGAGGTGTGATTAGCCACGAGAAGCCTCTGCGGAAATGGGCCTCATCTCGCCTGCAGGGGAGAACCTCCTGGATATTCTCGAGTTGCGGCAGGTCTTCTCGAGTTACGACGGGGACCTCAGGGACCCGCTCTGGTGGCCTCAGCAAGGGCCAGTCCTCATGCGAGTTGCTAGGCGCCATCTTGGGATTCCTCTCCCGTCGATGCCGGGGCCTAAGACCTTGTGTCGAGTCTGGGCCGGAACCTGAGCAATCCTCTCCAGTGTTGACATGGATTTTGGGGTGCCTCTGAGTCTCCGCAGGGGAGTCAGGCCTCGTCTCGTGTGGGGGCATGCACGTGCGTTTTCCTCCCCAGCTGCAGCAGTAGCGTCACGCTTCCTTTCACGTGGATCAAGGGATCTGTGGCTTTCCCTCGAGGCTTTCCCTCGAGGCTTTCCCACGAGGCTTCCCACAGGGCTGTGCCAAGTGCCACCTTGTTGTGAGTCGATCCTCGGCGTGAAAGACGAGCCAGTGAAGGGAAAAGAGGTTCCTATGGAATGGACAGAGACATCTGGGGGACTCTTGGAATGGTGAAACGACCCTGGAGTTCCTCTCGCCGTTCCTGTTGAGAGGGCCTCCTCTTGAGATGCGACGGGAACGCCGGGAATTCTTTCCCGACGAAGCAGGGAAAGGAAACCTCACCTCGAGCTACGAGGTGGAAACGGGGCTCCTCTGGATGTGGGCGGGACCCTCGTGTTTCCTCTCGAGTGGAGACGGGTATGTCGGGGAACTTCTTGAGTTGCACCAAGGGTGTGAAGGACCCTTTCGACGTTCCAGAGGTGAGGTGTGATTAGCCCCGAGAAGCCTCTGCGGAAATGGGCCCCATCTCGCCTGCAGGGGAGAACCTCCTGGATATTCTCGAGTTGCGGCAGGTCTTCTCGAGTTACGACGGGGACCTCAGGGACCCGCTCTGGTGGCCTCAGGAAGGGCCAGTCCCCATGCGAGTTGCTAGGGGCCATCTCGGGATTCCTCTCCCGTCGATGCCGGGGCCTAAGACCTTGTGTGGAGTCGGGGCCGGAACCTGAGCATTCCCCTCCAGTATTGACATGGATTTTGGGGTGCCTCTGAGTCTACCCAGGGGAGTCAGGCCTCGTCTCGTGTGGGGGCATGCACGTGCGCTTTCCTCCCCAGCTGCAGCAGTAGGGTCACGCTTCCTGTCACGTGGATCAAGGGATCTGTGGCTTTCCCTCGAGGCTTTCCCTCGAGGCTTTCCCACGAGGCTTTCCCAAAGGGCTGTGCCAAGTGCCACCTTGGTGTGAGTCGATCCTCGGCGTGAAAGACGAGCCGGTGAAGGGAAAAGAGGTTCCTCTGGAATGGACAGAGACATCTGGGGGACTCTTGGAATGGTGGCACGACCCTGGAGTTCCTCTCGCAGTTCCTGTTGAGAGGGCCTCCTCTTGAGATGCGACGGGAACGCCGGGAATTCTTTCCCGAAGAAGCAGGGAACGGATCCCTCACCTCGAGCTACGAGGCGGAAACGGGGCTCCTCTGGATGTGGGCGGGACCCTCGTGTTTCCTCTCGAGTGGAGACGGGTATGTCGGGGAACTTCTTGAGTTGCACCAAGGGTGTGAAGGACCCTTTCGACGTTCCAGAGGTGAGGTGTGATTAGCCCCGAGAAGCCTCTGCGGAAATGGGCCTCATCGCGCCTGCAGGGGAGAACCTCCTGGATATTCTCGAGTTGCGGCAGGTCTTCTCGAGTTACGACGGGGACCTCAGGGACCCGCTCTGGTGGCCTCAGGAAGGGCCAGTCCCCATGCGAGTTGCTAGGGGCCATTTCGGGATTCCTCTCCAGTCGATGCCGGGGCCAAACACCTTGTGTGGAGTCGGGGCGGGAAACTGAGCATTCCTTTCCAGTGTTAACATGGATCTTGTGGTGCCTCTGAGTCTCCCCAGGGGAGTCAGGCTTCGTCTCGTGTGGGGGCATGCACGTGCGCTTTCCTCCCGAGCTGCAGCAGTAAGGTCACGCTTCCTGTCACGTGGATCAAGGGATCTGTGGCTTTCCCTCGAGGCTTTCCCTCGAGGCTTTCTCACGAAGCTTTCCCAAGGGCTGTGCCAAGTGCCACCTTGGTGTGAGTCGATCCTCGGCGTGAAAGACGAGCCGGTGAAGGGAAAAGGGGTTCCTCTGGAATGGACAGAGATATCTGGTTGACTCTTGGAATGGTGGCACGACCCTGGAGTTCCTCTCGCCGTTCCTGTTGAGAGGGCCTCCTCTTGAGATGCGACGGGAACGCCGGGAATTCTTTCCCAACGAAGCAGGGAAAGGATCCCGCACCTCGAGCTACGAGGCGGAAACGGGGCTCCTATGGATGTGGGCGGGACCCTCGTGTTTCCTCTCGAGTGGAGAAGGGTATGTCGGGGAACTTCTTGAGTTGCACCAAGCGTGTGAAGGACCCTTTCGACGTTCCAGAGGTGAGGTGTGATTAGCCCCGAGAAGCCTCTGCGGAAATGGGCCCCATCTCGCCTGCAGGGGAGAACCTCCTGGATATTCTCGAGTTGCGGCAGGTCTTCTCGAGTTACGACAGGGACCTCAGGGACCCGCTCTGGTGGCCTCAGGAAGGGCCAGTCCCCATGCGAGTTGCTAGGGGCCATCTCGGGATTCCTCTCCCGTCGATGCCGGGGCCTAAGACCTTGTGTGGAGTCGGGGCCGGAACCTGAGCATTCCCCTCCAGTATTGACATGGATTTTGGGGTGCCTCTGAGTCTCCCCAGGGGAGTCAGGCCTCGTCTCGAGTGGGGGCATGCACGTGCGCTTTCCTCCCCAGCTGCAGCAGTAGGGTCACGCTTCCTGTCACGTGGATCAAGGGATCTGTGGCTTTCCCTCGAGGCTTTCCCTCGAGGCTTTCCCACGAGGCTTTCCCAAAGGGCTGTGCCAAGTGCCACCTTGGTGTGAGTCGATCCTCGGCGTGAAAGACGAGCCGGTGAAGGGAAAAGAGGTTCCTCTGGAATGGACAGAGACATCTGGGGGACTCTTGGAATGGTGGCACGACCCTGGAGTTCCTCTCGCAGTTCCTGTTGAGAGGGCCTCCTCTTGAGATGCGACGGGAACGCCGGGAATTCTTTCCCGACGAAGCAGGGAACGGATCCCTCACCTCGAGCTACGAGGCGGAAACGGGGCTCCTCTGGATGTGGGCGGGACCCTCGTGTTTCCTCTCGAGTGGAGACGGGTATGTCGGGGAACTTCTTGAGTTGCACCAAGGGTGTGAAGGACCCTTTCGACGTTCCAGAGGTGAGGTGTGATTAGCCCCGAGAAGCCTCTGCGGAAATGGGCCTCATCGCGCCTGCAGGGGAGAACCTCCTGGATATTCTTGAGTTGCGGCAGGTCTTCTCGAGTTACGACGGGGACCTCAGGGACCCGCTCTGGTGGACTCAGGAAGGGCCAGTCCCCATGCGAGTTGCTAGGGGCCATTTCGGGATTCCTCTCCAGTCGATGCCGGGGCCAAACACCTTGTGTGGAGTCGGGGCGGGAAACTGAGCATTCCTCTCCAGTGTTAACATGGATCTTGTGGTGCCTCTGAGTCTCCCCAGGGGAGTCAGGCTTCGTCTCGTGTGGGGGCATGCACGTGCGCTTTCCTCCCGAGCTGCAGCAGTAAGGTCACGCTTCCTGTCACGTGGATCAAGGGATCTGTGGCTTTCCCTCGAGGCTTTCCCTCGAGGCTTTCTCACGAAGCTTTCCCAAGGGCTGTGCCAAGTGCCACCTTGGTGTGAGTCGATCCTCGGCGTGAAAGACGAGCCGGTGAAGGGAAAAGGGGTTCCTCTGGAATGGACAGAGATATCTGGTTGACTCTTGGAATGGTGGCACGACCCTGGAGTTCCTCTCGCCGTTCCTGTTGAGAGGGCCTCCTCTTGAGATGCGACGGGAACGCCGGGAATTCTTTCCCAACGAAGCAGGGAAAGGATCCCTCACCTCGAGCTACGAGGCGGAAACGGGGCTCCTATGGATGTGGGCGGGACCCTCGTGTTTCCTCTCGAGTGGAGAAGGGTATGTCGGGGAACTTCTTGAGTTGCACCAAGCGTGTGAAGGACCCTTTCGACGTTCCAGAGGTGAGGTGTGATTAGCCCCGAGAAGCCTCTGCGGAAATGGGCCCCATCTCGCCTGCAGGGGAGAAACTCCTGGAAATTCTCGAGTTGCGGCAGGTCTTCTCGAGTTACGACAGGGACCTCAGGGACCCGCTCTGGTGGCCTCAGGAAGGGCCAGTCCCCATGCGAGTTGCTAGGGGCCATCTCGGGATTCCTCTCCCGTCGATGCCGGGGCCTAAGACCTTGTGTGGAGTCGGGGCCGGAACCTGAGCATTCCCCTCCAGTATTGACATGGATTTTGGGGTGCCTCTGAGTCTCCCCAGGGGAGTCAGGCCTCGTCTCGAGTGGGGGCATGCACGTGCGCTTTCCTCCCCAGCTGCAGCAGTAGGGTCACGCTTCCTGTCACGTGGATCAAGGGATCTGTGGCTTTCCCTCGAGGCTTTCCCTCGAGGCTTTCCCACGAGGCTTTCCCAAAGGGCTGTGCCAAGTGCCACCTTGGTGTGAGTCGATCCTCGGCGTGAAAGACGAGCCGGTGAAGGGAAAAGAGGTTCCTCTGGAATGGACAGAGACATCTGGGGGACTCTTGGAATGGTGGCACGACCCTGGAGTTCCTCTCGCAGTTCCTGTTGAGAGGGCCTCCTCTTGAGATGCGACGGGAACGCCGGGAATTCTTTCCCGACGAAGCAGGGAACGGATCCCTCACCTCGAGCTACGAGGCGGAAACGGGGCTCCTCTGGATGTGGGCGGGACCCTCGTGTTTCCTCTCGAGTGGAGACGGGTATGTCGGGGAACTTCTTGAGTTGCACCAAGGGTGTGAAGGACCCTTTCGACGTTCCAGAGGTGAGGTGTGATTAGCCCCGAGAAGCCTCTGCGGAAATGGGCCTCATCGCGCCTGCAGGGGAGAACCTCCTGGATATTCTCGAGTTGCGGCAGGTCTTCTCGAGTTACGACGGGGACCTCAGGGACCCGCTCTGGTGGCCTCAGGAAGGGCCAGTCCCCATGCGAGTTGCTAGGGGCCATTTCGGGATTCCTCTCCAGTCGATGCCAGGGCCAAACACCTTGTGTGGAGTCGGGGCGGGAAACTGAGCATTCCTCTCCAGTGTTAACATGGATCTTGTGGTGCCTCTGAGTCTGCCCAGGGGAGTCAGGCTTCGTCTCGTGTGGGGGCATGCACGTGCGCTTTCCTCCCGAGCTGCAGCAGTAAGGTCACGCTTCCTGTCACGTGGATCAAGGGATCTGTGGCTTTCCCTCGAGGCTTTCCCTCGAGGCTTTCTCACGAAGCTTTCCCAAGGGCTGTGCCAAGTGCCACCTTGGTGTGAGTCGATCCTCGGCGTGAAAGACGAGCCGGTGAAGGGAAAAGGGGTTCCTCTGGAATGGACAGAGATATCTGGTTGACTCTTGGAATGGTGGCACGACCCTGGAGTTCCTCTCGCCGTTCCTGTTGAGAGGGCCTCCTCTTGAGATGCGACGGGAACGCCGGGAATTCTTTCCCAACGAAGCAGGGAAAGGATCCCTCACCTCGAGCTACGAGGCGGAAACGGGGCTCCTATGGATGTGGGCGGGACCCTCGTGTTTCCTCTCGAGTGGAGAAGGGTATGTCGGGGAACTTCTTGAGTTGCACCAAGCGTGTGAAGGACCCTTTCGACGTTCCAGAGGTGAGGTGTGATTAGCCCCGAGAAGCCTCTGCGGAAATGGGCCCCATCTCGCCTGCAGGGGAGAACCTCCTGGATATTCTCGAGTTGCGGCAGGTCTTCTCGAGTTACGACGGGGACCTCAGGGACCCGCTCTGGTGGCCTCAGGAAGGGCCAGTCCCCATGCGAGTTGCTAGGGGCCATCTCGGGATTCCTCTCCCGTCGATGCCGGGGCCTAAGACCTTGTGTGGAGTCGGGGCCTGAACCTGAGCATTCCTTTACAGTGTTGACATGGATTTTGGGGTCCCTCTGAGTCTCCGCAGGGGAGTCAGGCCTCGTCTCGAGTGGGGGCATGCACGTGCGCTTTCCTCCCCAGCTGCAGCAGTAGCGTCACGCTTCCTGTCACGTGGATCAAGGGATCTGTGGCTTTCCCTCGAGGCTTTCCCTCGAGGCTTTCCCACGAGGCTTTCCCACAGGGCTGTGCCAAGTGCCACCTTGGTGTGAGTCGATCCTCGGCGTGAAAGACGAGCCGGTGAAGGGAAAAGAGGTTCCTCTGGAATGGACAGAGACATCTGGGGGACTCTTGGAATGGTGGCACGACCCTGGAGTTCCTCTCGCCGTTCCTGTTGAGATGGCCTCCTCTTGAGATGCGACGGGAACGCAGGGAATTCTTTCCCGACGAAGCAGGGAACGGATCCCTCATCTCGAGCTAAGAGGCAGAAACGGGGCTCCTCTGGATGTGGGCGGGACCCTCGTTATTCCTCTTGAGTGGAGAAGGGTATGTCGGGGGACTTCTTGAGTTGCACCAAGGGTGGGAAGCACCCTTTCGACGTTCCAGAGGTGAGGTGTGATTAGCCCCGAGAAGCCTCTGCGGAAATGGGCCTCATCTCGCCTGCAGGGGAGTACCTCCTGGATATTCTCGAGTTGCGGCAGGTCTTCTCGAGTTACGACGGGGACCTCAGGACCCGCTCTGGTGGCCTCAGGAAGGGCCAGTCCCCATGCGAGTTGCTAGGGGCCATCTCGGGATTCCTCTCCCGTCGATGCCGGGGCCTAAGACCTTGTGTGGAGTCGGGGCCGGAACCTGAGCATTCCTTTCCAGTGTTGACATGTATCTTGGGGTCCCTCTGAGTCTCCGCAGGGGAGTCAGGCCTCGTCTCGAGTGGGGGCATGCACGTGCGCTTTCCTCCCCAGCTGCAGCAGTAGCGTCACGCTTCCTGTCACGTGGATCAAGGGATCTGTGGCTTTCCCTCGAGGCTTTCCCTCGAGGCTTTCCCACGAGGCTTTCCCACAGGGCTGTGCCAAGTGCCACCTTGGTGTGAGTCGATCCTCGGCGTGAAAGACGAGCCGGTGAAGGGAAAAGAGGTTCCTCTGGAATGGACAGAGACATCTGGGGGACTCTTGGAATGGTGGCACGACCCTGGAGTTCCTCTCGCCGTTCCTGTTGAGAGGGCCTCCTCTTGAGATGCGACGGGAACGCCGGGAATTCTTTCCCGACGAAGCAGGGAACGGATCCCTCACTTCGAGCTACGAGGCGGAAACGGGGCTCCTCTGGATGTGGGCGGGACCCTCGTGTTTCCTCTCGAGTGGAGACGGGTATGTCGGGGAACTTCTTGAGTTGCACCAAGGGTGTGAAGGACCCTTTCGACGTTCCAGAGGTGAGGTGTGATTAGCCCCGAGAAGCCTCTGCGGAAATGGGCCTCATCGCGCCTGCAGGGGAGAACCTCCTGGATATTCTCGAGTTGCGGCAGGTCTTCTCGAGTTACGACGGGGACCTCAGGGACCCGCTCTGGTGGCCTCAGGAAGGGCCAGTCCCCATGCGAGTTGCTAGGGGCCATTTCGGGATTCCTCTCCAGTCGATGCCGGGGCCAAACACCTTGTGTGGAGTCGGGGCGGGAAACTGAGCATTCCTCTCCAGTGTTAACATGGATCTTGTGGTGCCTCTGAGTCTGCCCAGGGGAGTCAGGCTTCGTCTCGTGTGGGGGCATGCACGTGCGCTTTCCTCCCGAGCTGCAGCAGTAAGGTCACGCTTCCTGTCACGTGGATCAAGGGATCTGTGGCTTTCCCTCGAGGCTTTCCCTCGAGGCTTTCTCACGAAGCTTTCCCAAGGGCTGTGCCAAGTGCCACCTTGGTGTGAGTCGATCCTCGGCGTGAAAGACGAGCCGGTGAAGGGAAAAGGGGTTCCTCTGGAATGGACAGAGATATCTGGTTGACTCTTGGAATGGTGGCACGACCCTGGAGTTCCTCTCGCCGTTCCTGTTGAGAGGGCCTCCTCTTGAGATGCGACGGGAACGCCGGGAATTCTTTCCCAACGAAGCAGGGAAAGGATCCCTCACCTCGAGCTACGAGGCGGAAACGGGGCTCCTATGGATGTGGGCGGGACCCTCGTGTTTCCTCTCGAGTGGAGAAGGGTATGTCGGGGAACTTCTTGAGTTGCACCAAGCGTGTGAAGGACCCTTTCGACGTTCCAGAGGTGAGGTGTGATTAGCCCCGAGAAGCCTCTGCGGAAATGGGCCCCATCTCGCCTGCAGGGGAGAACCTCCTGGATATTCTCGAGTTGCGGCAGGTCTTCTCGAGTTACGACGGGGACCTCAGGGACCCGCTCTGGTGGCCTCAGGAAGGGCCAGTCCCCATGCGAGTTGCTAGGGGCCATCTCGGGATTCCTCTCCCGTCGATGCCGGGGCCTAAGACCTTGTGTGGAGTCGGGGCCGGAACCTGAGCATTCCTTTACAGTGTTGACATGGATTTTGGGGTCCCTCTGAGTCTCCGCAGGGGAGTCAGGCCTCGTCTCGAGTGGGGGCATGCACGTGCGCTTTCCTCCCCAGCTGCAGCAGTAGCGTCACGCTTCCTGTCACGTGGATCAAGGGATCTGTGGCTTTCCCTCGAGGCTTTCCCTCGAGGCTTTCCCACGAGGCTTTCCCACAGGGCTGTGCCAAGTGCCACCTTGGTGTGAGTCGATCCTCGGCGTGAAAGACGAGCCGGTGAAGGGAAAAGAGGTTCCTCTGGAATGGACAGAGACATCTGGGGGACTCTTGGAATGGTGGCACGACCCTGGAGTTCCTCTCGCCGTTCCTGTTGAGATGGCCTCCTCTTGAGATGCGACGGGAACGCAGGGAATTCTTTCCCGACGAAGCAGGGAACGGATCCCTCATCTCGAGCTAAGAGGCAGAAACGGGGCTCCTCTGGATGTGGGCGGGACCCTCGTTATTCCTCTTGAGTGGAGAAGGGTATGTCGGGGGACTTCTTGAGTTGCACCAAGGGTGGGAAGGACCCTTTCGACGTTCCAGAGGTGAGGTGTGATTAGCCCCGAGAAGCCTCTGCGGAAATGGGCCTCATCTCGCCTGCAGGGGAGTACCTCCTGGATATTCTCGAGTTGCGGCAGGTCTTCTCGAGTTACGACGGGGACCTCAGGACCCGCTCTGGTGGCCTCAGGAAGGGCCAGTCCCCATGCGAGTTGCTAGGGGCCATCTCGGGATTCCTCTCCCGTCGATGCCGGGGCCTAAGACCTTGTGTGGAGTCGGGGCCGGAACCTGAGCATTCCTTTCCAGTGTTGACATGTATCTTGGGGTCCCTCTGAGTCTCCGCAGGGGAGTCAGGCCTCGTCTCGAGTGGGGGCATGCACGTGCGCTTTCCTCCCCAGCTGCAGCAGTAGCGTCACGCTTCCTGTCACGTGGATCAAGGGATCTGTGGCTTTCCCTCGAGGCTTTCCCTCGAGGCTTTCCCACGAGGCTTTCCCACAGGGCTGTGCCAAGTGCCACCTTGGTGTGAGTCGATCCTCGGCGTGAAAGACGAGCCGGTGAAGGGAAAAGAGGTTCCTCTGGAATGGACAGAGACATCTGGGGGACTCTTGGAATGGTGGCACGACCCTGGAGTTCCTCTCGCCGTTCCTGTTGAGAGGGCCTCCTCTTGAGATGTGACGGGAACGCCGGGAATTCTTTCCCGACGAAGCAGGGAACGGATCCCTCACCTCGAGCTACGAGGCGGAAATGGGGCTCCTCTGGATGTGGGCGGGACCCTCGTGTTTCCTCTCGAGTGGAGACGGGTATGTCGGGGAAATTCTTGAGTTGCACCAAGGGTGTGAATGAACCTTTCGACGTTCCAGAGGTGAGGTGTGATTAGCCCCGAGAAGCCTCTGCGGAAATGGGCCTCATCGCGCCTGCAGGGGAGAACCTCCTGGATATTCTCGAGTTGCGGCAGGTCTTCTCGAGTTACGACGGGGACCTCAGGGACCCGCTCTGGTGGCCTCAGGAAGGGCCAGTCCCCATGCGAGTTGCTAGGGGCCATTTCGGGATTCCTCTCCAGTCGATGCCGGGGCCAAACACCTTGTGTGGAGTCGGGGCGGGAAACTGAGCATTCCTCTCCAGTGTTAACATGGATCTTGTGGTGCCTCTGAGTCTGCCCAGGGGAGTCAGGCTTCGTCTCGTGTGGGGGCATGCACGTGCGCTTTCCTCCCGAGCTGCAGCAGTAAGGTCACGCTTCCTGTCACGTGGATCAAGGGATCTGTGGCTTTCCCTCGAGGCTTTCCCTCGAGGCTTTCTCACGAAGCTTTCCCAAGGGCTGTGCCAAGTGCCACCTTGGTGTGAGTCGATCCTCGGCGTGAAAGACGAGCCGGTGAAGGGAAAAGGGGTTCCTCTGGAATGGACAGAGATATCTGGTTGACTCTTGGAATGGTGGCACGACCCTGGAGTTCCTCTCGCCGTTCCTGTTGAGAGGGCCTCCTCTTGAGATGCGACGGGAACGCCGGGAATTCTTTCCCAACGAAGCAGGGAAAGGATCCCTCACCTCGAGCTACGAGGCGGAAACGGGGCTCCTATGGATGTGGGCGGGACCCTCGTGTTTCCTCTCGAGTGGAGAAGGGTATGTCGGGGAACTTCTTGAGTTGCACCAAGCGTGTGAAGGACCCTTTCGACGTTCCAGAGGTGAGGTGTGATTAGCCCCGAGAAGCCTATGCGGAAATGGGCCCCATCTCGCCTGCAGGGGAGAACCTCCTGGATATTCTCGAGTTGCGGCAGGTCTTCTCGAGTTACGACACGGACCTCAGGGACCCGCTCTGGTGGCCTCAGGAAGGGCCAGTCCCCATGCGAGTTGCTAGGGGCCATCTCGGGATTCCTCTCCCGTCGATGCCGGGGCCTAAGACCTTGTGTGGAGTCGGGGCCGGAACCTGAGCATTCCCCTCCAGTATTGACATGGATTTTGGGGTGCCTCTGAGTCTCCCCAGGGGAGTCAGGCCTCGTCTCGAGTGGGGGCATGCACGTGCGCTTTCCTCCCCAGCTGCAGCAGTAGGGTCACGCTTCCTGTCACGTGGATCAAGGGATCTGTGGCTTTCCCTCGAGGCTTTCCCTCGAGGCTTTCCCACGAGGCTTTCCCAAAGGGCTGTGCCAAGTGCCACCTTGGTGTGAGTCGATCCTCGGCGTGAAAGACGAGCCGGTGAAGGGAAAAGAGGTTCCTCTGGAATGGACAGAGACATCTGGGGGACTCTTGGAATGGTGGCACGACCCTGGAGTTCCTCTCGCCGTTCCTGTTGAGAGGGCCTCCTCTTGAGATGCGACGGGAACGCCGGGAATTCTTTCCCGACGAAGCAGGGAACGGATCCCTCACCTCGAGCTACGAGGCGGAAACGGGGCTCCTCTGGATGTGGGCGGGACCCTCGTGTTTCCTCTCGAGTGGAGACGGGTATGTCGGGGAACTTCTTGAGTTGCACCAAGGGTGTGAAGGACCCTTTCGACGTTCCAGAGGTGAGGTGTGATTAGCCCCGAGAAGCCTCTGCGGAAATGGGCCTCATCGCGCCTGCAGGGGAGAACCTCCTGGATATTCTCGAGTTGCGGCAGGTCTTCTCGAGTTACGACGGTGACGTCAGGACCCGCTCTGGTGGCCTCAGGAAGGGCCAGTCCCCATGCGAGTTGCTAGGGGCCATTTCGGGATTCCTCTCCAGTCGATGCCGGGGCCAAACACCTTGTGTGGAGTCGGAGCGGGAAACTGAGCATTCCTCTCCAGTGTTAACATGGATCTTGTGGTGCCTCTGAGTCTGCCCAGGGGAGTCAGGCTTCGTCTCGTGTGGGGGCATGCACGTGCGCTTTCCTCCCGAGCTGCAGCAGTAAGGTCACGCTTCCTGTCACGTGGATCAAGGGATCTGTGGCTTTCCCTCGAGGCTTTCCCTCGAGGCTTTCTCACGAAGCTTTCCCAAGGGCTGTGCCAAGTGCCACCTTGGTGTGAGTCGATCCTCGGCGTGAAAGACGAGCCGGTGAAGGGAAAAGGGGTTCCTCTGGAATGGACAGAGATATCTGGTTGACTCTTGGAATGGTGGCACGACCCTGGAGTTCCTCTCGCCGTTCCTGTTGAGAGGGCCTCCTCTTGAGATGCGACGGGAACGCCGGGAATTCTTTCCCAACGAAGCAGGGAAAGGATCCCTCACCTCGAGCTACGAGGCGGAAACGGGGCTCCTATGGATGTGGGCGGGACCCTCGTGTTTCCTCTCGAGTGGAGAAGGGTATGTCGGGGAACTTCTTGAGTTGCACCAAGCGTGTGAAGGACCCTTTCGACGTTCCAGAGGTGAGGTGTGATTAGCCCCGAGAAGCCTCTGCGGAAATGGGCCCCATCTCGCCTGCAGGGGAGAACCTCCTGGATATTCTCGAGTTGCGGCAGGTCTTCTCGAGTTACGACGGGGACCTCAGGGACCCGCTCTGGTGGCCTCAGGAAGGGCCAGTCCCCATGCGAGTTGCTAGGGGCCATCTCGGGATTCCTCTCCCGTCGATGCCGGGGCCTAAGACCTTGTGTGGAGTCGGGGCCGGAACCTGAGCATTCCTTTACAGTGTTGACATGGATTTTGGGGTCCCTCTGAGTCTCCGCAGGGGAGTCAGGCCTCGTCTCGAGTGGGGGCATGCACGTGCGCTTTCCTCCCCAGCTGCAGCAGTAGCGTCACGCTTCCTGTCACGTGGATCAAGGGATCTGTGGCTTTCCCTCGAGGCTTTCCCTCGAGGCTTTCCCACGAGGCTTTCCCACAGGGCTGTGCCACGTGCCACCTTGGTGTGAGTCGATCCTCGGCGTGAAAGACGAGCCGGTGAAGGGAAAAGAGGTTCCTCTGGAATGGACAGAGACATCTGGGGGACTCTTGGAATGGTGGCACGACCCTGGAGTTCCTCTCGCCGTTCCTGTTGAGATGGCCTCCTCTTGAGATGCGACGGGAACGCAGGGAATTCTTTCCCGACGAAGCAGGGAACGGATCCCTCATCTCGAGCTAAGAGGCAGAAACGGGGATCCTCTGGATGTGGGCGGGACCCTCGTTATTCCTCTTGAGTGGAGAAGGGTATGTCGGGGGACTTCTTGAGTTGCACCAAGGGTGGGAAGGACCCTTTCGACGTTCCAGAGGTGAGGTGTGATTAGCCCCGAGAAGCCTCTGCGGAAATGGGCCTCATCTCGCCTGCAGGGGAGTACCTCCTGGATATTCTCGAGTTGCGGCAGGTCTTCTCGAGTTACGACGGGGACCTCAGGACCCGCTCTGGTGGCCTCAGGAAGGGCCAGTCCCCATGCGAGTTGCTAGGGGCCATCTCGGGATTCCTCTCCCGTCGATGCCGGGGCCTAAGACCTTGTGTGGAGTCGGGGCCGGAACCTGAGCATTCCCCTCCAGTATTGACATGGATTTTGGGGTGCCTCTGAGTCTCCCCAGGGGAGTCAGGCCTCGTCTCGAGTGGGGGCATGCACGTGCGCTTTCCTCCCCAGCTGCAGCAGTAGGGTCACGCTTCCTGTCACGTGGATCAAGGGATCTGTGGCTTTCCCTCGAGGCTTTCCCTCGAGGCTTTCCCACGAGGCTTTCCCAAAGGGCTGTGCCAAGTGCCACCTTGGTGTGAGTCGATCCTCGGCGTGAAAGACGAGCCGGTGAAGGGAAAAGAGGTTCCTCTGGAATGGACAGAGACATCTGGGGGACTCTTGGAATGGTGGCACGACCCTGGAGTTCCTCTCGCAGTTCCTGTTGAGAGGGCCTCCTCTTGAGATGCGACGGGAACGCCGGGAATTCTTTCCCGAAGAAGCAGGGAACGGATCCCTCACCTCGAGCTACGAGGCGGAAACGGGGCTCCTCTGGATGTGGGCGGGACCCTCGTGTTTCCTCTCGAGTGGAGACGGGTATGTCGGGGAACTTCTTGAGTTGCACCAAGGGTGTGAAGGACCCTTTCGACGTTCCAGAGGTGAGGTGTGATTAGCCCCGAGAAGCCTCTGCGGAAATGGGCCTCATCGCGCCTGCAGGGGAGAACCTCCTGGATATTCTCGAGTTGCGGCAGGTCTTCTCGAGTTACGACGGGGACCTCAGGGACCCGCTCTGGTGGCCTCAGGAAGGGCCAGTCCCCATGAGAGTTGCTAGGGGCCATTTCGGGATTCCTCTCCAGTCGATGCCGGGGCCAAACACCTTGTGTGGAGTCGGGGCGGGAAACTGAGCATTCCTCTCCAGTGTTAACATGGATCTTGTGGTGCCTCTGAGTCTGCCCAGGGGAGTCAGGCTTCGTCTCGTGTGGGGGCATGCACGTGCGCTTTCCTCCCGAGCTGCAGCAGTAAGGTCACGCTTCCTGTCACGTGGATCAAGGGATCTGTGGCTTTCCCTCGAGGCTTTCCCTCGAGGCTTTCTCACGAAGCTTTCCCAAGGGCTGTGCCAAGTGCCACCTTGGTGTGAGTCGATCCTCGGCGTGAAAGACGAGCCGGTGAAGGGAAAAGGGGTTCCTCTGGAATGGACAGAGATATCTGGTTGACTCTTGGAATGGTGGCACGACCCTGGAGTTCCTCTCGCCGTTCCTGTTGAGAGGGCCTCCTCTTGAGATGCGACGGGAACGCCGGGAATTCTTTCCCAACGAAGCAGGGAAAGGATCCCTCACCTCGAGCTACGAGGCGGAAACGGGGCTCCTATGGATGTGGGCGGGACCCTCGTGTTTCCTCTCGAGTGGAGAAGGGTATGTCGGGGAACTTCTTGAGTTGCACCAAGCGTGTGAAGGACCCTTTCGACGTTCCAGAGGTGAGGTGTGATTAGCCCCGAGAAGCCTCTGCGGAAATGGGCCCCATCTCGCCTGCAGGGGAGAACCTCCTGGATATTCTCGAGTTGCGGCAGGTCTTCTCGAGTTACGACGGGGACCTCAGGGACCCGCTCTGGTGGCCTCAGGAAGGGCCAGTCCCCATGCGAGTTGCTAGGGGCCATCTCGGGATTCCTCTCCCGTCGATGCCGGGGCCTAAGACCTTGTGTGGAGTCGGGGCCGGAACCTGAGCATTCCTTTACAGTGTTGACATGGATTTTGGGGTCCCTCTGAGTCTCCACAGGGGAGTCAGGCCTCGTCTCGAGTGGGGGCATGCACGTGCGCTTTCCTCCCCAGCTGCAGCAGTAGCGTCACGCTTCCTGTCACGTGGATCAAGGGATCTGTGGCTTTCCCTCGAGGCTTTCCCTCGAGGCTTTCCCACGAGGCTTTCCCACAGGGCTGTGCCAAGTGCCACCTTGGTGTGAGTCGATCCTCGGCGTGAAAGACGAGCCGGTGAAGGGAAAAGAGGTTCCTCTGGAATGGACAGAGACATCTGGGGGACTCTTGGAATGGTGGCACGACCCTGGAGTTCCTCTCGCCGTTCCTGTTGAGATGGCCTCCTCTTGAGATGCGACGGGAACGCAGGGAATTCTTTCCCGACGAAGCAGGGAACGGATCCCTCATCTCGAGCTAAGAGGCAGAAACGGGGCTCCTCTGGATGTGGGCGGGACCCTCGTTATTCCTCTTGAGTGGAGAAGGGTATGTCGGGGGACTTCTTGAGTTGCACCAAGGGTGGGAAGGACCCTTTCGACGTTCCAGAGGTGAGGTGTGATTAGCCCCGAGAAGCCTCTGCGGAAATGGGCCTCATCTCGCCTGCAGGGGAGTACCTCCTGGATATTCTCGAGTTGCGGCAGGTCTTCTCGAGTTACGACGGGGACCTCAGGACCCGCTCTGGTGGCCTCAGGAAGGGCCAGTCCCCATGCGAGTTGCTAGGGGCCATCTCGGGATTCCTCTCCCGTCGATGCCGGGGCCTAAGACCTTGTGTGGAGTCGGGGGCCGGAACCTGAGCATTCCTTTCCAGTGTTGACATGTATCTTGGGGTCCCTCTGAGTCTCCGCAGGGGAGTCAGGCCTCGTCTCGAGTGGGGGCATGCACGTGCGCTTTCCTCCCCAGCTGCAGCAGTAGCGTCACGCTTCCTGTCACGTGGATCAAGGGATCTGTGGCTTTCCCTCGAGGCTTTCCCTCGAGGCTTTCCCACGAGGCTTTCCCACAGGGCTGTGCCAAGTGCCACCTTGGTGTGAGTCGATCCTCGGCGTGAAAGACGAGCCGGTGAAGGGAAAAGAGGTTCCTCTGGAATGGACAGAGACATCTGGGGACTCTTGGAATGGTGGCACGACCCTGGAGTTCCTCTCGCCGTTCCTGTTGAGAGGGCCTCCTCTTGAGATGCGACGGGAACGCCGGGAATTCTTTCCCGACGAAGCAGGGAACGGATCCCTCACCTCGAGCTACGAGGCGGAAACGGGGCTCCTCTGGATGTGGGCGGGACCCTCGTGTTTCCTCTCGAGTGGAGACGGGTATGTCGGGGAAATTCTTGAGTTGCACCAAGGGTGTGAACGAACCTTTCGACGTTCCAGAGGTGAGGTGTGATTAGCCACGAGAAGCCTCTGCGGAAATGGGCCTCATCTCGCCTGCAGGGGAGAACCTCCTGGATATTCTCGAGTTGCGGCAGGTCTTCTCGAGTTACGACGGGGACCTCAGGGACCCGCTCTGGTGGCCTCAGGAAGGGCCAGTCCCCATGCGCTTTGCTAGGGGCCATCTCGGGATTCCTCTCCCGTCGAAGCCGGGGCCTAAGACCTTGTGTGGATTCGGGGCCGGAACCTGAGGATTCCTCTCCAGTGTTGACATGGATCTTGGGGTGCCTCTCAGTCTCCCCAGGGGAGTCAGGCCTCGTCTCGTGTGGGGGCATGCACGTGCGATTCCCTCCAAGCTGCAGCAGTAGGGTCACGCTTCCTGTCACGTGGATCAAGGGATCTGTGGCTTTCCATGGAGGCTTTCCCACGATGCTTTCCCACAGGGCTGTGCCAAGTGCCACCTTGGTGTGAATCAATCCTCGGCGTGAAAGACGAGCCGGTGAAGGGAAAAGAGTTTCCTTTTGAATGGACAGAGACATCTGTGGGACTCTTGGAATGGTGGCACGACCCTGGAGTTCCTCTCGCCGTTCCTGTTGAGATGGCCTCCTCTTGAGATGCGACGGGAACGCCGGGAATTCTTTCCCAACGAAGCAGGGAAAGGATCCCTCACCTCGAGCTATGAGGCAGAAACGGGGATCCTCTGGATGTGGGCGGGACCCTCGTGATTCCTCTCGAGTGGAGAAGGGTATGTCGGGGGACTTCTTGAGTTGCACCAAGGGTGGGAAGGACCCATTCGACGTTCCAGAGGTGAGGTGTGATTAGCCCCGAGAAGCCTCTGCGGAAATGGGCCTCATCTCGCCTGCAGGGGAGTACCTCCTGGATATTCTCGAGTTGCGGCAGGTCTTCTCGAGTTACGACGGGGAGCTCAGGACCCGCTCTGGTGGCCTCAGGAAGGGCCAGTCCCCAGGCGAGTTGCTAGGTGCCATCTCGGGATACCTCTCCCGTCGATGCCGGGGCCTAAGACCTTGTGTGGAGTCGGGGCCGGAACCTGAGCATTCCTCTCCAGTGTTGACATGGATTTTGGGGTCCCTCTGAGTCTCCGCAGGGGAGTCAGGCCTCGTCTTGAGTGGGGGCATGCACGTGCGCTTTCCTCCCCAGCTGCAGCAGTAGGGTCACGCTTCCTGTCACGTGGATCAAGGGATCTGTGGCTTTCCATGGAGGCTTTCCCACGAGGCTTTCCCACAGGGCTGTGCCAAGTGCCACCTTGGTGTGAGTCGATCCTCGGCGTGAAAGACGAGCCGGTGAAGGGAAAAGAGTTTCCTCTGGAATGGACAGAGACATCTGTGGGACTCTTGGAATGGTGGCACGACCCTGGAGTTCCTCTCGCCGTTCCTGTTGAGGTGGCCTCCTCTTGAGATGCGACGGGAACGCCGGGAATTCTTTCCCAACGAAGCAGGGAAAGGATCCCTCACCTCGAGCTATGAGGCAGAAACGGGGCTCCTCTGGATGTGGGAGGGACCCTCGTGATTCCTCTCGAGTGGAGAAGGGTATGTCGGGGGACTTCTTGAGTTGCACCAAGGGTGGGAAGGACCCATTCGACGTTCCAGAGGTGAGGCGTGATTAGCCCCGAGAAGCCTCTGCGGAAATGGGCCTCATCTCGCCTGCAGGGGAGTACCTCCTGGATATTCTCTAGTTGCGGCAGGTCTTCTCGAGTTACGACGGGGACCTCAGGACCCGCTCTGGTGGCCTGAGGAAGGGCCAGTCCCCATGCGAGTTGCTAGGGGCCATCTCAGGATTCCTCTCCCGTCGATGCAAGGGCCTAAGACCTTGTGTGGGTCGGGGCCGGAAGCTGAGGATTCCTCTCCAGTGTTGACATAGATCTTGGGGTGCCTCTGAGTCTCCCCAGGGGAGTCAGGCCTCGTCTCGAGTGGGGGCATGCACGTGCGCTTCCCCCCGAGCTGCAGCATTAGGGTCACGCTTCCTGTCACGTGGATCAAGGGATCTGTGGCTTTCCATCGAGGCTTTCCCACGAGGCTTTCCCACAGGGCTGTGCCAAGTGCCACCTTGGTGTGAGTCGATCCTCGGCGTGAAAGACGAGCCGGTGAAGGGAAAAGAGGTTCCTTTGGAATGGACCGAGACATCTGGGGGACTCTTGGAACTGTGGCAGGACCCTGGAGTTCCTCTCGCCGTTCCTGTTGAGAGGGACTCCTCTTGGGATGCGACGGGAACGCCGGGAATTCTTTCATGACGAAGCAGGGAAAGGATCCCTCACCTCGAGCTACGAGGCGGAAACGGGGCTCCTCTGGATGTGGGCGGGAACCTCGTGTTTCCTCTCGAGTGGAGACGGGTATGTCGGGAACTTCTTGAGTTGCACCAAGGGTGGGAAGGACCCTTTCGACGTTCCCGAGGTGAGGTGTGATTAGCCCCGAGAAGCCTCTGCGGAAATGGGCCTCATCTCGCCTGCAGGGGAGAACCTCCTGGATTTTCTCGAGTTGCGGCAGGTCTTCTCGAGTTACGACGGGGACGTCAGGGACCCGCTCTGGTGGCCTCAGGAAAGGCCAGTACCCATGCGAGTTGCTAGGGGCCATCTCGGGATTCCTCTACCGTCGATGCCGGGGCCTAAGACCTTGTGTGGAGTCGGGGCCGGAACCTGAGCATTCCTCTCCAGTGTTGACATGGATCTTGGGTTGCCTCTGAGTCTCCCCAGGGGAGTCAGGCCTCGTCTCGAGTGGTGGCACCGCGTGCGCCTCCCTCCCGAGCTGCAGCAGTAGGGTCACGCTTCGTGTCACGTGGATCAAGGGATCTGTGGCTTTCCCTTGAGGTTATCCCTCGAGGCGTTCCCACGAGACTTTCCCACAGGACTGTGCCAAGTGCCACCTTGGTGTGAGTCGATCCTCGGCGTGAAAGACGAGCCGGTGAAGGGAAAAGAGTTTCCTCTGGAATGAACAGAGACATCTGGGGGACTCTTGGAATGGTGGCACGACCCTGGAGTTCCTCTCGCCGTTCCTGTTGAGATGGCCTCCTCTTGAGATGCGACGGGAACACCGGGAATTCTTTCCCAACGAATCAGGGAAAGGATCCCTCACCTCGAGCTATGAGGCAGAAACGGGACTCCTCTCGATGTGGGCGGGACCCTCGTGATTCCTCTCGAGTGGAGAAGGGTATGTCGGGGGACTTCTTGAGTTGCACCAAGGGTGGGAAGGACCCATTCGACATTCCAGAGGTGAGGTGTGATTAGCCCCGAGAAGCCTCTGCGGAAATGGGCCTCATCTCGCCTGCAGGGGAGTACCTCCTGGATATTCTCGAGTTGCGGCAGGTCTTCTCGAGTTACGACGGGTACCTCAGGACCCGCTCTGGTGGCCTCAGGAAGGGCCAGTCCCCATGCGAGTTGCTAGGGGCCATCTCGGGATTCCTCTCCCGTCGATGCCGGGGCCAAAGACCTTTTGTAGAGTCGGGGCCGGAACCTGAGCATTCCTTTCCAGTGTTGACATGGATTTTGGGGTCCCTCTGAGTCTCCGCAAGGTAGTCAGGCCTCGTCTCGATTGGGGGCATGCACGTGCGCTTTCCTCCCCAGCTGCAGCAGTAGTGTCACGCTTCCTGTCACGTGGATCAAGGGATCTGTGGCTTTCCCTCGAGCCTTTCCCTTGAGGCTTTCCCACGAGGCTTTCCCACAGGGCTGTGCCAAGTGCCACCTTGGTGTGAGTCGATCCTCGGCGTGAAAGACGAGCCGGTGAAGGGAAAAGAGGTTCCTCTGGAATGGACAGAGACATCTGGGGGACTCTTGGAATGGTGGCACTACCCTGGAGTTCCTCTCGCCGTTCCTGTTGAGATGGCCTCCTCTTGAGATGCGACGGGAACGCCGGGAATTCTTTCCCAACGAAGCAGGGAAAGGATCCCTCACCTCGAGCTATGAGGCAGAAACGGGGCTCCTCTGGATGTGGGCGGGACCCTCGTGATTCCTCTCGAGTGGAGAAGGGTATGTCGGGGGACTTCTTGAGTTGCACCAAGGGTGGGAAGGACCCTTTCGACGTTCCAGAGGTGAGGTGTGATTAGCCCCGAGAAGCCTCTGCGGAAATGGGCCTCATCGCGCCTGCAGGGGAGAACCTCCAGGATATTCTCGAGTTGCGGCAGGTCTTCTCGAGTTACGACGGGGACCTCAGGGACCCGCTCTGGTGGCCTCAGGAAGGGCCAGTCCCCATGCGAGTTGCTAGGGGCCATTTCGTGATTCCTCTCCAGTCGATGCCGGGGCCGAAGCCCTTGTGTCGATCGGGGCGGGAAACCTAGCATTCCTCTCCAGTGTTAACATGGATCTTGGGGTGCCTCTGAGTCTCCCCAGGGGAGTCAGGCTTCGTCTCGTGTGGGGGCATGCACGTGCGCTTTCCTCCCGAGCTGCTGCAGTAGGGTCACGATTCCTGTCACGTGGATCAAGGGATCTGTGGCTTTCCCTCGAGGCTTTCCCTCGAGGCTTTCCCACGAGGCTTTCCCACAGGGCTGTGCCAAGTGCCACCTTGGTGTGACTCGATCCTCGGCGTGAAAGACGAGCCGGTGAAGGGAAAAGAAGTTCCTCTGGATTGGACTGAGACATCTGGGGGACTCTTGGAATGGTGGCACGACCCTGGAGTTCCTCTCGCCGTTCCTGTTGAGAGGGCCTCCTCTTGAGATGCGACCGGAACGCCGGGAATTCTTTCCCGACGAAGCAGGGAAAGGATCCCTCACCTCGAGCTACGAGGCGGAAACGGGGCTCCTCTGGATGTGGGCGGGACCCTCGTGTTTCCTCTCGAGTGGAGACGGGTATGTCGGGGACCTTCTTGAGTTGCACCAAGGGTGTGAAGGACCCTTTCGACGTTCCAGAGGTGACGTGTGATTAGCCCCGAGAAGCCTCTGCGGAAATGGGCCTCATCGCGCCTGCAGGGGAGAACCTCCTGGATATTCTCGAGTTGCGGCAGGTCTTCTCGAGTTACGACGGGGACCTCAGGACCCGCTCTGGTGGCCACAGGAAGGGCCAGTCCCCATGCGAGTTGCTAGGGGCCATCTCGGGATACCTCTCCCGTCGATGCCGGGGCATAAGACCTTGTGTGGAGTCGGGGCCGGAACCTGAGCATTCCTCTCCAGTGTTGACATGGATTTTGGGGTGCCTCTGAGTCTCCGCAGGGGAGTCAGGCCTCGTCTCGAGTGGGGGCATGCACGTGCGCTTTCCTCCCGAGCTGCAGCAGTAGGGTCACGCTTCCTGTCACGTGGATCAAGGGATCTGTGGCTTTCCATTGAGGCTTTCCCACGAGGCTCTCCCACAGGGCTGTGCAAAGTGCCACCTTGGTGTGAGTCGATCCTCGGCGTGAAAGACGAGCCGGTGAAGGGAAAAGAGGTTCCTCTGGAATGGACAGAGACATCTGGGGGACTCTTGGCATGGTGGCTCGACCCTGGAGTTCCTCTCGCCATTCCTGTTCAGAGGGCCTCCTCTTGAGATGCGACGGGAACGCCGGGAATTCTTTCCCGACGAAGCAGGAAAGGATCCCTCACCTCGAGCTACGAGGCGGAAACGGGGCTCCTCTGGATGTTGGCGGGAACCTCGTGTTTCCTCTCGAGTGGAGGCGGGTATGTCGGGGGACTTCTTGAGTTGCACCAAGGGTGGGAAGGACCCTTTCGACGTTCCAGAGGTGAGGTGTGATTAGCCCCGAGAAGCCTCTGCGGAAATGGGCCTCATCTCGCCTGCAGGGGAGAACCTCCTGGATATTCTCGAGTTGCGGCAGGTCTTCTCGTGTTACGACGGGGACCTCAGGGATCCGCTCTGGTGGCCTCAGGAAGGGCCAGTCCCCATGCGCGTTGCTAGGGGCCATCTCGGGATTCCTCTCCCATCGATGCCGGGGCCTAAAACCTTGTGTGGAGTCGGGGCCGGAACCTGAGCATTCCTTTCCAGTGTTGACATGGATCTTGGGGTGCCTCTGAGTCTCCCCAGGGGAGTCAGGCCTCGTCTCGAGTGGGGGCATGCACGTGCCCTTCCCTCTCGAGCTGCAGCAGTAGGGTCACGCTTCCTGTCACGTGGATCAAGGGATCTGTGGCTTTCCCTCGAGGCTTTCCCTCGAGGCTTTCCCACAAGGCTTTCCCACAGGGCTGTGCCAAGTGCCACCTTGGTGTGAGTCGATCCTCGGCGTGAAATACGAGCCGTTGAAGGGAAAACAGGTTCCTCTGGAATGGACAGAGACATCTGGGGGACTCTTGGAATGGTGGCACGACCCTGGAGTTCCTCTCGCCGTTTCTGTTGAGAGGGCCTCCTCTTGAGATGCGACGGGAACGCCGGGAATTCCTTCAAAACGAAGCAGGGAAAGGATCCCTCACCTCGAGCTACGAGGCGGAAACGGGGCTCCTCTGGATGTGGGCGGGACCCTCGTGTTTCCTCTCGAGTGGAGAAGGGTATGTCTGGGAACTTCTTGAGTTGCACCAAGGATGTGAAGGACCCTTTCGACGTTCCAGAGGTGAGGTGTGATTAGCCCTGAGAAGCCTCTCCGGAAATGGGCCTCATCTCGCCTGCAGGGGAGAACCTCCTGGATATTCTCGAGTTGTGGCAGGTCTTCTCCAGTTACGACGGGGACCTCAGGGACCCGCTCTGGTGGCCTCAGGAAGGGCCAGTCCCCATGCGCTTTTCTAGGGGCCATCTCGGGATTCCTCTCCCGTCGATGCCGGGGCCTAAGACAGTGTGTGGAGTCGGGGCCGGAACCTGAGGATTCCTTTCCAGTGTTGACATGGATCTTGGGGTGCCTCTGAGTCGCACCAGGGGAGTCAGGCCTCGTCTCGAGTGGGGGCATGCACGTGCGCTTCCCTCCCGAGCTGCAGCAGTAGGGTCACGCTTCCTGTCACGTGGATCAAGGGATCTGTGGCTTTCCCTCGAGGCCTTCCCTCGAGGCTTTCCCACGAGGCTTTCCCACAGGGCTGTGCCAAGTGCCACCTTGGTGTGATTCGATCCTCGGCGTGAAAGACGAGCCGTTGAAGGGAAAAGAGGTTCCTCTGGAATGGACTGAGACATCCTGGGGACTCTTGGAACGGTGGCAGGACCCTGGAGTTCCTCTCGCCATCCCTGTTGAGAGGGCCTCCTCTTGAGATGCGACGGGAACGCCGGGAATTCTTTCCTGACGAAGCAGGAAAGGGATCAGTCACCTCGAGCTACGAGGCGAAAACGGGGCTCCTCTGGATGTGGGCGGGACCCTCGTGTTTCCTCTCGAGTGGAGACGGGTATGTCGGGGAACTTTTGAGTTGCACCAAGGGTGGGAAGGTCCCTTTCGACGTTCCAGAGGTGAGGTGTGATTAGTCCCGAGAAGCCACTGCGGAAATGGGCCTCATCTCGCCTGGAGCGGAGAACCTCCTGGATATACTCGAGTTGCGGCAGGTCTTCTCTAGTTACGACGGGGACCACAGGGACCCGCTCTGGTGGCCTCAGGAAGGGCCAGACCCCATGCGAGTTGCTAGGGGCCATCTCGGGATTCCTCTCCCGTCGATGCCGGGGCCTAAGTCCTTGTGTCGAGTCGGGGCCGGAACCTGAGGATTCCTCTCCAGTGTTGACATGGATCTTGGGGTGCCTCTGAGTCGCCCCAGGGGAGTCAGGCCTCGTCTCGAGTGGGGGCATGCACGTGCGATTCCCTCCCGAGCTGCAGCAGTAGTGTCACGCTTCCTGTCACGTGGATCAAGGGATCTGTGGCTTTCCCTCGAGGCCTTCCCTCGAGGCTTTCCCACGAGGCTTTCCCCCAGGGCTGTGCCAAGTGCCACCTTGGTGGGAGTCGATCCTCGGCGTGAAAGACGAGCCGTTGAATGGAAAAGAGGTTCCTCTGGAATGGACTGAGACATCCTGGGGACTCTTGGAACGGTGGCAGGACCCTGGAGTTCCTCTCGCCGTCCCTGTTGAGAGGGCCTCCTCTTGAGATGCGACGGGAACGCCGGGAATTCTTTCCTGACGAAGCAGGAAAGGGATCAGTCACCTCGAGCTACGAGGCGAAAACGGGGCTCCTCTGGATGTGGGCGGGAACCTCGTGTTTCCTCTCGAGTGGAGACGGGTATGTAGGGGAACTTCTTGAGTTGCACCAAGGGTGGGAAGGACCCTTTCGACGTTCCAGAGGTGAGGTATGATTAGCCCCGAGAAGCCTCTGCGGAAATGGGCCTCATCTCGCCTGCAGGGGAGAACCTCCTGGATATTCTCGAGTTGCGGCAGGTCTTCTCGAGTTACGACGGGGACCTCAGGGACCCGCTCTGGTGGCCTCGGAAGGGCCAGTCTCCATGCGAGCTGCTAGGGTCCATCTCAGGTTTCCTCTCCCGTCGATGCCAGGGCCTAAGACCTTGTGTGGAGTCGGGGCCGGAAGCTGAGGATTCCTCTCCAGTGTTGACATGGATCTTGGGGTGCCTCTGAGTCTCCCCACGGGAGTCAGGCCTCGTCTCGAGTGGGGGCATGCACGTGCGCTTCCCTCCCGAGCTGCAGCAGTAGGGTCTCGCTTCCTGTCACGTGGATCAAGGGATCTGTGTCTTTCCATCGAGGCTTTCCCACGAGGCTTTCCCACAGGGCTGTGCCAAGTGCCACGTTGGTGTGAGTCGATCCTCGGCGTGAAAGACGAGCCGGTGAAGGGAAAAGAGGTTCCTCTGGAATGGACCGAGACATCTGGGGGACTCTTGGAACGGTGGCAGGACCCTGGAGTTCCTCTCGCCGTTCCTGTTGAGAGGGACTCCTCTTGGGATGCGACGGGAAAGCCGGGAATTCTTTCATGACGAAGCAGGGAAAGGATCCCTCACCTCGAGCTACGAGGTGGAAACGGGGCTCCTCTGGATGTGGGCGGGACCCTCGTGTTTCCTCTCGAGTGGAGACGGGTATGTCGGGGAACTTCTTGAGTTGCACCAAGGGTGGGAAGGACCCTTTCGACGTTCCAGAGGTGAGGTGTGATTAGCCCCGAGAAGCCTCTGCGGAAATGGGCCTCATCTCGCCTGCAGGGGAGAACCTCCTGGATTTTCTCGAGTTGCGGCAGGTCTTCTCGAGTTACGACGGGGACGTCAGGGACCCGCTCTGGTGGCCTCAGGAAGGGCCAGTACCCATGCGAGTTGCTAGGGGCCATCTCGGGATTCCTCTCCCGTCGATGCCGGGGCCTAAAACCTTGTGTGGAGTCGGGGCCGGAACCTGAGCATTCCTCTCCAGTGTTGACATGGATCTTGGGTTGCCTCTGAGTCTCCCCAGGGGAGTCAGGCCTCGTCTCGAGTGGTGGCATTCGCGTGCGCCTCCCTCCCGAGCTGCAGCAGTAGGGTCACGCTTCCTGTCACGTGGATCAAGGGATCTGTGGCTTTCCCTTGAGGTTATCCCTCGAGGCGTTCCCACAGGCCTGTGCCAAGTGCCACCTTGGTGTGAGTCGATCCTCGGCATGAAAGACGAGCCAGTGAAGGGAAAAGAGGTTCCTCTGGAATGGACAGAGACATCTGGGGGACTCTTAGAACGGTGGCACGACCCTGGAGTTCCTCTCGCCGTTCCTGTTGAGAGGGCCTCCTCTTGAGATGCGAAGGGAACGCCGGGAATTCTTTCCCGACGAAACAGGGAAAGGATCCGTCACCTAGAGCTACGAGGCGGAAACGGGGCTCCTCTGGATGTGGGCGAGACCCTCGGGTATCCTCTCGAGTGGAGACGGGTATGTCGGGGAACTTCTTGAATTGCACCAAGGCTGTGAAGGACCCTTTCGACTTTCCAGAGGCGAGGTGTGATTAGCCCCGAGAAGCCTCTGCGGAAATGGGCCTCATCTCGCCTGCAGGGGAGAACCTCCTGGATATTCTCGAGATGCGGCAATCTTCTCAAGTTACGACGGGGACCTCAGGGACCCGCTCTGGTGGCCTCAGTAAGGGCCAGTCCCCATGCGAGTTGCTCGGGGCCAACTCGGGATACCTCTCCCGTCGATGCCGGGGCCTAAGACCTTGTGTGGAGTCGGGTCCGGAACCTGAGCATTCCTCTCCAGTGTTGACATGGATCTTGTGGTACCTCTGAATCTCCCCAGGGGAGTCAGGCTTCGTCTCCAGTGGGGCATGCACGTGCGCTTTCCTCCCGAGGTGCAGCAGTAGGGTCACGCTTCCTGTCACGTGGATCAAGGGATCTGTGGCTTTCCCTTGAGCTTTTCCCTCGAGGCGTTCCCACGAGGCTTTCCCATAGGGCTATGCCAAGTGCCACCTTGGTGTGAGTCGATCCTCGGCGTGAAAGACGAGCCGGTGAAGGCAAAAGAGCTTCCTCTGTAATGGACTGAGACATCTGGGGGACTCTTGGAAAGGTGGCACGACCCTGGAGTTCCTCTCGCCGTTCCTGTTGAGAGGGCCTCCTCTTGAGATGCGACGGGAATGCCCTGAATTCTTTCCCGAAGAAGCAGGGAAAGGATCCCTCACCTCGAGCTATGAGGCGGAAACGGGGCTCCTCTGGATGTGGACGGGACACTCGTGTTTCCTCTCGAGTGGAGACGGGTATGTCGGGGAACTTCTTGAGTTGCACCAATGGTGTGAAGGACCCTTTCGACGTTCCAGACATGAGGTGTGATTAGCCCCGAGAAGCCTCTGCGGAAATGGGCCTCATCTCGCCTGTAGGGGAGAACCTCCTGGATGTTCTCGAGTTGCGGCAGGTCTTCTCGGGTTACGACGGGGACCTCAGGGACCCGCTCTGGTGGCCTCAGGAAGGGCCAGTCCCCATGCGCGTTGCTAGGGGCCATCTCGGGATTCCTCTCCCATGGATGCCGTGGCATAAGACCTTGTGTGGAGTCGGGGCCGGAACCTGAGCATTCCTCTCCAGTGTTGACATGGATCTTGGGGTGCCTCTGAGTCTCCCCAGGGGAGTCAGGCCTCGTCTCGAGTGGGGGCATGCACGTGCCCTTCCCTCTCGAGCTGCAGCAGTAGGGTCACGCTTCCTGTTACGTGGATCAAGGGATCTGTGGCTTTCCCTCGAGGCTTTCCCTCCAGGCTTTCCCACAAGGCTTTCCCACAGGGCTGTGCCAAGTGCCACCTTGGTGTGTGTCGATCCTCGGCGTGAAAGACGAGCCGGTGAAGGGAAAAGAGGATCCTCTGGAATGGACAGAGGCATCTGGTTGACTCTTGGGAAGGTGGCACGACCCTGGAGTTCCTCTCGCCGTTCCTGTTGAGAGGGCCTCCTCTTGAGATGCGACGGGAACGCCAGGAATTCTTTCCCAACGAAGCAGGGAAAGGACCCCTCACCTCGAGCTACGAGGCGGAAACGGGGCTCCTATGGATGTGGGCGGGACCCTCGTGTTTCCTCTCGAGTGGAGAAGGGTATGTAGGGGAACTTCTTGAGTTGCACCAAGGGTGTGCAGGACCCTTTCGACGTTCCAGAGATGAGGTGTGATTAGCCCCGAGAAGCCTCTGCGGAAATGGGCCTCATCTCGCCTGCAGGGGAGAACCTCCTGGATATTCTCGAGTTGCGGCAGGTCTTCTCGAGTTACGACGGGGACCTCAGGACCCGCTGTGGTTGCCTCAGGAAGGGCCAGTCCCCATGCGAGTTGCTAGGGGCCATCTCGGGATTCCTTTCCCGTCGATGCCGGGGCCTAAGACCTTGTGTGGAGTCGGGGCCGTAACCTGAGCATTCCTCTCCAGTGTTGACATGGATTTTGGGGTGCCTCTGAGTCTCCGCAGGGGAGTCAGGCCTCGTCTCGAGTGGGGGCATGCACGTGCGCTTTCCTCTCCAGATACAGCAGTAGCGTCACGCTTCCTGTCTCGTGGATCAAGGGATCTGTGGCTTTCCCTCGAGGCTTTCCCTCGAGGCTTTCCCACGAGGCTTTCCCACAGGGCTGTGCCAAGTGCCACCTTGGTATGAGTCGATCCTCGGCGTGAAGACGAGACGGTGAAGGGAAAAGAGGTTCCTCTGGAATGGACAGAGACATCTGGGGGACTATTGGAATGGTGGCACTATCCTGGAGTTCCTCTCGCCGTTCCTGTTGAGAGGGCCTCCACTTGAGATGCGACGGGAACGCCGGGAATTCTTTCCCGACGAAGAAGGGAAAGGATCCCTCACCTCGAGCTACGAGGCGGAAACGGGGCTCCTCTGGATGTGGGCGGGACCCTCGTGTTTCCTCTCGAGTGGAGAAGGTTGTGTCGGGGATCTTCTTGAGTTGCACCAAGGGTGTGAAGGACCCTTTCGACGTTCCAGAGGTGAGGTGTGATTAGCCCCGAGATGCCTCTGCGGAAATGGGCCTCATCTCGCCTGGAGGGGAGAACCTCCTGGATGTTCTCGAGTTGCGGCAGGTCTTCTCCAGTTACGACGGGGACCTCAGGGACCCGCTCTTGTGGCCTCAGGAAGGGCCAGTCCCCATGCGAGTTGCTAGGGACCGTCTCGGGATACCTCCCCAGTCGATGCCGGGACCTTAGGCCGTGTGTGGAGTCGGGGCCCAAACCTGTGCATTCCTCTCCAATGTTGACATGGATCTTGGGGTGCCTCTGAGTCTCCCCAGGGGAGTCAGGCTTCGTCTCGAGTAGGGGCATGCACGTGCGCTTTCCTCCCGAGCTGCAGCAGTAGGGTCACGCTTCCTGTCACGTGGATCAAGGGATCTGTGGCTTTCCCTTGAGCTTTTCCCTCGAGGCGTTCCCACGAGGCTTTCCCATAGGGCTATGCCAAGTGCCACCTTGGTGTGAGTCGATCCTCGGCGTGACAGACGAGCCGGTGAAGGGAAAAGAGGTTCCTCTGGAATGGACTGAGACATCTGGGGGACTCTTGGAATGGTGGCACGACCCTGGAGTTCCTCTCGCCGTTCCTGTTGAGAGGGCCTCCTCTTGAGATGCGACGGGAATGCCCTGAATTCTTTCCCGAAGAAGCAGGGAAAGGATCCCTCACCTCGAGCTATGAGGCGGAAACGGGGCTCCTCTGGATGTGGACGGGACACTCGTGTTTCCTCTCGAGTGGAGATGGGTATGTCGGGGAACTTCTTGAGTTGCACCAATGGTGTGAAGGACCCTTTCGACGTTCCAGACATGAGGTGTGATTAGCCCCGAGAAGCCTCTGCGGAAATGGGCCTCATCTCGCCTGTAGGGGAGAACCTCCTGGATGTTCTCGAGTTGCGGCAGGTCTTCTCGGGTTACGACGGGGACCACAGGGACCCGCTCTGGTGGCCTCAGGAAGGGCCAGTCCCCATGCGCGTTGCTAGGGGCCATCTCGGGATTCCTCTCCCATGGATGCCGTGGCATAAGACCTTGTGTGGAGTAGGGGCCGGAACCTGAGCATTCCTCTCCAGTGTTGACATGGATCTTGGGGTGCCTCTGAGTCTCCCCAGGGGAGTCAGGCCTCGTCTCGAGTGGGGGCATGCACGTGCCCTTCCCTGTCGAGCTGCAGCAGTAGGGTCACGCTTCCTGTCACGTGGATCAAGGGATCTGTGGCTTTCCCTCGAGGCTTTCCCTCCAGGCTTTCCCACAAGGCTTTCCCACAGGGCTGTGCCAAGTGCCACGTTGGTGTGTGTCGATCCTCGGCGTGAAAGACGAGCCGGTGAAGGGAAAAGAGGATCCTCTGGAATGGACAGAGGCATCTGGTTGACTCTTGGGAAGGTGGCACGACCCTGGAGTTCCTCTCGCCGTTCCTGTTGAGAGGGCCTCCTCTTGAGATGCGACGGGAACGCCAGGAATTCTTTCCCAACGAAGCAGGGAAAGGACCCCTCACCTCGAGCTACGAGGCGGAAACGGGGCTCCTATGGATGTGGGCGGGACCCTCGTGTTTCCTCTCGAGTGGAGACGGGTATGTCGGGGAACTTCTTGAGTTGCACCAAGGGTGTGAAGGACCCTTTCGACGTTCCAGAGATGAGGTGTGATTAGCCCCAAGAAGCCTCTGCGGAAATGGGCCTCATCTCGCCTGCAGGGGAGAACCTCATGGATATTCTCGAGTTGCGGCAGGTCTTCTCGAGTTACGACGGGGACCTCAGGACCCGCTGTGGTGGCCTCAGGAAGGGCCAGTCCCCATGCGAGATGCTAGGGGCCATCTCGGGATTCCTCTCCCGTCGATGCCGGGGCCTAAGCCCTTGTGTGGAGTCGGGGCCGGAACCTGAGCATTCCTCTCCAGTGTTGACATGGATTTTGGGGTGCCTCTGAGTCTCCGCAGGGGAGTCAGGCCTCGTCTCGAGTGGGGGCATGCACGTGCTCTTTCCTCTCCAGATACAGCAGTAGCGTCACGCTTCCTGTCTCGTGGATCAAGGGATCTGTGGCTTTCCCTCGAGGCTTTCCCTCGAGGCTTTCCCACGAGGCTTTCCCACAGGGCTGTGCCAAGTGCCACCTTGGTATGAGTCGATCCTCGGCGTGAAAGACGAGACGGTGAAGGGAAAAGAGGTTCCTCTGGAATGGACAGAGACATCTGGGGGACTATTGGAATGGTGGCACTATCCTGGAGTTCTTCTCGCCGTTCCTGTTGAGAGGGCCTCCACTTGAGATGCGACGGGAACGCCGGGAATTCTTTCCCGACGAAGAAGGGAAAGGATCCCTCACCTCGAGCTACGAGGCGGAAACGGGGCTCCTCTGGATGTGGGCGGGACCCTCGTGTTTCCTCTCGAGTGGAGAAGGTTGTGTCGGGGATCTTCTTGAGTTGCACCAAGGGTGTGAAGGACCCTTTCGACGTTGCAGAGGTGAGGTGTGATTAGCCCCGAGATGCCTCTGCGGAAATGGGCCTCATCTCGCCTGCAGGGGAGAACCTCCTGGATGTTCTCGAGTTGCGGCAGGTCTTCTCGAGTTACGACGGGGACCTCAGGGACCCGCTACGGTGGCCTCAGGAAGGGCCAGTCCCCATGCGAGTTGCTAGGGACCGTCTTGGGATACCTCCCCAGTCGATGCCGGGGCCTTAGGCCGTGTGTGGAGTCGGGGCCCAAACCTGTGCATTCCTCTCCAATGTTGACATGGATCTTGGGGTGCCTCTGAGTCTCCCCAGGGGAGTCAGGCTTCGTCTCGAGTAGGGGCATGCACGTGCGCTTTCCTCCCGAGCTGCAGCAGTAGGGTCACGCTTCCTGTCACGTGGATCAAGGGATCTGTGGCTTTCCCTTGAGGTTTTCCCTTGAGGCTTTCCCACAAGGCTTTTCCACAGGGCTATGCCAAGTGCCACCTTGGTGTGAGTCGATCCTCGGCGTTAAAGAGGAGCCGGTGAAGGGAAAAGAGGTTCCTCTGGAATGGACTGAGACATCTGTGGGACTCTTGGAATGGTGGCACGACCCTGAAGCTCCTCTCGCCGTTCCTGTTGAGAGGGCCTCCTCTTGAGAAGCGACGGGAACGCAGGGAATTCATTCCCGACGAAGCAGTGAAAGGATCCCTCACCTCGAGCTACGAGGCGGAAACGAGGCACCTCTGGATGTGGGCGGGACCATCGTGTTTCCTCTCGAGTGGAGACGGGTATGTCGGGGAACTTCTTGAGTTGCACCAAGGGTGTGAAGGACCCTTTCGACTTTCCAAAGGTGAGGTGTGATTAGCCCCGAGAAGCCTCTGCGGAAATGGGCCTCCTCTCGCCTGGAGGGGAGAACCTCCTGGATGTTCTCGAGTTGCGGCAGGTCTTCTCGAGTTAGGACGGGTCCTCAGGGACCCGCTCTGGTGGCCTCAGGAAGGGCCAGTCCCCATGCGAGTTGCTAGGGGCCATTTCGGGATTCCTCTCCAGTCGATGCTGGGGCCGAAGACCTTGTGTGGAGTCAGGGCGGGAAACTGAGCATTCCTCTCCAGTGTTAACATGGATCTTGGGTTGCCTCTGAGTCTCCCCAGGGGAGTCAGGCTTCGTCTCGTGTGGGGGCATGCACGTGCGCATTCCTCCCGAGCTGCAGCAGTAGGGTCACGCTTCCTCTCATGTGGATCAAGGGATCTGTGGCTTTCCCTCCAGGCTTTCCCTCGAGGCTTTCCCACGAGGCTTTCCCACGAGGCTTCCCCACAGGGCTGTGCCACGTGCCACCTTGGTGTGAGTCGATCCTCGGCGTGAAAGACGAGCCGGTGAAGGGAAAAGAAGTTCCTCTGGAATGGACTGAGACATCTGGGGGACTCTTGGAATGGTGGCACCACCCTGGAGTTCCTCTCGCTGTTCCTGTTGAGAGGGCCTCCTCTTGAGATGCGACGGGAACGCTGGGAATTCTTTCCCGACGAAGCAGGGAAAGGATCCGTCACCTCGAGCTACGAGGCGGAAACGGGGCTCCTCTGGATGTGGGCGGGACCCTCGTGTTTCCTCTCGAGTGGAGACGGGTATGTCGGGGAACTTCTTGAGTTGCACCAAGGGTGTGAAGGACCCTTTCGACTTTCCAGAGGTGAAGTGTGATTAGCCCCGAGAAGCCTCTGTGGAAATGGGCCTCATCTCGCCTGCAGGGGAGAACCTCCTGGATATTCTCGAGTTGTGGCAGGTCTTCTCGAGTTACGACGGGGACCTCAGGGACCCGCTCTGGTGGCCTCAGGAAGGGCCAGTCCCCATGCTAGTTGCTAGGGGCCATCTCGGGATTCCTCTCCCGTCGATGCCGGGGCCTAAGACCTTGTGTGGAGTCGGGGCCGGAACCTGAGCATTCCTTTCCAGTGTTGACATGGATTTTGGGGTCCCTCTGAGTCTCCGCAGGGGAGTCAGGCCTCGTCTCGAGTGGGGGCTTGCACGTGCGCTTTCCACCCCAGCTGCAGCAGTAACGTCACGCTTCCTGTCACGTGGATCAAGGGATCTGTGGCTTTCCCTCGAGGCTTTCCCTCGAGGCTTTCCCACGAGGCTTTCCCACAGGGCTGTGCCAAGTGCCACCTTGGTGTGAGTCGATCCTCGGCGTGAAAGACGAGCCGGTGAAGGGAAAAGGGGTTCCTCTGGATTGGACTGAGACATCTGGGGGACTCTTGGAATGGTGGCACGACCCTGGAGTTCCTCTCGCCGTTCCTGTTGAGAGGGCCTCCTTTTGAGATGCGACCGGAACGCCGGGAATTCTTTCCCGACGAAGCAGGGAAAGGATCCCTCACCTCGAGCTACGAGGCGGAAACGGGGCTCCTCTGGATGTGGGCGGGACCCTCGTGTTTCCTCTCGAGTGGAGACGGGTATGTCGGGGAACTTCTTGAATTGCACCAAGGGTGTGAAGGACCCTTTCGACGTTCCAGAGGGGAGGTGTGATTACCCCGAGAAGCCTCTGCGGAAATGGGCCTCATCGCGCCTGCAGGGGAGAACCTCCTGGATATTCTCGTGTTGCGGCAGGTCTTCTCGAGTTTCGACGGGGACCTCAGGGACCCGCTCTGGTGGCATCAGGAAGGGCCAGTCCCCATGCGAGTTGCTAGGGGCCATTTCGGGATTCCTCTCCAGTCGATGCCGGGGCCGAAGACCTTGTGTGGAGTCGGGGCGGGAAACTGAGCATTCCTCTCCAGTGTTAACATGGATCTTGGGGTGCCTCTGAGTCTCCTCAGGGGAGTCAGGCTTCGTCTCGTGTGGGGGCATGCACGGGCGCTTCCCTCCCGAGCTGCAGCAGTAGGGTTACGCTTCCTGTCACGTGGATCAAGGGATCTGTGGCTTTCCCTCGAGGCTTTCACTCGAGGCTTTCCCACGAGGCTTTCCCACAGGGCTGTGCCTAGTGCCACCTTGGTGTGAGTCGATCCTCGGCGTGAAAGACGAGCCGGTGAAGGGAAAAGGGGTTCCTCTGGATTGGACTGAGACATCTGGGGGACTCTTGGAATGGTGGCACGACCCTGGAGTTCCTCTCGCCGTTCCTGTTGAGAGGGCCCCCTCTTGAGATGCGACGGGAACACCGGGAATTCTCTCCCGACGAAGCAGGGAAAGGATCCGTCACCTCGAGCTACGAGGCGGAAACGGGGCTCCTCTGGATGTGGGCGGGGCCCTCGTGTTTCCTCTCGAGTGGAGACGGGTATGTCGGGAAACTTCTTGAGTTGCACCAAGGGTGTGAAGGACCCTTTCGACTTTCCAGAGGTGAGGTGTGATTAGCCCCGAGAAGCCTCTGCGGAAATCGGCCTCATCTCGCCTGCAGGGGAGAACCTCCTGGAAATGCTGGAGTTGCGGCAGGTCTTCTCGAGTTACGACGGGGACCTCAGGGACCCGCTCTGGTGGCCTCAAAGGGCCAGTCCCCATGCGAGTTGCTAGGGGCCATCTCGGGATTCCTCTCCCGTCGATGCCGGGGCCTAAGACCTTGTGTGGAGTCGGGGCCGGAACCTGAGGATTCCTCTCCAGTGTTGACATGGATCTTGGGGTGCCTCTGAGTCGCCCCAGGGGAGTCAGGCCTCGTCTCGAGTGGGGGCATGCACGTGCGATTCCCTCCCGAGCTGCAGCAGTAGTGTCACGCTTCCTGTCACGTGGATCAAGGGATCTGTGGCTTTCCCTCGAGGCCTTCCCTCGAGGCTGTCCCACGAGGATTTCCCACAGGGCTGTGCCAAGTGCCACCTTGGTGTGAGTCGATCCTCGGCGTGAAAGACGAGCCGGTGAAGGGAAAAGAGGTTCCTCTGGAATGGACAGAGACATCTGGGGGACTCTTGGAATGGTGGCACGACCCTGGAGTTCCTCTCGCCGTTCCTGTTGAGAGGGCCTCCTCTTGAGATGCGACGGGAACGCCGGGAATTCTTTCCCGACGAAGCAGGGAAAGGATCCGTCACCTCGAGCTACGAGGCGGAAACGGGGCTCCTCTGGATGTGGGCGGGACCCTCGTGATTCCTCTGGAGTGAAGACGGGTATGTCGGGGAAATTCTTGAATTGCACCAAGAGTGTGAAGGACCCTTTCGACGTTCCAGAGGTGAGGTGTGATTAGCCGCGCGAAGCCTCTGCGAAAATGGGCCTCATCTCGCCTGCAGGGAAGAACCTCCTGGATATTCTCGAGTTGCAGCAGGTCTTCTCGAGTTACGACGGGGACCTCAGGGACCCGCTCTGGTGGCCTCAGGAAGGGCCAGTCCCCATGCGAGTTGCTAGGGGCCATCTCGGGATTCCTCTCCCGTCGATGCCGGGGCCTAAGACCTTGTGTGGAGTCGGGGCCGGAACCTGAGGATTCCTCTCCAGTGTTGACATGGATCTTGGGGTGCCTCTGAGTCGCCCCAGGGGAGTCAGGCCTCGTCTCGAGTGGGGGCATGCACGTGCGATTCCCTCCCTAGCTACAGCAGTAGTGTCACGCTTCCTGTCACGTGGATCAAGGGATCTGTGGCTTTCCCACGAGGCTTACCCACAGGGCTGGGCCAAGTGCCACCTTGGTGTGATTCGATCCTCGGCGTGAAAGACGAGCCGGTGAAGGGAAAAGAGTTTCCTCTGGAATGGACTGAGACATCCTGGGGACTCTTGGAACGGTGGCAGGACCCTGGAGTTCCTCTTGCCGTTCCTGTTGAGAGGGCCTCCTCTTGAGAAGCGACGGGAACGCCGGGAAATCTTTCCCGACGCAGCAGGGAAGGGATCAGTCACCTCGAGCTACGAGGCGGAAACGGGGCTCCTCTGGATGTGGGAGGGACCCTCGTGTTTCCTCTCGAGTGGAGACGGGTATGTCGGGGAACTTTTGAGTTGCACCAAGGGTGGGAAGGACCCTTTCGACGTTCCAGAGGTGAGGTGTGATTAGTCCCGAGAAGCCTCTGCGGAAATGGGCCTCATCTCGCCTGGAGGGGAGATCCTCCTGGATATACTCGAGTTGCGGCAGGTCTTCTCCAGTTACGACGGGGACCACAGGGACCCGCTCTGGTGGCCTCAGGAAGGGCCAGACCCCATGCGAGTTGCTAGGGGCCATCTCGGGATTCCTCTACCGTCGATGCCGGGGCCTAAGACCTTGTGTCGAGTCGGGGCCGGAACCTGAGGATTCCTCTCCAGTGTTGACATGGATCTTGGGGTGCCTCTGAGTCGCCCCAGGGGAGTCAGGCCTCGTCTCGAGTGGGGGCATGCACGTGCGATTCCCTCCCGAGCTGCAGCAGTAGTGTCACGCTTCCTGTCACGTGGATCAAGGGATCTGTGGCTTTCCCTCGAGGCCTTCCCTCGAGGCTTTCCCACGAGGCTTTCCCCCAGGGCTGTGCCAAGTGCCACCTTGGTGTGAGTCGATCCTCGGCGTGAAAGACGAGCCGGTGAAGGGAAAAGAGGTTCCTCTGGAATGGACAGAGACATCTGGGGGACTCTTGGAATGGTGGCACGACCCTGGAGTTCCTCTCGCCGTTCCTGTTGAGAGGGCCTCCTCTTGAGATGCGACGGGAATGCCGGGAATTCTTTCCCGACGAAGCAGGGAAAGGATCCGTCACCTCGAGGTACGAGGCGGAAACGGGGCTCCTCTGGATGTGGGCGAGACCCTCGTGTATCCTCTCGGGTGGAGACGGGTATGTCGGGGAACTTCTTGAATTGCACCAAGGGTGTGAAGGACCCTTTCGACGTTCCAGAGGTGAGGTGTGATTAGCCCTGAGAAGCCTCTGCGGAAATGGGCCTCACCTCGCCTGTAGGGGAGAACCTCCTGGATGTTCTCGAGTTGCGGCAGGTCTTCTCGAGTTACGACGGGGACCTCAGGGTCCCACTCTGGTGGCCTCAGAAAGGGCCAGTCCCCATGCGCTTTGCTAGGGCCCGTCTCGGGATTCCTCTCCCATCGATGCCGGGGCATAAGACCTTGTGTGGAGTCGGGGCCGGAACCTGAGGATTCCTCTCCAGTGTTTACATGGATCTTGGGGTGCCTCTGAGTCTCCCCAGGGGAGTCAGGCCTCGTCTCGAGTGGGGGCATGCACGTGCGATTCCCTCCCGAGCTGCAACAGTAGGGTCACGCTTCCTGTCACGTGGATCAAGGGATCTGTGGCTTTCCCTCGAGGCTTTCCCTAGAGGTCTTCCCACGAGGCTTTCCCACAGGGCTGTGCCAAGTGCCACCTTGGTCTGAGTCGATCCTAGGCGTGAAAGACGAGCCAGTGAAGGGAAAAGAGGTTCCTCTGGAATGGACAGAGACATCTGGGGGACTCTTGGAACGGTGGCAGGACCCTGGAGTTCCTCTCGCCATTCCTGTTCAGAGGGCCTCCTCTTGAGATGCGACGGGAACGCCGGGAATTCTTTCCCGACGAAGCAGGAAAGGATCCCTCACCTCGAGCTACGAGGGGAAAACGGGGCTCCTCTGGATGTTGGCGGGAACCTCGTGTTTCCTCTCGAGTGGAGGCGGGTATGTCGGGGGACTTCTTGAGTTGCACCAAGGGTGGGAAGGACCCTTTCGACGTTCCAGAGGTGAGGTGTGATTAGCCCCGAGAAGCCTCTGCGGAAATGGGCCTCATCTCGCCTGCAGGGGAGAACCTCCTGGATATTCTCGACTTGGGGCAGGTCTTCTCGTGTTACGACGGGGACTTCAGGGATCCGCTCTGGTGGCCTCAGGAAGGGCCAGTCCCCATGCGCGTTGCTAGGGGCCATCTCGGGATTCCTCTCCCATCGATGCCGGGGCCTAAAACCTTGTGTGGAGTCGGGGCCGGAACCTGAGCATTCCTTTCCAGTGTTGACATGGATCTTGGGGTGCCTCTGAGTCTCCCCAGGGGAGTCAGGCCTCGTCTCGAGTGGGGGCATGCACGTGCCCTTCCCTCTCGAGCTGCAGCAGTAGGGTCACGCTTCCTGTCACGTGGATCAAGGGATCTGTGGCTTTCCCTCGAGGCCTTCCCTCGAGGCTTTCCCACGAGGCTTTCCCACAGGGCTGTGCCCAGTGCCACATTGGTGTGATTGGATCCTCGGCGTGAAAGACGAGCCGTTGAAGGGAAAAGAGTTTCCTCTGGAATGGACTGAGACATCCTGGGGACTCTTGGAACGGTGGCAGGACCCTGGAGTTCCTCTCGCCGTTCCTGTTGAGAGGGCCTCCTCTTGAGATGCGACGGGAACGCCGGGAATTCTTTCCCGACGAAGCAGGGAAAGGATCCCTCACCTCGAACTACGAGGCGGAAACGGGGCTCCTCTGGCTGTGGGCGGGACCCTCTTGTTTCCTCTCGAGTGGAGACGGGTATGTCGGGGAACTTCTTGAGTTGCACCAAGGGTGTGAAGGACCCGTTCGACGTTCCAGAGGTGAGGTGTGATTAGCCCCGAGAAGCCTCTGCGGAAATGGGCCTCATCTCGCCTGCAGGGGAGAACCTCCTGGATATTCTCGAGTTGCGGCAGGTCTTCTCGAGTTACGACGGGGACCTCAGGGACCCGCTCTGGTGGCCTCAGGAAGGGCCAGTCCCCATGCGAGTTGCTAGGGACCATCTCGGGATACCTCTCCAGTCGATGCCGGGGCCTAAGACCTTGTGTGGATTCGGGGCCTGAACCTGAAGATTCCTCTCCAGTGCTGACATGGATCTTGGGGTGCCTCTCAATCTCCCCAGGGGAGTCAGGCCTCGTCTCGTGTGGGGGCATGCACGTGCGATTCCCTCCCGAGCTGCAGCAGTAGGGTCACGCTTCCTGTCACGTGGATCAAGGGATCTGTGTCTTTCCCTCGAGGCCTTCCCTCGAGGCTTTCCCACGAGGCTTTCCCACAGGGCTGTGCCAAGTGCCACCTTGGTGTGATTCGATCCTCGGCGTGAAAGACGAGCCGGTGAAGGGAAAAGAGTTTCCTCTGGAATGGACTGAGACATCCTGGGGACTCTTGGAACGGTGGCAGGACCCTGGAGTTCCTCTTGCCGTTCCTGTTGAGAGGGCCTTCTCTTGAGAAGCGACGGGAACGCCGGGAAATCTTTTCCGACGCAGCAGGGAAGGGATCAGTCACCTCGAGCTACGAGGCGGAAACGGGGCTCCTCTGGATGTGGGAGGGACCCTCGTGTTTCCTCTCGAGTGGAGACGGGTATGTCGGGGAACTTTTGAGTTGCACCAAGGGTGGGAAGGACCCTTTCGACGTTCCAGAGGTGAGGTGTGATTAGTCCCGAGAAGCCTCTGTGGAAATGGGCCTCATCTCGCCTGGAGGGGAGAACCTCCTGGATATACTCGAGTTGCGGCAGGTCTTCTCTAGTTACGACAGGGACCACAGGGACCCGCTCTGGTGGCCTCAGGAAGGGCCAGACCCCATGCGAGTTGCTAGGGGCCATCTCGGGATTCCTCTCCCGTCGATGCCGGGGCCTAAGACCTTGTGTCGAGTCGGGGCCGGAACCTGAGGATTCCTCTCCAGTGTTGACATGGATCTTGGGGTGCCTCTGAGTCGCCCCAGGGGAGTCAGGCCTCGTCTCGAGTGGGGGCATGCACGTGCGATTCCCTCCCGAGCTGCAGCAGTAGTGTCACGCTTCCTGTCACGTGGATCAAGGGATCTGTGGCTTTCCCTCGAGGCCTTCCCTCGAGGCTTTCCCACGAGGCTTTCCCACAGGGCTGTGCCAAGTGCCACCTTGGTGTGAGTCGATCCTCGGCGTGAAAGACGAGCCGGTGAAGGGAAAAGAGGTTCCTCTGGAATGGACCGAGACATCTGGGGGACTCTTGGAACGGTGGCAGGACCCTGGAGTTCCTCTCGCCGTTCCTGTTGAGAGGGACTCCTCTTGGGATGCGACGGGAACGCCGGGAATTCTTTCATGACGAAGCAGGGAAAGGATCCCTCACCTCGAGCTACGAGGCGGAAACGGGGCTCCTCTGGATGTGGGCGGGACCCTCGTGTTTCCTCTCGAGTGGAGACGGGTATGTCGGGGAACTTCTTGAATTGCACCAAGGGTGTGAAGGACCCTTTCGACGTTCCAGAGGTGAGGTGTGATCAGCCTCTAGACGCCTCAGCGGAAATGGGCCTCACCTCGCCTGTAGGGGAGAACCTCCTGGATGTTCTCGAGTTGCGGCAGGTCTTCTCGAGTTACGACGGGGACCTCAGGGTCCCACTCTGGTGGCCTCAGAAAGGGCCAGTCCCCATGCGCTTTGCTAGGGCCCGTCTCGGGATTCCTCTCCCATCGATGCCGGGGCATAAGACCTTGTGTGGAGTCGGGGCCGGAACCTGAGGATTCCTCTCCAGTGTTTACATGGATCTTGGGGTGCCTCTGAGTCTCCCCAGGGGAGTCAGGCCTCGTCTCGAGTGGGGGCATGCACGTGCGATTCCCTCCCGAGCTGCAACAGTAGGGTCACGCTTCCTGTCACGTGGATCAAGGGATCTGTGGCTTTCCCTCGAGGCTTTCCCTAGAGGTCTTCCCACGAGGCTTTCCCACAGGGCTGTGCCAAGTGCCACCTTGGTCTGAGTCGATCCTAGGCGTGAAAGACGAGCCAGTGAAGGGAAAAGAGGTTCCTCTGGAATGGACAGAGACATCTGGGGGACTCTTGGAACGGTGGCAGGACCCTGGAGTTCCTCTCGCCATTCCTGTTCAGAGGGCCTCCTCTTGAGATGCGACGGGAACGCCGGGAATTCTTTCCCGACGAAGCAGGAAAGGATCCCTCACCTCGAGCTACGAGGCGAAAACGGGGCTCCTCTGGATGTTGGCGGGAACCTCGTGTTTCCTCTCGAGTGGAGGCGGGTATGTCGGGGGACTTCTTGAGTTGCACCAAGGGTGGGAAGGACCCTTTCGACGTTCCAGAGGTGAGGTGTGATTAGCCCCGAGAAGCCTCTGCGGAAATGGGCCTCATCTCGCCTGCAGGGGAGAACCTCCTGGATATTCTCAACTTGGGGCAGGTCTTCTCGTGTTACGACGGGGACTTCAGGGATCCGCTCTGGTGGCCTCAGGAAGGGCCAGTCCCCATGCGCGTTGCTAGGGGCCATCTCGGGATTCCTCTCCCATCGATGCCGGGGCCTAAAACCTTGTGTGGAGTCGGGGCCGGAACCTGAGCATTCCTTTCCAGTGTTGACATGGATCTTGGGGTGCCTCTGAGTCTCCCCAGGGGAGTCAGGCCTCGTCTCGAGTGGGGGCATGCACGTGCCCTTCCCTCTCGAGCTGCAGCAGTAGGGTCACGCTTCCTGTCACGTGGATCAAGGGATCTGTGGCTTTCCCTCGAGGCCTTCCCTCGAGGCTTTCCCACGAGGCTTTCCCACAGGGCTGTGCCCAGTGCCACATTGGTGTGATTGGATCCTCGGCGTGAAAGACGAGCCGTTGAAGGGAAAAGAGTTTCCTCTGGAATGGACTGAGACATCCTGGGGACTCTTGGAACGGTGGCAGGACCCTGGAGTTCCTCTCGCCGTTCCTGTTGAGAGGGCCTCCTCTTGAGATGCGACGGGAACGCCGGGAATTCTTTCCCGACGAAGCAGGGAAAGGATCCCTCACCTCGAACTACGAGGCGGAAACGGGGCTCCTCTGGCTGTGGGCGGGACCCTCTTGTTTCCTCTCGAGTGGAGACGGGTATGTCGGGGAACTTCTTGAGTTGCACCAAGGGTGTGAAGGACCCGTTCGACGTTCCAGAGGTGAGGTGTGATTAGCCCCGAGAAGCCTCTGCGGAAATGGGCCTCATCTCGCCTGCAGGGGAGAACCTCCTGGACATTCTCGAGTTGCGGCAGGTCTTCTCGAGTTACGACGGGGACCTCAGGGACCCGCTCTGGTGGCCTCAGGAAGGGCCAGTCCCCATGCGAGTTGCTAGGGACCATCTCGGGATACCTCTCCAGTCGATGCCGGGGCCTAAGACCTTGTGTGGATTCGGGGCCTGAACCTGAAGATTCCTCTCCAGTGCTGACATGGATCTTGGGGTGCCTCTCAATCTCCCCAGGGGAGTCAGGCCTCGTCTCGTGTGGGGGCATGCACGTGCGATTCCCTCCCGAGCTGCAGCAGTAGGGTCACGCTTCCTGTCACGTGGATCAAGGGATCTGTGTCTTTCCCTCGAGGCCTTCCCTCGAGGCTTTCCCACGAGGCTTTCCCACAGGGCTGTGCCAAGTGCCACCTTGGTGTGATTCGATCCTCGGCGTGAAAGACGAGCCGGTGAAGGGAAAAGAGTTTCCTCTGGAATGGACTGAGACATCCTGGGGACTCTTGGAACGGTGGCAGGACCCTGGAGTTCCTCTTGCCGTTCCTGTTGAGAGGGCCTCCTCTTGAGAAGCGACGGGAACGCCGGGAAATCTTTCCCGACGCAGCAGGGAAGGGATCAGTCACCTCGAGCTACGAGGCGGAAACGGGGCTCCTCTGGATGTGGGAGGGACCCTCGTGTTTCCTCTCGAGTGGAGACGGGTATGTCGGGGAACTTTTGAGTTGCACCAAGGGTGGGAAGGACCCTTTCGACGTTCCAGAGGTGAGGTGTGATTAGTCCCGAGAAGCCTCTGCGGAAATGGGCCTCATCTCGCCTGGAGGGGAGAACCTCCTGGATATACTCGAGTTGCGGCAGGTCTTCTCTAGTTACGACGGGGACCACAGGGACCCGCTCTGGTGGCCTCAGGAAGGGCCAGACCCCATGCGAGTTGCTAGGGGCCATCTCGGGATTCCTCTCCCGTCGATGCCGGGGCCTAAGACCTTGTGTCGAGTCGGGGCCGGAACCTGAGGATTCCTCTCCAGTTTTGACATGGATCTTGGGGTGCCTCTGAGTCGCCCCAGGGGAGTCAGGCCTCGTCTCGAGTGGGGGCATGCACGTGCGATTCCCTCCCGAGCTGCAGCAGTAGTGTCACGCTTCCTGTCACGTGGATCAAGGGATCTGTGGCTTTCCCTCGAGGCCTTCCCTCGAGGCTTTCCCACGAGGCTTTCCCACAGGGCTGTGCCAAGTGCCACCTTGGTGTGAGTCGATCCTCGGCGTGAAAGACGAGCCGGTGAAGGGAAAAGAGGTTCCTCTGGAATGGACCGAGACATCTGGGGGACTCTTGGAACGGTGGCAGGACCCTGGAGTTCCTCTCGCCGTTCCTGTTGAGAGGGACTCCTCTTGGGATGCGACGGGAACGCCGGGAATTCTTTCATGACGATGCAGGGAAAGGATCCCTCACCTCGAGCTACGAGGCGGAAACGGGGCTCCTCTGGATGTGGGCGCGACCCTCGTGTTTCCTCTCGAGTGGAGACGGGTATGTCGGGGAACTTCTTGAGTTGCACCAAGGGTGGGAAGGACACTTTCGACGTTCCAGAGGTGAGGTGTGATTAGCCCCGAGAAGCCTCTGCGGAAATGGGCCTCATCTCGCCTGCAGGGGAGAACCTCCTGGATTTTCTCGAGTTGCGGCAGGTCTTCTCGAGTACGACGGGGACGTCAGGGACCCGCTCTGGTGGCCTCAGGAAGGGCCAGTCCCCATGCGATTTGCTAGGGGCCATCTCGGGATTCCTCTCCCGTCGATGCCGGGGCCTAAAACCTTGTGTGGAGTCGGGGCCGGAACCTGAGCATTCCTCTCCAGTGTTGACATGGATCTTGGGGTGCCTCTGAGTCTCCCCAGGGGAGTCAGGCTCCGTCTCGAGTAGGGGCATGCACGTGCGCTTTCCTCCCGAGCTGCAGCAGTAGGGTCACGCTTCCTGTCACGTGGATCAAGGGATCTGTGGCTTTCCCTTGAGCTTTTCCCTCGAGGCGTTCCCACGAGGCTTTCCCATAGGGCTATGCCAAGTGCCACCTTGGTGTGAGTCGATCCTCGGCGTGACAGACGAGCCGGTGAAGGGAAAAGAGGTTCCTTTGGAATGGACTGAGACATCTGGGGGACTCTTGGAATGGTGGCACGACCCTGGAGTTCCTCTCGCCGTTCCTGTTGAGAGGGCCTCCTCTTGAGATGCGACGGGAATGCCCTGAATTCTTTCCCGAAGAAGCAGGGAAAGGATCCCTCACCTCGAGCTATGAGGCGGAAACGGGGCTCCTCTGGATGTGGACGGGACACTCGTGTTTCCTCTCGAGTGGAGACGGGTATGTCGGGGAACTTCTTGAGTTGCACCAATGGTGTGAAGGACCCTTTCGACGTTCCAGACATGAGGTGTGATTAGCCCCGAGAAGCCTCTGCGGAAATGGGCCTCATCTCGCCTGTAGGGGAGAACCTCCTGGATGTTCTCGAGTTGCGGCAGGTCTTCTCGGGTTACGACGGGGACCTCAGGGACCCGCTCTGGTGGCCTCAGGAAGGGCCAGTCCCCATGCGCGTTGCTAGGGGCCATCTCGGGATTCCTCTCCCATGGATGCCGTGGCATAAGACCTTGTGTGGAGTCGGGGCCGGAACCTGAGCATTCCTCTCCAGTGTTGACATGGATCTTGGGGTGCCTCTGAGTCTCCGCAGGGGAGTCAGGCCGCCTCTCGAGTGGGGGCATGCACGTGCCCTTCCCTGTCGAGCTGCAGCAGTAGGGTCACGCTTCCTGTTACGTGGATCAAGGGATCTGTGGCTTTCCCTCGAGGCTTTCCCTCCAGGCTTTGCCACAAGGCTTTCCCACAGGGCTGTGCCAAGTGCCACCTTGGTGTGTGTCGATCCTCGGCGTGAAAGACGAGCCGGTGAAGGGAAAAGAGGATCCTCTGGAATGGACAGAGGCATCTGGTTGACTCTTGGGAAGGTGGCACGACCCTGGAGTTCCTCTCGCCGTTCCTGTTGAGAGGGCCTCCTCTTGAGATGCGACGGGAACGCCAGGAATTCTTTCCCGACGAAGCAGGGAAAGGATCCCTCACCTCGAGCTACAAGGCGGAAACGGGCCTCCTCTGGATGTGGGCGGGACCCTCGTGTTTCCTCTCGAGTGGATACGGGTATGTCGGGGAACTTCTTGAGTTGCACCAAGGGTGTGAAGGACCCTTTCGAATTTCCAGAGGCGAGGTGTGATTAGTCCCGAGAAGCCTCTGCGGAAATGGGCCTCATCTCGCCTGCAGGGGAGAACCTCCTGGATATTCTCGAGTTGCGGCAGGTCTTCTCGAGTTACGATGGGGAACTCAGGGACCCGCTCTGTTGGCCTCAGGAAGGGGCAGTCCCCATGCGAGTTCCTAGGGGCCATCTCAGGATTCCGCTCCCGTCAATGACAGGGCCTAAGACCTTGTGTGGAGTAGGGGCCGGAACCTGAGGATTCCTCTCCAGTGTTGACATGGATCTTGGGGTGCCTCTGAGTCTCCCCAGGGGAGTCAAGCCTCATCTCGAGTGGGGGCATGCACGTGCGCTTCCCTCCCGAGCTGCAGCAGATGGGTCACGCTTCCTGTCACGTGGATCAAGGTATCTGTGGCTTTCCATCGAGGCTTTCCCACGAGGCTTTCCCACAGGGCTGTGCCAAGTGCCACCTTGGTGTGAGTCGATCCTCGGCGTGAAAGACGAGCCGGTGAAGGGAAAAGAGGTTCCTTTGCAATGGACAGAGACATCTGGGGGACTCTTGGAATGGTGGCACGACCCTGAAGTTCCTCTCGCTGTTCCTGTTGAGAGGGCCTCCTCTTGAGATGCGACGGGAACGCCGGGAATTCTTTCCCAACGAAGCAGGGAAAGGATCCGTCACCTCGAGGTACGAGGCGGAAACGGGGCTCCTCTGGATGTGGGCGAGACCCTCGTGTATCCTCTCGAGTGGAGACGGCTATGTCGGGGAACTTCTCGAATTGCACCAAGGGTGTGAAGGACCCTTTCGACGTTTTAGAGGTGAGGTGTGATTATCACTGAGAAGCCTCTCCGGAAATGGGCCTCATCTCGCCTGCAGGGGAGAACCTCCTGGATATTCTCGAGTTGCGGCAGGTCTTCTCGGGTTACGACGGGGACCTCAGGGACCCGCTCTGGTGGCCTCAGGAAGGGCCAGTCCCCATGCGCGTTGCTAGGGGCCATCTCGGGATTCCTCTCCCGTCGATGCCGCGGCCTAAGACATTGTGTGGAGACGGGGCCGGAACCTGAGGATTCCTCTCCAGTGTTGACATGGATCTTGGGGTGCCTCTCAGTCTCCCCAGGGGAGTCAGGCCTCGTCTCGAGTGGGGGCATGCACGTGCGCTTCCCTCCCGAGCTGCAGCAGTAGGGTCACGCTTCCTGTCACGTGGATCAAGGGATCTGTGGCTTTCCATCCAGGCTTTCCCACGAGGCTTTCCCACAGGCCTGTGCCAAGTGCCACCTTGGTGTGAGTCGATCCTCGGCATGAAAGACGAGCCAGTGAAGGGAAAAGAGGTTCCTCTGGAATGGACAGAGACATCTGGGGGACTCTTAGAACGGTGGCACGACCCTGGAGTTCCTCTCGCCGTTCCTGTTGAGAGGGCCTCCTCTTGAGATGCGAAGGGAACGCCGGGAATTCTTTCCCGACGAAGCAGGGAAAGGATCCGTCACCTAGAGCTACGAGGCGGAAACGGGGCTCCTCTGGATGTGGGCGAGACCCTCGGGTATCCTCTCGAGTGGAGACGGGTATGTCGGGGAACTTCTTGAATTGCACCAAGGGTGTGAAGGACCCTTTCGACTTTCCAGAGGCGAGGTGTGATTAGCCCCGAGAAGCCTCTGCGGAAATGGGCCTCATCTCGCCTGCAGGGGAGAACCTCCTGGATATTCTCGAGATGCGGCAGGTCTTCTCAAGTTACGACGGGGACCTCAGGGACCCGCTCTGGTGGCCTCAGTAAGGGCCAGTCCCCATGCGAGTTGCTCGGGGCCAACTCGGGATACCTCTCCCGTCGATGCCGGGGCCTAAGACCTTGTGTGGAGTCGGGTCCGGAACCTGAGCATTCCTCTCCAGTGTTGACATGGATCTTGTGGTACCTCTGAATCTCCCCAGGGGAGTCAGGCTTCGTCTCCAGTGGGGGCATGCACGTGCGCTTTCCTCCCGAGCTGCAGCAGTAGGGTCACGCTTCCTGTCACGTGGATCAAGGGATCTGTGGCTTTCCCTTGAGCTTTTCCCTCGAGGCGTTCCCACGAGGCTTTCCCATAGGGCTATGCCAAGTGCCACCTTGGTGTGAGTCGATCCTCGGCGTGACAGACGAGCCGGTGAAGGCAAAAGAGCTTCCTCTGGAATGGACTGAGACATCTGGGGGACTCTTGGAATGGTGGCACGACCCTGGAGTTCCTCTCGCCGTTCCTGTTGAGAGGGCCTCCTCTTGAGATGCGACGGGAATGCCCTGAATTCTTTCCCGAAGAAGCAGGGAAAGGATCCCTCACCTCGAGCTATGAGGCGGAAACGGGGCTCCTCTGGATGTGGACGGGACACTCGTGTTTCCTCTCGAGTGGAGACGGGTATGTCGGGGAACTTCTTGAGTTGCACCAATGGTGTGAAGGACCCTTTCGACGTTCCAGACATGAGGTGTGATTAGCCCCGAGAAGCCTCTGCGGAAATGGGCCTCATCTCGCCTGTAGGGGAGAACCTCCTGGATGTTCTCGAGTTGCGGCAGGTCTTCTCGGGTTACGACGGGGACCTCAGGGACCCGCTCTGGTGGCCTCAGGAAGGGCCAGTCCCCATGCGCGTTGCTAGGGGCCATCTCGGGATTCCTCTCCCATGGATGCCGTGGCATAAGACCTTGTGTGGAGTCGGGGCCGGAACCTGAGCATTCCTCTCCAGTGTTGACATGGATCTTGGGGTGCCTCTGAGTCTCCGCAGGGGAGTCAGGCCTCCTCTCGAGTGGGGGCATGCACGTGCCCTTCCCTGTCGAGCTGCAGCAGTAGGGTCACGCTTCCTGTTACGTGGATCAAGGGATCTGTGGCTTTCCCTCGAGGCTTTCCCTCCAGGCTTTGCCACAAGGCTTTCCCACAGGGCTGTGCCAAGTGCCACCTTGGTGTGTGTCGATCCTCGGCGTGAAAGACGAGCCGGTGAAGGGAAAAGAGGATCCTCTGGAATGGACAGAGGCATCTGGTTGACTCTTGGGAAGGTGGCACGACCCTGGAGTTCCTCTCGCCGTTCCTGTTGAGAGGGCCTCCTCTTGAGATGCGACGGGAACGCCAGGAATTCTTTCCCGACGAAGCAGGGAAAGGATCCCTCACCTCGAGCTACGAGGCGGAAACGGGCCTCCTCTGGATGTGGGCGGGACCCTCGTGTTTCCTCTCGAGTGGATACGGGTATGTCGGGGAACTTCTTGAGTTGCACCAAGGGTGTGAAGGACCCTTTCGAATTTCCAGAGGCGAGGTGTGATTAGTCCCGAGAAGCCTCTGCGGAAATGGGCCTCATCTCGCCTGCAGGGGAGAACCTCCTGGATATTCTCGAGTTGCGGCAGGTCTTCTCGAGTTACGATGGGGAACTCAGGGACCCGCTCTGTTGGCCTCAGGAAGGGGCAGTCCCCATGCGAGTTCCTAGGGGCCATCTCAGGATTCCGCTCCCGTCAATGACAGGGCCTAAGACCTTGTGTGGAGTAGGGGCCGGAACCTGAGGATTCCTCTCCAGTGTTGACATGGATCTTGGGGTGCCTCTGAGTCTCCCCAGGGGAGTCAAGCCTCATCTCGAGTGGGGGCATGCACGTGCGCTTCCCTCCCGAGCTGCAGCAGATGGGTCACGCTTCCTGTCACGTGGATCAAGGTATCTGTGGCTTTCCATCGAGGCTTTCCCACGAGGCTTTCCCACAGGGCTGTGCCAAGTGCCACCTTGGTGTGAGTCGATCCTCGGCGTGAAAGACGAGCCGGTGAAGGGAAAAGAGGTTCCTTTGCAATGGACAGAGACATCTGGGGGACTCTTGGAATGGTGGCACGACCCTGAAGTTCCTCTCGCTGTTCCTGTTGAGAGGGCCTCCTCTTGAGATGCGACGGGAACGCCGGGAATTCTTTCCCAACGAAGCAGGGAAAGGATCCGTCACCTCGAGGTACGAGGCGGAAACGGGGCTCCTCTGGATGTGGGCGAGACCCTCGTGTATCCTCTCGAGTGGAGACGGCTATGTCGGGGAACTTCTCGAATTGCACCAAGGGTGTGAAGGACCCTTTCGACGTTTTAGAGGTGAGGTGTGATTATCACTGAGAAGCCTCTCCGGAAATGGGCCTCATCTCGCCTGCAGGGGAGAACCTCCTGGATATTCTCGAGTTGCGGCAGGTCTTCTCGGGTTACGACGGGGACCTCAGGGACCCGCTCTGGTGGCCTCAGGAAGGGCCAGTCCCCATGCGCGTTGCTAGGGGCCATCTCGGGATTCCTCTCCCGTCGATGCCGCGGCCTAAGACATTGTGTGGAGACGGGGCCGGAACCTGAGGATTCCTCTCCAGTGTTGACATGGATCTTGGGGTGCCTCTCAGTCTCCCCAGGGGAGTCAGGCCTCGTCTCGAGTGGGGGCATGCACGTGCGCTTCCCTCCCGAGCTGCAGCAGTAGGGTCACGCTTCCTGTCACGTGGATCAAGGGATCTGTGGCTTTCCATCCAGGCTTTCCCACGAGGCTTTCCCACAGGCCTGTGCCAAGTGCCACCTTGGTGTGAGTCGATCCTCGGCATGAAAGACGAGCCAGTGAAGGGAAAAGAGTTTCCTCTGGAATGGACAGAGACATCTGGGGGACTCTTAGAACGGTGGCACGACCCTGGAGTTCCTCTCGCCGTTCCTGTTGAGAGGGCCTCCTCTTGAGATGCGACGGGAATGCCCTGAATTCTTTCCCGAAGAAGCAGGGAAAGGATCCCTCACCTCGAGCTATGAGGCGGAAACGGGGCTCCTCTGGATGTGGACGGGACACTCGTGTTTCCTCTCGAGTGGAGACGGGTATGTCGGGGAACTTCTTGAGTTGCACCAATGGTGTGAAGGACCCTTTCGACGTTCCAGACATGAGGTGTGATTAGCCCCGAGAAGCCTCTGCGGAAATGGGCCTCATCTCGCCTGTAGGGGAGAACCTCCTGGATGTTCTCGAGTTGCGGCAGGTCTTCTCGGGTTACGACGGGGACCTCAGGGACCCGCTCTGGTGGCCTCAGGAAGGGCCAGTCCCCATGCGCGTTGCTAGGGGCCATCTCAGGATTCCTCTCCCATGGATGCCGTGGCATAAGACCTTGTGTGGAGTCGGGGCCGGAACCTGAGCATTCCTCTCCAGTGTTGACATGGATCTTGGGGTGCCTCTGAGTCTCCGCAGGGGAGTCAGGCCTCGTCTCGAGTGGGGGCATGCACGTGCCCTTCCCTGTCGAGCTGCAGCAGTAGGGTCACGCTTCCTGTTACGTGGATCAAGGGATCTGTGGCTTTCCCTCGAGGCTTTCCCTCCAGGCTTTGCCACAAGGCTTTCCCACAGGGCTGTGCCAAGTGCCAACTTGGTGTGTGTCGATCCTCGGCGTGAAAGACGAGCCGGTGAAGGGAAAAGAGGATCCTCTGGAATGGACAGAGGCATCTGGTTGACTCTTGGGAAGGTGGCACGACCCTGGAGTTCCTCTCGCCGTTCCTGTTGAGAGGGCCTCCTCTTGAGATGCGACGGGAACGCCAGGAATTCTTTCCCAACGAAGCAGGGAAAGGACCCCTCACCTCGAGCTACGAGGCGGAAACGGGGCTCCTATGGATGTGGGCGGGACCCTCGTGTTTCCTCTCGAGTGGAGACGGGTATGTCGGGGAACTTCTTGAGTTGCACCAAGGGTGTGAAGGACCCTTTCGACGTTCCAGAGATGAGGTGTGATTAGCCCCGAGAAGCCTCTGCGGAAATGGGCCTCATCTCGCCTGCAGGGGAGAACCTCCTGGATATTCTCGAGTTGCGGCAGGTCTTCTCGAGTTACGACGGGGACCTCAGGACCCGCTGTGGTGGCCTCAGGAAGGGCCAGTCCCCATGCGTGTTGCTAGGGGCCATCTCGGGATTGTTCTCCCGTCGATGCCAGGGCCTAAGACCTTGTGTGGAGTCGGGGCCGGAACCTGAGCATTCCTCTCCAGTGTTGACATGGATTTTGGGGTGCCTCTGAGTCTCCGCAGGGGAGTCAGGCCTCGTCTCGAGTGGGGGCATGCACGTGCGCTTTCCTCTCCAGATACAGCAGTAGCGTCACGCTTCCTGTCTCGTGGATCAAGGGATCTGTGGCTTTCCCTCGAGGCTTTCCCTCGAGGCTTTCCCACGTGGCTTTCCCACAGGGCTGTGCCAAGTGCCTCCTTGGTATGAGTCGATCCTCGGCGTGAAAGACGAGACGGTTAAGGGAAAAGAGGTTCCTCTGGAATGGACAGAGACATCTGGGGGACTTTTGGAATGGTGGCACTATCCTGGAGTTCCTCTCGCCGTTCCTGTTGAGAGGGCCTCCACTTGAGATGCGACGGGAACGCCGGGAATTCTTTCCCGACGAAGAAGGGAAAGGATCCCTCACCTCGAGCTACGAGGCGGAAACGGGGCTCCTCTGGATGTGGGCGGGACCCTCGTGTTTCCTCTCGAGTGGAGAAGGTTGTGTCGGGGATCTTCTTGAGTTGCACCAAGGGTGTGAAGGACCCTTTCGACGTTCCAGAGGTGAGGTGTGATTAGCCCCGAGATGCCTCTGCGGAAATGGGCCTCATCTCGCCTGGAGGGGAGAACCTCCTGGATGTTCTCGAGTTGCGGCAGGTCTTCTCCAGTTACGACGGGGACCTCAGGGACCCGCTCTGGTGGCCTCAGGAAGGGCCAGTCCCCATGCGAGTTGCTAGGGACCGTCTCGGGATACCTCCCCAGTCGATGCCGGGGCCTTAGGCCGTGTGTGGAGTCGGGGCCCAAACCTGTGCATTCCTCTCCAATGTTGACATGGATCTTGGGGTGCCTCTGAGTCTCCCCAGGGGAGTCAGGCTTCGTCTCGAGTAGGGGCATGCACGTGCGCTTTCCTCCCGAGCTGCAGCAGTAGGGTCACGCTTCCTGTCACGTGGATCAAGGGATCTGTGGCTTTCCCTTGAGGTTTTCCCTTGAGGCTTTCCCACGAGGCTTTTCCACAGGGCTATGCCAAGTGCCACCTTGGTGTGAGTCGATCCTCGGCGTTAAAGAGGAGCCGGTGAAGGGAAAAGAGGTTCCTCTGGAATGGACTGAGACATCTGTGGGACTCTTGGAATGGTGCCACGACCCTGAAGCTCCTCTCGCCGTTCCTGTTGAGAGGGCCTCCTCTTGAGAAGCGACGGGAACGCAGGGAATTCATTCCCGACGAAGCAGTGAAAGGATCCCTCACCTCGAGCTACGAGGCGGAAACGAGGCACCTCTGGATGTGGGCGGGACCGTCGTGTTTCCTCTCGAGTGGAGACGGGTATGTCGGGGACCTTCTTGAGTTGCACCAAGGGTGTGAAGGACCCTTTCGACTTTCCAAAGGTGAGGTGTGATTAGCCCCGAGAAGCCTCTGAGGAAATGGGCCTCCTCTCGCCTGGAGGGGAGAACCTCCTGGATGTTCTCGAGTTGCGGCAGGTCTTCTCGAGTTAGGACTGGTCCTCAGGGTCCCGCTCTGGTGGCCTCAGGAAGGGCCAGTCCCCATGCGAGTTGCTAGGGGCCATTTCGGGATTCCTCTCCAGTCGATGCTGGGGCCGAAGACCTTGTGTGGAGTCAGGGCGGGAAACTGAGCATTCCTCTCCAGTGTTAACATGGATCTTGGGTTGCCTCTGAGTCTCCCCAGGGGAGTCAGGCTTCGTCTCGTGTGGGGGCATGCACGTGCGCATTCCTCCCGAGCTGCAGCAGTAGGGTCACGCTTCCTGTCACGTGGATCAAGGGATCTGTGGCTTTCCCTCGAGGCTTTCCCTCGAGGCTTTCCCACGAGGCTTTCCCACGAGGCTTCCCCACAGGGCTGTGCCACGTGCCACCTTGGTGTGAGTCGATCCTCGGCGTGAAAGACGAGCCGGTGAAGGGAAAAGAAGTTCCTCTGGAATGGACTGAGACATCTGGGGGACTCTTGGAATGGTGGCACCACCCTGGAGTTCCTCTCGCCGTTCCTGTTGAGAGGGCCTCCTCTTGAGATGCGACGGGAACGCCGGGAATTCTTTCCTGACGAAGCAGGGAAAGGATCCGTCACCTCGAGCTACGAGGCGGAAACGGGGCTCCTCTGGATGTGGGCGGGACCCTCGTGTTTCCTCTCGAGTGGAGACGGGTATGTCAGGGAACTTCTTGAGTTGCACCAAGGGTGTGAAGGACCCTTTCGACTTTCCAGAGGTGAGGTGTGATTAGCTCCGAGAAGCCTCTGTGGAAATGGGCCTCATCTCGCCTGCAGGGGAGAACCTACTGGATATTCTCGAGTTGTGGCAGGTCTTCTCGAGTTACGACGGGGACCTCAGGGACCCGCTCTGGTGGCCTCAGGAAGGGCCAGTCCCCATGCGAGTTGCTAGGGGCCATCTCGGGATTCCTCTCCCGTCGATGCCGGGGCCTAAGACCTTGTGTGGAGTCGGGGCCGGAACCTGAGCATTCCTCTCCAGTGTTGACATGGATTTTGGGGTGCCTCTGAGTCTCCGCAGGGGAGTCAGGCCTCGTCTCGAGTGGGGGCATGAACGTGCGCTTTCCTCCCCAGCTGCAGCAGTAGGGTCACGCTTCCTGTCACGTGGATCAAGGGATCTGTGGCTTTCCCTCGAGGCTTTCCCTCGAGGCTTTCCCATGAGGCTTTCCCACAGGGCTGTGCCAAGTGCCACCTTGGTGTGAGTCGATCCTCGGCGTGAAAGACGAGTCGGTGAAGGGAAAAGGGGTTCCTCTGGATTGGACTGAGACATCTGGGGGACTCTTGGAATGGTGGCACGACCCTGGAGTTCCTCTCGCCGTTCCTGTTGAGAGGGCCTCCTCTTGAGATGCGACAGGAACGCCGGGAACTCTTTCCCGACGAAGCAGGGAAAGGATCCCTCATGTCGAGCTACGAGGCGGAAACGGGGCTCCTCTGGATGTGGGCGGGACCCTCGTGTTTCCTCTCGAGTGGAGACGGGTATGTCGGGGAACTTCTTGATTTACACCAAGGGTGTGAAGGACCCTTTCGAAGTTCCAGAGGTGAGGTGTGATCAGCCTCGAGACACCTCAGCGGAAATGGGCCTCATCTCGCCTGGAGGGGAGAACCTCTTGGATTTTCTCGTGTTGCGACAGGTATTCTCGACTTACAACGGGGACCTCAGGGACGCGCTCTGGTGGCCTCAGGAAAGGCCAGTCCCCATGCGAGTTGCTAGGGGCCATCTCGGGATTCCTCTCCCGTCCATGCCGGGGCCTAAGACCTTGTGTGGAGTCGGGGCCGGAACCTGAGGGTTCCTCTCCAGTGTTGCCATGGATCTTGGGGTGCTTCTGAGACTCCCCAGGGGAGTCAGGGCTCGTCTCGAGTGGGGGCATGCACGTGCGCTTTCCTCCCGAGCTGCAGCACTAGTGTCACGCTTCCTGTCACGTGGATCAAGGGATCTGTGGCTTTCCCTCGAGGCTGTCCCTCGAGGCTTTCCCACGAGGCTTTCCCACAGGGCTGTGCCACGTGCCACCTTGGTGTGAATCGATCCTCGGCGTGATAGACGATCCGGTGAAGGGAAATGAGGTTCCTCTGGAATGGACTGAGACATCTGGGGGACTCTTGGAATGCTGGCACGACCCTGGAGTTCCTCTTGCCGTTCCTGTTGAGAGGGCCTCCTCTTGAGATGCGACAGGAACGCCGGGAACTCTTTCCCGACAAAGCAGGGAAAGGATCCCTCATCTCGAGCTACGAGGCTTAAACGGGGCTCCTCTGGATGTGGGCGGGACCCACGTGTTTCCTCTAGAGTGGAGACTGGTATGTCTGGGAACTTCTTGATTTGCAGCAAGGGTATGAAGGACCCTTTCGGAGTTTCAGAGGTTAGGTGTGATCAGCTTCAAGATGCCTCCGCGGAAATGGGCCCCATCTCGCCTGGAGGGGAGAACCTCCTGGATTTTCTCGAGTTGCGGCAGGTCTTCTCAAGTTACGACAGGGACCTAAGGGACCCGCTCTGTTGGCCTCAGGAAAGGCCAGTCCCCATGCGAGTTGCTAGGGGACCTCTCGGCATTCCTCTCCCGTCCATGCCGGGGCCGCAGTCCTTGTGTGGAGTCGAGGCCGGAACCTGAGGATTCCTCTCCAGTGCTGCCTTGGATCTTGAGGTGCTTCTGAGTCTCCCCAGGGGAATCAGGCCTCGTCTCGAGTGGGGGCATGCATGTGCGCTCTCCTCCCGAGCTGCAGCAGTAGTGTCACCCTTCCTGTCACGTGGATCAAGGGATCTGTGGCTTTGCCTCGAGGCTGTCCCTCGAGGCTTTCCCACGAGGCTTTCCCCCAGGGCTCTGCCACGTGCCACGTTGGTGTGAGTCCATCCTTGGCGTGAAAGACGAGCCGTTGTAGGGAAAAGAGGTTCCTCTGGTATGGACTGACACATCTGGGGGACTCTTGGAATGGTGGCATGACCCTGGAGTTCCTCTCACCGTTCCTGTTGACAGGGCATCCTCTTGAGATGCGACGGGAACGCCGAGAACTCTTTCCGGACGAAGCAGGGAAAGGATCCCTCATCTCGAGCTACGAGGCGGAAACGGGGCTCCTCTGGATGTGGGCGGGACCCTCGTGTTTCCTCTCGAGTGGAGACGGGTATGTCGGGGAACTTCTTGATTTGCACCAAGGGTGTGAAGGACCCTTTCGAAGTTCCAGAGGTGAGGTGTGATCAGCCTCGAGACACCTCAGCGGAAATGGGCCTCATCTCGCCTGGAGGGGAGAACCTCTTGGATTTTCTCGAGTTGCGACAGGTATTCTCGAGTTACAACGGGGACCTCAGGGACCCGCTCTGGTGGCCTCAGGAAAGGCCAGTCCCCATGCGAGTTGCTAGGCGACCTCTCGGGATTCCTCTCCCATCCATGCCGGGGCCTCAGTCCTTGTGTGGATTCGGGGCCGGAACCTGAGGATTCCTCTCCAGTGTTGCCATGGATCTTGGGGTCCTTCTAAGTCTCCCCAGGGGAGTCAGGCCTCGACTCGAGTGGGGGCATGCACGTGCGGTTTCCTCCCGAGCTTCAGCAGTAGTGTCACGCTTTCTGTCACCTGGATCAAGGAATCTGTGGCTTTCCCTCTAGGCTTTCCCTCGAGGCTTTCCCACGAGGCTTTCCCACAGGGCTGTGCCACGTGCCACCTTGCTGTGAGTCGATCCTCGGCATGAAAGTCGAGCCGGTGTAGTGAAAAGAGATTCCTCTGGTATGGAATGAGACATCTGGGGGACTCTGTGGAATGGTGGCACGACCCTGGAGTTCCTCTCGCCGTTCCTGTTGAGAGGGCCTCCTCTTGAGATGCGACGGGAACGCCGGGAACTCTTTCCCGAAGAAGGAGGGTAAGGATCCCTCATCTCTAGCTACGAGGCAGAAACGGAGCTCCTTTGGATGTGGGCGGGACCCTCGTGTTTCCTCTCGAGTGGAGACGGGTATGTCGGGGAACTTCTTGTTTTGCACCAAGGGTGTGAAGGACCCTTTCGAAGTTCCAGAGGTGAGGTGTGATCAGCCTCGAGACGCCTCAGTGGAAATGGGCCTCATCTCGCCTGGAGGGGAGAACCTCCTGGATTTTCTCGAGTTGCGGCAGGTCTTCTCCAGTTACGACGGGGACCTCAGGGACCCGCTCTGGTGGCCTCAGGATAGGCCAGTCCCCATGCGAGTTGCTAGGGGACCTCTCGGGATTCCTCTCCCGTCCATGCCGGGGCCTCAGTCCTTGTGTGGAGTCGGGGCCGGAACCTGAGGATTCCTCTCCAGTGCTGCCTTGGATCTTGAGGTACTTCTGAGTTTCCTCAGCGGAGTCAGGCCTCGTCTCGAGTGGGGGCATGCACGTGCGCTTTCCTCCCGAGCTGCAGCAGTAGTGTCACGCTTCCGGTCACGTGGATCAAGGGATCTGTGGCTTTGCCTCGAGGCTGTCCCTCGAGGCTTTCCCACGAGGCTTTCCCCCAGGGCTGTGCCACGTGCCACCTTGGTGTGAGTCGATCCTCGGCGTGAAAGACGAGCCGGTGTAGGGAAAAGAGGTTCCTCTGGTATGGACTGACACATCTGGGGGACTCTTGGAATGGTGGCACGACCCTCGAGTTCCTCTCTCCGTTCCTGTAGAGAGGGCCTCCTCTTGAGATGCGACGGGAACGCCGGGAACTCTTTCCCGACGAAGCAGGGAAAGGATCCCTCATCTCGAGCTACGAGGCGGAAATGGGGCTCCTCTGGATGTGGGTGAGACCTTCGTGTTTCCTCTCGAGTGGAGACGGGAAAGTCGGGGAACTTCTTGATTTGCACCAAGGGTGTGAAGGACCCTTTCGAAGTTCCAGAGGTGAGGTTTGATCAGCCTCGAGACCCCTCAGCGGAAATGGGCCTCATCTCGCCTGGAGGGGAGAACCTCCTGGATTTTCTCGAGTTGCGGCAGGTCTTCTCGAGTTACGACGGGGACCTCGGGGACCCGCTCTGGTGGCCTCAGGAAAGGCCCGTCCCCATGCGAGTTGCTAGGGGCCATCTCGGGATTCCTCTCCCGTCCATGCCGGGGCCTAAGACCTTGTGTGGAGTCGGGGCCGGAACCTGAGCGTTCCTCTCCAGTGTTGCCATGGATCTTGGGGTGCTTCTGAGACTCCCCAGGGGAGTCAGGGCTCGTCTCGAGTGGGGGCATGCACGTGCGCTTTTCTCCCGAGCTGCAGCACTAGTGTCACGCTTCCTGTCACGTGGATCAAGGGATCTGTGGCTTTCCCTCGAGGCTGTCCCTCGAGGCTTTCCCACGAGGCTTTCCCACAGGGCTGTGCCACGTGCCACCTTGGTGTGAATCGATCCTCGGCGTGATAGACGATCCGGTGAAGGGAAATGAGGTTCCTCTGGAATGGACTGAGACATCTGGGGGACTCTTGGAATGCTGGCACGACCCTGGAGTTCCTCTTGCCGTTCCTGTTGAGAGGGCCTCCTCTTGAGATGCGACAGGAACGCCGGGAACTCTTTCCCGACGAAGCAGGGAAAGGATCCCTCATCTCGAGCTACGAAGCTTAAACGGGGCTCCTCTGGATGTGGGCGGGACCCACGTGTTTCCTCTAGAGTGGAGACTGGTATGTCTGGGAACTTCTTGATTTGCAGCAAGGGTATGAAGGACCCTTTCGGAGTTTCAGAGGTTAGGTGTGATCAGCTTCAAGATGCCTCCGCGGAAATGGGCCCCATCTCGCCTGGAGGGGAGAACCTCCTGGATTTTCTCGAGTTGCGGCAGGTCTTCTCAAGTTACGACAGGGACCTCAGGGACCCGCTCTGTTGGCCTCAGGAAAGGCCAGTCCCCATGCGAGTTGCTAGGGGACCTCTCGGGATTCCTCTCCCGTCCATGCCGGGGCCTCAGTCCTTGTGTGGAGTCGAGGCCGGAACCTGAGGATTCCTCTCCAGTGCTGCCTTGGATCTTGAGGTGCTTCTGAGTCTCCCCAGGGGAATCAGGCCTCGTCTCGAGTGGGGGCATGCATGTGCGCTTTCCTCCCGAGCTGCAGCAGTAGTGTCACCCTTCCTGTCACGTGGATCAAGGGATCTGTGGCTTTGCCTCGAGGCTGTCCCTCGAGGCTTTCCCACGAGGCTTTCCCCCAGGGCTCTGCCACGTGCCACGTTGGTGTGAGTCGATCCTTGGCGTGAAAGACGAGCCGGTGTAGGGAAAAGAGGTTCCTCTGGTATGGACTGACACATCTGGGGGACTCTTGGAATGGTGGCACGACCCTGGAGTTCCTCTCACCGTTCCTGTTGACAGGGCAGCCTCTTGAGATGCGATGGGAACGCCGGGAACTCTTTCCGGACGAAGCAGGGAAAGGATCCCTCATCTCGAGCTACGAGGCGGAAACGGGGCTCCTCTGGATGTGGGCGGGACCCTCGTGTTTCCTCTCGAGTGGAGACGGGTATGTCGGGGAACTTCTTGATTTACACCAAGGGTGTGAAGGACCCTTTCGAAGTTCCAGAGGTGAGGTGTGATCAGCCTCGAGACACCTCAGCGGAAATGGGCCTCATCTCGCCTGGAGGGGAGAACCTCTTGGATTTTCTCGAGTTGCGACAGGTATTCTCGAGTTACAACGGGGACCTCAGGGACCCGCTCTGGTGGCCTCAGGAAAGGCCAGTCCCCATGCGAGTTGCTAGGCGACCTCTCGGGATTCCTCTCCCATCCATGCCGGGGGCTCAGTCCTTGTGTGGATTCGGGGCCGGAACCTGAGGATTCCTCTCCAGTGTTGCCATGGATCTTGGGGTCCTTCTAAGTCTCCCCAGGGGAGTCAGGCCTCGACTCGAGTGGGGGCATGCACGTGCGGTTTCCTCCCGAGCTTCAGCAGTAGTGTCACGCTTTCTGTCACCTGGATCAAGGAATCTGTGGCTTTCCCTCGAGGCTTTCCCTCGAGGCTTTCCCACGAGGCTTTCCCACAGGGCTGTGCCACGTGCCACCTTGCTGTGAGTCGATCCTCGGCGTGAACCTCGAGCCGGTGTAGGGAAAAGAGATTCCTCTGGTATGGACTGAGACATCTGGGGGACTCTGTGGAATGGTGGCACGACCCTGGAGTTCCTCTCGCCGTTCCTGTTGAGAGGGCCTCCTCTTGAGATGCGACGGGAACGCCGGGAACTCTTTCCCGACGAAGCAGGGTAAGGATCCCTCATCTCTAGCTACGAGGCAGAAACGGAGCTCCTTTGGATGTGGGCGGGACCCTCGTGTTTCCTCTCGAGTGGAGACGGGTATGTCGGGGAACTTCTTGTTTTGCACCAAGGGTGTGAAGGACCCTTTCGAAGTTCGAGAGGTGAGGTGTGATCAGCCTCGAGACGCCTCAGTGGAAATGGGCCTCATCTCGCCTGGAGGGGAGAACCTCCTGGATTTTCTCGAGTTGCGGCAGGTCTTCTCCAGTTACGACGGGGACCTCAGGGACCCGCTCTGGTGGCCTCAGGATAGGCCAGTCCCCATGCGAGTTGCTAGGGGACCTCTCGGGATTCCTCTCCCGTCCATGCCGGGGCCTCAGTCCTTGTGTGGAGTCGGGGCTGGAACCTGAGGATTCCTCTCCAGTGCTGCCTTGGATCTTGAGGTACTTCTGAGTCTCCTCAGCGGAGTCAGGCCTCGTCTCGAGTGGGGGCATGCACGTGCGCTTTCCTCCCGAGCTGCAGCAGTAGTGTCACGCTTCCTGTCACGTGGATCAAGGGATCTGTGGCTTTGCCTCGAGTCTGTCCCTCGAGGCTTTCCCACGAGGCTTTCCCACAGGGCTGTGCCACGTGCCACCTTGGTGTGAGTCGATCCTCGGCGTGAAAGACGAGCCGGTGTAGGGAAAAGAGGTTCCTCTGGTATGGACTGACACATCTGGGGGACTCTTGGAATGGTGGCACGACCCTCGAGTTCCTCTCTCCGTTCCTGTAGAGAGGGCCTCCTCTTGAGATGCGACGGGAACGCCGGGAACTCTTTCCCGACGAAGCAGGGAAAGGATCCCTCATCTCGAGCTACGAGGCGGAAATGGGGCTCCTCTGGATGTGGGTGAGACCTTCGTGTTTCCTCTCGAGTGGAGACGGGAAAGTCGGGGAACTTCTTGATTTGCACCAAGGGTGTGAAGGACCCTTTCGAAGTTCCAGAGGTGAGGTGTGATCAGCCTCGAGACCCCTCAGCGGAAATGGGCCTCATCTCGCCTGGAGGGGAGAACCTCCTGGATTTTCTCGAGTTGCGGCAGGTCTTCTCGAGTTACGACGGGGACCTCGGGGACCCGCTCTGGTGGCCTCAGGAAAGGCCCGTCCCCATGCGAGTTGCTAGGGGCCATCTCGGGATTCCTCTCCCGTCCATGCCGGGGCCTAAGACCTTGTGTGGAGTCGGGGCCGGAACCTGAGGGTTCCTCTCCAGTGTTGCCATGGATCTTGGGGTGCTTCTGAGACTCCCCAGGGGAGTCAGGGCTCGTCTCGAGTGGGGGCATGCACGTGCGCTTTCCTCCCGAGCTGCAGCACTAGTGTCACGCTTCCTGTCACGTGGATCAAGGGATCTGTGGCTTTCCCTCGAGGCTGTCCCTCGAGGCTTTCCCACGAGGCTTTCCCACAGGGCTGTGCCACGTGCCACCTTGGTGTGAATCGATCCTCGGCGTGATAGACGATCCGGTGAAGGGAAATGAGGTTCCTCTGGAATGGACTGAGACATCTGGGGGACTCTTGGAATGCTGGCACGACCCTGGAGTTCCTCTTGCCGTTCCTGTTGAGAGGGCCTCCTCTTGAGATGCGACAGGAACGCCGGGAACTCTTTCCCGACAAAGCAGGGAAAGGATCCCTCATCTCGAGCTACGAGGCTTAAACGGGGCTCCTCTGGATGTGGGCGGGACCCACGTGTTTCCTCTAGAGTGGAGACTGGTATGTCTGGGAACTTCTTGATTTGCAGCAAGGGTATGAAGGACCCTTTCGGAGTTTCAGAGGTTAGGTGTGATCAGCTTCAAGATGCCTCCGCGGAAATGGGCCCCATCTCGCCTGGAGGGGAGAACCTCCTGGATTTTCTCGAGTTGCGGCAGGTCTTCTCAAGTTACGACAGGGACCTAAGGGACCCGCTCTGTTGGCCTCAGGAAAGGCCAGTCCCCATGCGAGTTGCTAGGGGACCTCTCGGCATTCCTCTCCCGTCCATGCCGGGGCCGCAGTCCTTGTGTGGAGTCGAGGCCGGAACCTGAGGATTCCTCTCCAGTGCTGCCTTGGATCTTGAGGTGCTTCTGAGTCTCCCCAGGGGAATCAGGCCTCGTCTCGAGTGGGGGCATGCATGTGCGCTCTCCTCCCGAGCTGCAGCAGTAGTGTCACCCTTCCTGTCACGTGGATCAAGGGATCTGTGGCTTTGCCTCGAGGCTGTCCCTCGAGGCTTTCCCACGAGGCTTTCCCCCAGGGCTCTGCCACGTGCCACGTTGGTGTGAGTCCATCCTTGGCGTGAAAGACGAGCCGTTGTAGGGAAAAGAGGTTCCTCTGGTATGGACTGACACATCTGGGGGACTCTTGGAATGGTGGCATGACCCTGGAGTTCCTCTCACCGTTCCTGTTGACAGGGCATCCTCTTGAGATGCGACGGGAACGCCGAGAACTCTTTCCGGACGAAGCAGGGAAAGGATCCCTCATCTCGAGCTACGAGGCGGAAACGGGGCTCCTCTGGATGTGGGCGGGACCCTCGTGTTTCCTCTCGAGTGGAGACGGGTATGTCGGGGAACTTCTTGATTTGCACCAAGGGTGTGAAGGACCCTTTCGAAGTTCCAGAGGTGAGGTGTGATCAGCCTCGAGACACCTCAGCGGAAATGGGCCTCATCTCGCCTGGAGGGGAGAACCTCTTGGATTTTCTCGAGTTGCGACAGGTATTCTCGAGTTACAACGGGGACCTCAGGGACCCGCTCTGGTGGCCTCAGGAAAGGCCAGTCCCCATGCGAGTTGCTAGGCGACCTCTCGGGATTCCTCTCCCATCCATGCCGGGGCCTCAGTCCTTGTGTGGATTCGGGGCCGGAACCTGAGGATTCCTCTCCAGTGTTGCCATGGATCTTGGGGTCCTTCTAAGTCTCCCCAGGGGAGTCAGGCCTCGACTCGAGTGGGGGCATGCACGTGCGGTTTCCTCCCGAGCTTCAGCAGTAGTGTCACGCTTTCTGTCACCTGGATCAAGGAATCTGTGGCTTTCCCTCTAGGCTTTCCCTCGAGGCTTTCCCACGAGGCTTTCCCACAGGGCTGTGCCACGTGCCACCTTGCTGTGAGTCGATCCTCGGCATGAAAGTCGAGCCGGTGTAGTGAAAAGAGATTCCTCTGGTATGGAATGAGACATCTGGGGGACTCTGTGGAATGGTGGCACGACCCTGGAGTTCCTCTCGCCGTTCCTGTTGAGAGGGCCTCCTCTTGAGATGCGACGGGAACGCCGGGAACTCTTTCCCGAAGAAGGAGGGTAAGGATCCCTCATCTCTAGCTACGAGGCAGAAACGGAGCTCCTTTGGATGTGGGCGGGACCCTCGTGTTTCCTCTCGAGTGGAGACGGGTATGTCGGGGAACTTCTTGTTTTGCACCAAGGGTGTGAAGGACCCTTTCGAAGTTCCAGAGGTGAGGTGTGATCAGCCTCGAGACGCCTCAGTGGAAATGGGCCTCATCTCGCCTGGAGGGGAGAACCTCCTGGATTTTCTCGAGTTGCGGCAGGTCTTCTCGAGTTACGACGGGGACCTCAGGGACCCGCTCTGGTGGCCTCAGGATAGGCCAGTCCCCATGCGAGTTGCTAGGGGACCTCTCGGGATTCCTCTCCCGTCCATGCCGGGGCCTCAGTCCTTGTGTGGAGTCGGGGCCGGAACCTGAGGATTCCTCTCCAGTGCTGCCTTGGATCTTGAGGTACTTCTGAGTCTCCTCAGCGGAGTCAGGCCTCGTCTCGAGTGGGGGCATGCACGTGCGCTTTCCTCCCGAGCTGCAGCAGTAGTGTCACGCTTCCGGTCACGTGGATCAAGGGATCTGTGGCTTTGCCTCGAGGCTGTCCCTCGAGGCTTTCCCACGAGGCTTTCCCCCAGGGCTGTGCCACGTGCCACCTTGGTGTGAGTCGATCCTCGGCGTGAAAGACGAGCCGGTGAAGGGAAAAGAGGTTCCTCTGGTATGGACTGACACATCTGGGGGACTCTTGGAATGGTGGCACGACCCTCGAGTTCCTCTCTCCGTTCCTGTAGAGAGGGCCTCCTCTTGAGATGCGACGGGAACGCCGGGAACTCTTTCCCGACGAAGCAGGGAAAGGATCCCTCATCTCGAGCTACGAGGCGGAAATGGGGCTCCTCTGGATGTGGGTGAGACCTTCGTGTTTCCTCTCGAGTGGAGACGGGAAAGTCGGGGAACTTCTTGATTTGCACCAAGGGTGTGAAGGACCCTTTCGAAGTTCCAGAGGTGAGGTGTGATCAGCCTCGAGACCCCTCAGCGGAAATGGGCCTCATCTCGCCTGGAGGGGAGAACCTCCTGGATTTTCTCGAGTTGCGGCAGGTCTTCTCGAGTTACGACGGGGACCTCGGGGACCCGCTCTGGTGGCCTCAGGAAAGGCCCGTCCCCATGCGAGTTGCTAGGGGCCATCTCGGGATTCCTCTCCCGTCCATGCCGGGGCCTAAGACCTTGTGTGGAGTCGGGGCCGGAACCTGAGGGTTCCTCTCCAGTGTTGCCATGGATCTTGGGGTGCTTCTGAGACTCCCCAGGGGAGTCAGGGCTCGTCTCGAGTGGGGGCATGCACGTGCGCTTTTCTCCCGAGCTGCAGCACTAGTGTCACGCTTCCTGTCACGTGGATCAAGGGATCTGTGGCTTTCCCTCGAGGCTGTCCCTCGAGGCTTTCCCACGAGGCTTTCCCACAGGGCTGTGCCACGTGCCACCTTGGTGTGAATCGATCCTCGGCGTGATAGACGATCCGGTGAAGGGAAATGAGGTTCCTCTGGAATGGACTGAGACATCTGGGGGACTCTTGGAATGCTGGCACGACCCTGGAGTTCCTCTTGCCGTTCCTGTTGAGAGGGCCTCCTCTTGAGATGCGACAGGAACGCCGGGAACTCTTTCCCGACGAAGCAGGGAAAGGATCCCTCATCTCGAGCTACGAAGCTTAAACGGGGCTCCTCTGGATGTGGGCGGGACCCACGTGTTTCCTCTAGAGTGGAGACTGGTATGTCTGGGAACTTCTTGATTTGCAGCAAGGGTATGAAGGACCCTTTCGGAGTTTCAGAGGTTAGGTGTGATCAGCTTCAAGATGCCTCCGCGGAAATGGGCCCCATCTCGCCTGGAGGGGAGAACCTCCTGGATTTTCTCGAGTTGCGGCAGGTCTTCTCAAGTTACGACAGGGACCTCAGGGACCCGCTCTGTTGGCCTCAGGAAAGGCCAGTCCCCATGCGAGTTGCTAGGGGACCTCTCGGGATTCCTCTCCCGTCCATGCCGGGGCCTCAGTCCTTGTGTGGAGTCGAGGCCGGAACCTGAGGATTCCTCTCCAGTGCTGCCTTGGATCTTGAGGTGCTTCTGAGTCTCCCCAGGGGAATCAGGCCTCGTCTCGAGTGGGGGCATGCATGTGCGCTTTCCTCCCGAGCTGCAGCAGTAGTGTCACCCTTCCTGTCACGTGGATCAAGGGATCTGTGGCTTTGCCTCGAGGCTGTCCCTCGAGGCTTTCCCACGAGGCTTTCCCCCAGGGCTCTGCCACGTGCCACGTTGGTGTGAGTCGATCCTTGGCGTGAAAGACGAGCCGGTGTAGGGAAAAGAGGTTCCTCTGGTATGGACTGACACATCTGGGGGACTCTTGGAATGGTGGCACGACCCTGGAGTTCCTCTCACCGTTCCTGTTGACAGGGCAGCCTCTTGAGATGCGATGGGAACGCCGGGAACTCTTTCCGGACGAAGCAGGGAAAGGATCCCTCATCTCGAGCTACGAGGCGGAAACGGGGCTCCTCTGGATGTGGGCGGGACCCTCGTGTTTCCTCTCGAGTGGAGACGGGTAGGTCGGGGAACTTCTTGATTTACACCAAGGGTGTGAAGGACCCTTTCGAAGTTCCAGAGGTGAGGTGTGATCAGCCTCGAGACACCTCAGCGGAAATGGGCCTCATCTCGCCTGGAGGGGAGAACCTCTTGGATTTTCTCGAGTTGCGACAGGTATTCTCGAGTTACAACGGGGACCTCAGGGACCCGCTCTGGTGGCCTCAGGAAAGGCCAATCCCCATGCGAGTTGCTAGGCGACCTCTCGGGATTCCTCTCCCATCCATGCCGGGGGCTGAGTCCTTGTGTGGATTCGGGGCCGGAACCTGAGGATTCCTCTCCAGTGTTGCCATGGATCTTGGGGTCCTTCTAAGTCTCCCCAGGGGAGTCAGGCCTCGACTCGAGTGGGGGCATGCACGTGCGGTTTCCTCCCGAGCTTCAGCAGTAGTGTCACGCTTTCTGTCACCTGGATCAAGGAATCTGTGGCTTTCCCTCGAGGCTTTCCCTCGAGGCTTTCCCACGTGGCTTTCCCACAGGGCTGTGCCACGTGCCACCTTGCTGTGAGTCGATCCTCGGCGTGAAACTGGAGCCGGTGTAGGGAAAAGAGATTCCTCTGTTATGGACTGAGACATCTGGGGGACTCTGTGGAATGGTGGCACGACCCTGGAGTTCCTCTCGCCGTTCCTGTTGAGAGGGCCTCCTCTAGAGATGCGACGGGAACGCCGGGAACTCTTTCCCGACGAAGCAGGGAAAGGATCCCTCATCTCTAGCTACGAGGCGGAAACGGGGCTCCTCTGGATGTGGGCGGGACCCTAGAGTTTCCTCTCGAGTGGAGACGGCTAGGTCGGGGAACTTCTTGATTTGCACCAAGGGTGTGAAGGACTCTTTCGAAGTTCCAGAGTTGAGGTGTGATCAGCCTCGAAACGCCTCAGCGGAAATGGGCCTCATCTCGCCTGGAGGGGAGAACCTCCTGGATTTTCTCGAGTTCCGGCAGGTCTTCTCGAGTTACGACGGGGACCTCAGGGACCCGCTCTGGTGGCCTCAGGAAGAGCCAGTCCCCATGCGAGTTGCTAGGGGACCTCTCGGGATTCCTCTCCCGTCCATGCCGGGGCCTCAGTCCTTGTGTGGAGTCGGGGCCGGAACCTGAGGATTCCTCTCCAGTGTTGCCATGGATCTTGAGGTGCTTCTGAGTCTCCCCAGGGGAGTCAGGCCTCGTCTCGAGTGGGGGCATGCACGTGCGCTTTCCTCCCGAGCTGCAGCAGTAGTGTCACGCTTCCTGTCACGTGGATCAAGGAGTCTGTGGCTTTCCCTCGAGGCTGTCCCACGAGGCTTTCCCACGAGTCTTTCCCACAGGGCTGTGCCACGTGCCACCTTGGTGTGAGTCGATCCTCGGCATGAAAGACGAGGCGGTGAAGGGAAAAGAGGTTCCTCTGGAATGGACAGAGACATCTGGGGGACTCTTGGAATGGTGGCACCACCCTGGAGTTCCTCTCGCTGTTCCTGTTGAGAGGGCCTCCTCCTGAGATGCGACGGGAACGCCGGGAACTCTTTCCCGACGAAGCAGGGAAAGGATCCCTCATCTCCAGCTACGAGGCGGAAACGGGGCTCCTCTGGATGTGGGCGGGACCCTCGTGATTCCTCTCGAGTGGAGACAGGTATTTCGGGGAACTTCTTGAGTTGCACCAAGGGTGTGAAGGACCCTTTCGACCTTCCAGAGTTGAGGTGTGATTAGCCCGAGAAGCCTCTGCGGGAATGGGCCTTCTCTCGCCTGCAGGGGAGAACCTCCTGGATATTCTCCAGTTGCGGCAGGTCTTCTCGAGTTACGACGGGGACCTCAGGGACCCGCCCTGGTGGCCTCAGGAAGGGCCAGTCCACATGGAAGTTGCTAGTGGCCATCTCGGGATTCCTCACCCGTCCATGCCGGGGCTTAAGACCTTGTGTGGAGTCGGGGCCGGAACCTGAGGATTCCTCTCCAGTGTTGCCATGCATCTTGGGGCGCTTCTCAGTCTCCCCAGGGGAGTCAGGCCTCGTCTCGAGTGCGGACATGCACGTGCGGTTTCCTCCCGAGCTGCAGCAGTAGTGTCAAGCTTCCTGTCACGTGGATCAAGGGATCTGTGTTTTCCCTCGAGGCTGTCCCTCGAGGCTTTCCCACGAGGCTTTCCCACAGGGCTGTGCCACGTGCCACCTTGGTGTGATTAGATCCTCGGCATGAAAGACGAGCCGGTGAAGGGAAAAGAGGTTCCTCTGGAATGGACTGAGACATGTGGGGGACTCTTGGAATGGTGGCACGACCCTGGAGTTCCTCTCGCCGTTCCTGTTGAGAGGGCCTCCTCTTGAGATGCGACGGGAACGCCGGGAACTCTTTCCCGACGAAGCAGGGAAAGGATCCCTCATCTCGAGCTAAGAGGCGAAAACGGGGCTCCTCTGGATGTGGGCGGGACCCTCGTGTTTCCTCTCGAGTGGAGTCGGGTATGTCGGGGAACTTCTTGATTTGCACCAAGGGTGTGAAGGACCCTTTCGAAGTTTCAGAGGTGAGGTGTGATCAGCCTCGAGACGCCTCAGCGGAAATGGGCCTCATCTCTCCTGGAGGGGAGAACCTCCTGGATTTTCTCGAGTTGCGGCAAGTATTCTCGAGTTACGACGGGAACTTCAGGGACCCGCTCTGGTGGCCTCAGGAAAGGCCTGTCCCCATGCGAGTTGCTAGGGGCCATCTCGGGATGCCTCTCCCGTCCATGCCGGGGCCTCAGTCCTTGTGTGCATTCGGGGCCGGAACCTGAGGTTTCCTCTCCAGTGTTGCCATGGATCTTGGGGTGCTTCTGAGTCTCCCCAGGGGAGTCAGGCCTCGTCTCGAGTGGGGGCATGCACGTGCGCTCTCCTCCCGAGCTGCAGCAGTAGTGTCACGCTTCCTGTCACGTGGATCAAGGGATCTGCGGCTTTCCCTCGAGGCTTTCCCACGAGGCTTTCCCACAGGGCTGTGCCACATGCCACCTTGGTGTGAGTCGATCCTCGGCGTGAAAGACGAGCCGGTGAAGGGAAAAGAGGTTCCTCTGGAATGGACTGAGTCATCTGGGGGACTCTTGGAATGGTGGCAAGACCCTGGAGTTCCTCTCGCCGTTCCTGTTGAGAGGGCCTCCTCTTGAGATGCGACGGGAACGCCGGGAACTCTTTCCCGCCGAAGCAGGGAAAGGATCCCTCATCTCGAGCTACGAGGCGGAAACGGGGCTCCTCTGGATGTGGGCGGGACCCTCGTGTTTCCTCTCGAGTGGAGACGGGTATGTCGGGGAACTTCTTGGTTTGCACCAAGGGTGTGAAGGACCCTTTCGAAGTTCCAGAGGTGAGGTGTGATCAGCCTCGAGACGCCTCAGCGGAAATGGGCCTCATCTCGCCTGGAGGCGAGAACCTCCTGGATTTTCTCGAGTTGCGGCAGGTCTTCTCGAGTTACGACGGGGACCTCAGGGACACGCTCTGGTGGCCTCAGGAAAGGCCTGTCCACATGCGAGTTGCTAGGGGCCATCTCGGGATGCCTCTCTCGTCCATGCCGGGGCCTCAGTCCTTGTGTGCATTCGGGACCGGAACCTGAGGTTTCCTCTCCAGTGTTTCCATGGATCTTGGGGTGCTTCTGAGTCTCCCCAGGGGAGTCAGGCCTCGACTCGAGTGGGGGCATGCACGTGCGCTTTCCTCCCGAGCTGCAGCAGTAGTGTCACGCTTCCTGTCACCTGGATCAAGGAATCTGTGGCTTTCCCTCGAGGCTGTCTCTCGAGGCTTTCCCACGAGGCTTTCCCACAGGGCTGTGCCATGTGCCACCTTGGTGTGAGTCGATCCTCGGCGTGACAGACGAGCCGGTGAAGGGAAAAGAGGTTCCTCTGGAATGGATTGAGACATCTGGGGGACTCTTGGAATGGAGGCACGACCCTGGAGTTCCTCTCGCCGTTCCTGTTGAGAGGGCCTCCTCTTGAGATGCGACGGGAACGCGGGGAACTCTTTCCCGACGAAGCAGGGAAAGGATCCCTCATCTCGACCAATGAGGTGGAAACGGGGCTCCTCTGAATGTGGGCGGGACCCTCGTGTTTCCTCTCGAGTGGAGACGGGTATGTCAGGCAACTTCTTGATTTGCACCAAGGGTGTGAAGGACCCTTTCGAAGTTCCAGAGGTGAGGTGTGATCAGCCTCGAGACGCCTCAGCGGAAATGGGCCTCATCTCGCCTGGAGGGGAGAACCTCCTGGACTTTCTCGAGTTGCGGCAGGTCTTCTCGAATTACGACCGGTACCTCAGGGACCAGCTCTGGTGGCCTCAGGAAGGGACAGTCCCCATGCGAGTTGCTAGGGGCCATCTCGGGATTCCTCTCCAGTCGTTGCCGGGGCCTAAGACCTTGTGTGGAGTCGGCGCCGGAAACTGAGCATTCCTCTCCAGTGTTGACATGGATCTTTGGGTGCCTCTGAGTCTCCCCAGGGGAGTCAGGCCTCGTCTCGAGTGGGGGCATGCACGTGCGCTTTCCTCCCGAGCTGCAGCAGTAGGGTCACGCTTCCTGTCACGTGGATCAAGGGATCTGTGGCTTTCCCTCGAGGCTTTCCCTCGAGGCTTTCCCACGAGGCTTTCCCACAGGGCTGTGCCAAGTGCCACCTTGGTGTGAGTCGATCCTCGGCGTGAAAGACGAGCCGGTGAAGGGAAAGAGGTTCCTCTGGAATGGACTGAGACATATGGGGGACTCTTGGAATGGTGGCACGACCCTGGAGTTCCTCTCGCCGTTCCTGTTGAGAGGGCCTCCTCTTGAGATGCGACGGGAACGCCGGGAATTCTTTCCCGACGAAGCAGGGAAAGGATCCCTCACCTCGAGCTACGAGGCGGAAACGGGGCTCCTCTGGATGTGGGCGTGACCCTCGTGTTTCTTCTCGAGTGGAGACGGGTATGTCGGGGAACTTCTTGAGTTGCAGCCAGGGTGGGAAGGACCCTTTCGACTTTCCAGAGGTGAGGTGTGATTAGCCCCGAGAAGCCTCTGCGGAAATGGGCCTCATCTCGCCTGCAGGGGAGAACCTCCTGGATTTTCTCGAGTTGCGGCAGGTCTTCTTGAGTTATGACGGGGACCTCAGGGACCCGCTCTGGTGGCCTCAGGAAGGGCCAGTCCCCATGCGAGTTGCTAGGGGCCATCTCGGGATTCCTCTCCGATCGATGCCTGGGCCTAAGACCTTGTGTGGAGTCGGGGCGGAACCTGAGGATTCCTCTCCAGTGTTGACATGGATCTTGGGGTGCCTCTGAGTCTCCCCAGGGGAGTCAAGCCTCGTCTCGAGTGGGGGCATGCACGTGCACTTCCCTCCCGAGCTGCAGCAGTAGGATCACGCTTCCTGTCACGTTCATCAAGGGATCTGTGGCTTTCCCTCGAGGCTTTCCCTCGAGGCTTTCGACGAGGCTTTCCCACAGGGCTGTGCCAAGTGACACCTTGTTGTGAGTCGATCCTCGGCGTGAAAGACGAGCCGGTGAAGGGAAAAGAGGTTCCTCTGGAATGGACTGAGATATCTGGGGGACTCTTGGAACGGTGGCAGTACCTTGGAGTTCCTCTTGCTGTTCCTGTTGAGAGGGCCTCATCTTGACATGCGTCGGGAACGCCGGGAATTCTTTCCCGACGAATCAGGGAAAGGATCTGTCACCTCGAGTACGAGGCGGAAACGGGTCTCCTCTAGATGTGGGCGGGACCCTCGTGTTTCCTCTCGAGTGGAGACGGGTATGTCGGGGAACTTCTTGAGTTGCACCAAGGGTGTGAAGGACCCTTTCGACGTTCCAGAGGTGAGGTGTGATTAGCCCCGAGAAGCCTCTGCGGAAATGGGCCTCCTCTCGCCTGCAGGGGAGAACCTCCTGGATATACTCTAGTTGTCGCAGGTCTTCTCGAGTTACGACGGGGACCTCAGGGACCCGCTCTGGTGGCTCAGGAAGGGCCAGTCCCCATGCGAGTTGCTAGGGGCCATCTCGGGATTCCTCTCCCCTCGATGCCGGGGCCTAAGACCTTGTGTGGAGTCGGGGCCGGAACCTGAGGATTCCTCTCCAGTGTTGACATGGATCTTGGGGTGCCTCTGAGTCTCCCCAGGGGAGTCAGGCGTCGTCTCGAGTGGGGGCATGCACGTGCGCTTCTCTCCCGAGCTGCAGCAGATGGGTCACGCTTCCTGTCACGTGGATCAAGGGATCTGTGGCTTTCCCTCGAGGCTTTCCCTCGAGGCTTTCCCGCGAGGCTTTCCCACAGGGCTGTGCCAAGTCCACCTTGCTGTGAGTCGATCCTCGGCGTGAAAGACGAGCCGGTGAAGGGAAAAGGGGTTCCTCTGGAATGGGCTGAGTCATCTGGGGGACTCTTGGAATGGTGGCACGACCCTGGAGTTCCTCTCGCCGTTCCTGTTGAGAGCGCCTCCTCTTGAGATGCGACGGGAACGCCGGGGATTCTTTCCCGACGAAGCAGCGAAAGGATCCCTCACCTCGAGCTACGAGGCGGAAGCGGGGCTCATTTGGATGTGGGCGGGACCCTCGTGTTTCCTCTCGAGTGGAGACGGGTATGTCGGGGAACTTCTTGAGTTGCACCAAGGGTGTGAAGGACCCTTTCGACGTTCCAGAGGTGAGGTGTGACTAGCCACGAGATGCCTCTGCGGAAATGGGCCTCATCTCGCCTGCAGGGAAGAACCTCCTGGATGTTCTCGAGTTGCGGCAGGTCTTCTCGAGTTACGACGGGGACCTCAGGGACCAGCTCTGGTGGCCTCAGGAAGGGCCAGTCCCCGTGCGAGTTGCTAAGGGCCATCTCGGGATTCGTCTCCCGTCGATGCCGGGGCCTAAGACTTTGTGTGGCGTCGGGGCCGGAACCAGAGCATTCCTTTCCAATGTTGACATGGATTTTGGGGTGCCTCTGAGTCTCCCCAGGGGAATCAGGCCTCGTCTCGAGTGGGGGCATTCACGTGCGCGTCCCTCCCGAGCTGCAGCAGTAGGGTCAGGCTTCCTGTCACATGAATCAAGGGATCGGTGGCTTTCCCTCGAGGCTTTCCCTCGAGGCTTTCCCACGAGGCTTTCCCACAGGGCTGTGCCAAGTGCAACATTGGTGTGAGTCGATCCTCGGCGTGAAAGACGAGCCGGTGAAGGGAAAAGGGGTTACTCTGGAATGGACTGAGACATCTGGGGGACTCTTGGATTGGTGGCACGACCCTGGAGTTCCTCTCGCCGTTCCTGTTGAGAGGGCCTCCTCTTGAGATTCGACGGGAACGCCGGGAATTCTTTCCCGACGAAGCAGCGAAAGGATCCCTCACCTCGAGCTACGAGGCGGAAACGGTTCTCCTCTGGATGTGGGCGGGACCCTCGTGTTTCCTTTCGAGTGGAGACGGGTATGTCGGGGAACTTCTTGATTTGCACCCAGGGTGTGAAGGACCCTTTCGAAGTTCCAGAGGTGAGGTGTGATTAGCCCCGAGAAGCCTCTGTGGAAATGGGCCTCATCTCGCCTGCAGGGGAGAACTTCCTGGATTTTCTCGAGTTGCGGCAGGTCTTCTCCAGTTACGACAGGGACCTCAGGGACCCGCTCTGGTGGCCTCAAGGAAAGGCCTGTCCCCCTGCGAGTTGCTAAGGGCCATCTCGGGATTCGTCTCCCGTCGATGCCGGGGCCTAAGACTTTGTGTGGAGTCGGGGCCGGAACCAGAGCTTTCCTTTCCAAAGTGACATAGATTTTGGGGTGCCTCTGAGTCTCCCCAGGGGAATCAGGCCTCGTCTCGAGTGGGGGCATTCACGTGCCCTTCCCTCCCGAGCTGCAGCAGTAGGGTCAGGCTTCCTGTCACGTGAATCAAGGGATCGGTGGCTTTCCCTCGAGGCTTTCCCTCGAGGCTTTCCCACGAGGCTTTCCCACAGGGCTGTGCCAAGTGCAACCTTGGTGTGAGTCGATCCTCGGCGTGAAAGACGAGCCGGTGAAGGGAAAAGGGGTTCCTCTGGAATGGACTGAGTCATCTGGGGGACTCTTGGAATGGTGGCACGACCCTGGAGTTCCTCTCGCCGTTCCTGTTGAGCGGGCCTCCTCTTGAGATGCGACGGGAACGCCGGGAATTCTTTCCAGACGAAGCAGCGAAAGGATCCCTCACCTCGAGCTACGAGGCAGAAACGGGGCTCCTCTGGATGTGGGCGGGACCCTCGTGTTTCCTCTCGAGTGGAGACGGGTATGTCGGGGAACTTCTTGAGTTGCACCCAGAGTGGGAAGGACCCTTTCGACTTTCCAGAGGTGAGGTGTGATTAGCTCTGAGAAGACTCTGCGGAAATGGGCGTCATCTCGCTTGCAGGGGAGAACCTCCTGGATATTCTCGAGTTGCGGCAGGTCTTCTCGAGTTACGACAGGGACCTCAGGGACCAGCTCTGGTGGCCTCAGGAAGGGCCAGTCCCCATGCGAGTTGCTAGGGGCCATCTCGGGATGCCTCTCCCGTCCATGCCGGGGCCTCAGTCCTTGTGTGCATTCGGGGCCGGAACCTGAGGTTTCCTCTCCAGTGTTGCCATGGATCTTGGGGTGCTTCTGAGTCTCCCCAGGGGAGTCAGGCCTCGTCTCGAGTGGGGGCATGCACGTGCGCTCTCCTCCCGAGCTGCAGCAGTAGTGTCATGCTTCCTGTCACGTGGATCAAGGGATCTGCGGCTTTCCCTCGAGGCTTTCCCACGAGGCTTTCCCACAGGGCTGTGCCACATGCCACCTTGGTGTGAGTCGATCCTCGGCGTGAAAGACGAGCCGGTGAAGGGAAAAGAGGTTCCTCTGGAATGGACTGAGTCATCTGGGGGACTCTTGGAATGGTGGCAAGACCCTGGAGTTCCTCTCGCCGTTCCTGTTGAGAGGGCCTCCTCTTGAGATGCGACGGGAACGCCGGGAACTCTTTCCCGCCGAAGCAGGGAAAGGATCCCTCATCTCGAGCTACGAGGCGGAAACGGGGCTCCTCTGGATGTGGGCGGGACCCTCGTGTTTCCTCTCGAGTGGAGACGGGTATGTCGGGGAACTTCTTGGTTTGCACCAAGGGTGTGAAGGACCCTTTCGAAGTTCCAGAGGTGAGGTGTGATCAGCCTCGAGACGCCTCAGCGGAAATGGGCCTCATCTCGCCTGGAGGCGAGAACCTCCTGGATTTTCTCGAGTTGCGGCAGGTCTTCTCGAGTTACGACGGGGACCTCAGGGACACGCTCTGGTGGCCTCAGGAAAGGCCTGTCCACATGCGAGTTGCTAGGGGCCATCTCGGGATGCCTCTCTCGTCCATGCCGGGGCCTCAGTCCTTGTGTGCATTCGGGACCGGAACCTGAGGTTTCCTCTCCAGTGTTTCCATGGATCTTGGGGTGCTTCTGAGTCTCCCCAGGGGAGTCAGGCCTCGACTCGAGTGGGGGCATGCACGTGCGCTTTCCTCCCGAGCTGCAGCAGTAGTGTCACGCTTCCTGTCACCTGGATCAAGGAATCTGTGGCTTTCCCTCGAGGCTGTCCCACAGGGCTGTGCCACGTGCCACCTTGCTGTGAGTCGATCCTCGGCGTGAAAGTCGAGCAGGTGTAGGGAAAAGAGATTCCTCTGGTATGGACTGAGACATCTGGGGGACTCTGTGGAATGGTGGCACGACCATGGAGTTCCTCTCGCGGTTCCTGTTGAGAGGGCCTCCTCTTGAGATGCGACGGGAACGTCGGGAACTCTTTCCCGACGAAGCAGGGAAAGAATCCCTCATCTCTAGCTACGAGGTGGAAACGGGGCTCCTCTGGATGTGGGCGGGACCCTAGTGTTTCCTCTCGAGTGGAGACAGGTATGTCGGGGAACTTCTTGATTTGCACCAAGGGTGTGAAGGACTCTTTCGAAGTTCCAGAGTTGAGGTGTGATCAGCCACGAAACGCCTCAGTTGAAATGGGCCTCATCTCGCCTGGAGGGGAGAACCTCCTGGATTTTCTCGAGTTGCGGCAGGTCTTCTCGAGTTACGACGGGAACCTCAGGGACCCGCTCTGGTGGCCTCAGGAAGGGCCAGTCCCCATGCGAGTTGCTAGTGGACCTCTCGGGATTCCTCTCCCGTCCATGCCGGGGCCTCAGTCCTTGTGTGGAGTCGGGGCCGGAACCTGAGGATTCCTCTCCAGTGTTGCCATGGATCTTGGGGTGCTTCTGAGTCTCCCAAGGGGAGTCAGGCCTCGTCTCGAGTGCGGACATGCACGTGCGGTTTCCTCCCAGGCTGCAGCAGTAGTGTCAAGCTTCCTGTCACGTGGATCAAGGGATTTGTGGTTTCCCTCGAGGCTGTCCCTCGAGGCTTTCCCACGAGGCTTTCCCACAGGGCTGTGCCATGTGCCACCTTGGTGTGAGTCGATCCTCGGCGTGACAGACGAGCCGGTGAAGGGAAAAGAGGTTCCTCTGGAATGGACTGAGACATCTGGGGGACTCTTGGAATGGAGGCACGACCCTGGAGTTCCTCTCGCCGTTCCTGTTGAGAGGGCCTCCTCTTGAGATGCGACGGGAACGCGGGGAACTCTTTCCCGACGAAGCAGGGAAAGGATCCCTCATCTCGACCAATGAGGTGGAAACGGGTCTCCTCTGAATGTGGGCGGGACCCTCGTGTTTCCTCTCGAGTGGAGACGGGTATGTCAGGCAACTTCTTGATTTGCACCAAGGGTGTGAAGGACCCTTTCGAAGTTCCAGAGGTGAGGTGTGATCAGCCTCGAGACGCCTCAGCGGAAATGGGCCTCATCTCGCCTGGAGGGGAGAACCTCCTGGACTTTCTCGAGTTGCGGCAGGTCTTCTCGAATTACGACCGGTACCTCAGAGACCAGCTCTGGTGGCCTCAGGAAGGGACAGTCCCCATGCGAGTTGCTAGGGGCCATCTCGGGATTCCTCTCCAGTCGTTGCCGGGGCCTAAGACCTTGTGTGGAGTCGGCGCCGGAAACTGAGCATTCCTCTCCAGTGTTGACATGGATCTTTGGGTGCCTCTGAGTCTCCCCAGGGGAGTCAGGCCTCGTCTCGAGTGGGGGCATGCACGTGCGCTTTCCTCCCGAGCTGCAGCAGTAGGGTCACGCTTCCTGTCACGTGGATCAAGGGATCTGTGGCTTTCCCTCGAGGCTTTCCCTCGAGGCTTTCCCACGAGGCTTTCCCACAGGGCTGTGCCAAGTGCCACCTTGGTGTGAGTCGATCCTCGGCGTGAAAGACGAGCCGGTGAAGGGAAAGAGGTTCCTCTGGAATGGACTGAGACATATGGGGGACTCTTGGAATGGTGGCACGACCCTGGAGTTCCTCTCGCCGTTCCTGTTGAGAGGGCCTCCTCTTGAGATGCGACGGGAACGCCGGGAATTCTTTCCCGACGAAGCAGGGAAAGGATCCCTCACCTCGAGCTACGAGGCGGAAACGGGGCTCCTCTGGATGTGGGCGTGACCCTCGTGTTTCTTCTCGAGTGGAGACGGGTATGTCGGGGAACTTCTTGAGTTGCAGCCAGGGTGGGAAGGACCCTTTCGACTTTCCAGAGGTGAGGTGTGATTAGCCCCGAGAAGCCTCTGCGGAAATGGGCCTCATCTCGCCTGCAGGGGAGAACCTCCTGGATTTTCTCGAGTTGCGGCAGGTCTTCTTGAGTTACGACGGGGACCTCAGGGACCCGCTCTGGTGGCCTCAGGAAGGGCCAGTCCCCATGCGAGTTGCTAGGGGCCATCTCGGGATTCCTCTCCGATCGATGCCTGGGCCTAAGACCTTGTGTGGAGTCGGGGCGGAACCTGAGGATTCCTCTCCAGTGTTGACATGGATCTTGGGGTGCCTCTGAGTCTCCCCAGGGGAGTCAAGCCTCGTCTCGAGTGGGGGCATGCACGTGCACTTCCCTCCCGAGCTGCAGCAGTAGGATCACGCTTCCTGTCACGTGGATCAAGGGATCTGTGGCTTTCCCTCGAGGCTTTCCCTCGAGGCTTTCGACGAGGCTTTCCCACAGGGCTGTGCCAAGTGACACCTTGTTGTGAGTCGATCCTCGGCGTGAAAGACGAGCCGGTGAAGGGAAAAGAGGTTCCTCTGGAATGGACTGAGATATCTGGGGGACTCTTGGAACGGTGGCAGTACCCTGGAGTTCCTCTTGCTGTTCCTGTTGAGAGGGCCTCATCTTGACATGCGTCGGGAACGCCGGGAATTCTTTCCCGACGAAGCAGGGAAAGGATCTGTCACCTCGAGTACGAGGCGGAAACGGGTCTCCTCTAGATGTGGGCGGGACCCTCGTGTTTCCTCTCGAGTGGAGACGGGTATGTCGGGGAACTTCTTGAGTTGCACCAAGGGTGTGAAGGACCCTTTCGACGTTCCAGAGGTGAGGTGTGATTAGCCCCGAGAAGCCTCTGCGGAAATGGGCCTCCTCTCGCCTGCAGGGGAGAACCTCCTGGATATACTCTAGTTGTCGCAGGTCTTCTCGAGTTACGACGGGGACCTCAGGGACCCGCTCTGGTGGCTCAGGAAGGGCCAGTCCCCATGCGAGTTGCTAGGGGCCATCTCGGGATACCTCTCCCCTCGATGCCGGGGCCTAAGACCTTGTGTGGAGTCGGGGCCGGAACCTGAGCATTCCTCTCCAGTGTTGACATGGATCTTGGGGTGCCTCTGAGTCTCCCCAGGGGAGTCAGGCCTCGTCTCGAGTGGGGGCAAGCACGTGCGCTTCCCTCCCGAGCTGCAGCAGTAGGGTCAGGCTTACTGTCACGTGGATCAAGGGATTTGTGTCTTTCCCTCGAGGCTTTCCCTCGAGGCTTTCCCACGAAGCTTTCCCACAGGGCTGTGCCAAGTGCCACCTTGGTGTGAGTCGATCCTCGGCGTGAAAGAAGAGCCGGTGAAGGGAAAAGAGTTTCCTCTGGAATGGATTGAGACATCTGGGGGACTCTTGGAATGGTGGCACGACCCTGGAATTCCTCTCGCCGTTCCTGTTGAGAGGGCCTCCTCTTGAGATGCGACGGGAACGCCGGGAATTCTCTCCCGACGAAGCAGGGAAAGGATCCCTCACCTCGAGCTACGAGGTGGAAACGGGGCTCCTCTGGTTGTGGGCGGGACCCTCGTGTTTCCTCTCGAGTGGAGACGGGTATTTCGGGGAACTTCTTGAGTTGCACCAAGGGTGTGAAGGACCCTTTCGACGTTCCAGAGTTGAGGTGTGATTAGCCCGAGAAGCCTCTGCGGGAATGGGCCTCATCTCGCCTGCAGGGGAGAACCTCCTGGATTTTCTCGAGTTGCGGCAGGTCTTCTCGAGTTACGACGGGGACCTCAGGGACCCGCTCTGGTGGCCTCAGGAAGGGCCAGTCCCCATACGAGTTGCTAGGGGCCATCTTGGGATTCCTTTCCTGTCGATGCCAGGGCCTAAGACCTTGTGTGGAGTCGGGGCCGGAACCTGAGGATTCATCTCCAGTGTTGACATGGATCTTGGGGTGCCTGTGAGTCTCCCCAGGGGAGTCAGGCGTCGTCTCGAGTGGGGGCATGCACGTGTGCTTCTCTCCCGAGCTGCAGCAGATGGGTCACGCTTCCTGTCACTTGGATCAAGGGATCTGTGGCTTTCCCTCGAGGCTTTCCCTCGAGGCTTTCCCCGCGAGGCTTTCCCACAAGGCTGTGCCAAGTGCAACATTGGTGTGAGTCGATCCTCGGCGTGAAAGACGAGCCGGGGAAGGGAAAAGGGGTTACTCTGGAATGGACTGAGTCATCTGGGGGACTCTTGGATTGGTGGCACGACCCTGGAGTTCCTCTCGCCATTCCTGTTGAGAGGGCCTCCTCTTGAGATTCGACGGGAACGCCGGGAATTCTTTCCCAACGAAGCAGCGAAAGGATCCCTCACCTCGAGCTACGAGGCGGAAACGGTTCTCCTCTGGATGTGGGCGGGACCCTCGTGTTTCCTTTCGAGTGGAGACGGGTATGTCGGGGAACTTCTTGATTTGCACCCAGGGTGTGAAGGACCCTTTCGAAGTTCCAGAGGTGAGGTGTGATTAGCCCCGAGAAGCCTCTGTGGAAATGGGCCTCATCTCGCCTGCAGGGGAGAACCTCCTGGATTTTCTCGAGTTGCGGCAGGTCTTCTCCAGTTACGACAGGGACCTCAGGGACCCGCTCTGGTGGCCTCAAGGAAAGGCCTGTCCCCCTGCGAGTTGCTAAGGGCCATCTCGGGATTCGTCTCCCGTCGATGCCGGGGCCTAAGACCTTGTGTGGAGTCGGGGCCGGAACCAGAGCTTTCCTTTCCAAAGTGACATAGATTTTTTGGTGCCTCTGAGTCTCCCCAGGGGAATCAGGCCTCGTCTCGAGTGGGGGCATTCACGTGCCCTTCCCTCCCGAGCTGCAGCAGTAGGGTCAGGCTTCCTGTCACGTGAATCAAGGGATCGGTGGCTTTCCCTCGAGGCTTTCCCTCGAGGCTTTCCCACGAGGCTTTCCCACAGGGCTGTGCCAAGTGCAACCTTGGTGTGAGTCGATCCTCGGCGTGAAAGACGAGCCGGTGAAGGGAAAAGGGGTTCCTCTGGAATGGACTGAGTCATCTGGGGGACTCTTGGAATGGTGGCACGACCCTGGAGTTCCTCTCGCCGTTCCTGTTGAGAGGGCCTCCTCTTGAGATGCGACGGGAACGCCGGGAATTCTTTCCAGACGAAGCAGCGAAAGGATCCCTCACCTCGAGCTACGAGGCAGAAACGGGGCTCCTCTGGATGTGGGCGGGACCCTCGTTTTTCCTCTCGAGTGGAGACGGGTATGTCGGGGAACTTCTTGATTTGCACCCAGGGTGTGAAGGACCCTTTCGACTTTCCAGAGGTGAGGTGTGATTAGCACCGAGAAGCCTCTGCGGAAATGGGCCTCATCTCGCCTGCAGGGGAGAAACTCCTGGATGTTCTCGAGTTGCGGCAGGTCTTCCCGAGTTACGACGGGGACCTCAGGGACCCGCTCTGGTGGCCTCAGGAAGGGCCAGTCCCCATGCGAGTTGCTAAGGGCCATCTCGGGATTCGTCTCCCGTCGATGCCGGGGCCTAAGACCTTGTGTGGAGTCGGGGCCGGAACCAGAGCATTCCTTTCCAATGTTGACATGGATTTTGGGGTGCCTCTGAGTCTCCCCAGGGGAATCAGGCCTCGTCTCGAGTGGGGCCATTCACGTGCGCTTCCCTCCCGAGCTGCAGCAGTAGGGTCAGGCTTCCTGTCACGTGAATCAAGGGATCGGTGGCTTTCCCTCGAGGGTTTCCCTCGAGGCTTTCCCACGAGGCTTTCCCACAGGGCTGTGCCAAGTGCAACCTTGGTGTGAGTCGATCCTCGGCGTGAAAGACGAGCCGGTGAAGGGAAAAGGGGTTCCTCTGGAATGGACTGAGTCATCTGGGGGACTCTTGGAATGGTGGCACGACCCTGGAGTTCCTCTCGCCGTTCCTGTTGAGAGGGCCTCCTCTTGAGATGCGACGGGAACGCCGGGAATTCTTTCCCGACGAAGCAGCGAAAGGATCCCTCACCTCGAGCTACGAGGCGGAAAGGGTTCTCCTCTGGATGTGGGCGGGACCCTCGTGTTTCCTCTCGATTGGAGACGGGTATGTCGGGGAACTTCTTGATTTGCACCCAGGGTGTGAAGGACCCTTTCGAAGTTCCAGAGGTGAGGTGTGATTAGCCCCGAGAAGCCTCTGCGGAAATGGACGTCATCTCGCCTGGAGTGGAGAACCTCCTGGATTTTCTCGAATTGCGGCAGGTGTTCTCGAGTTACGACAGGGACTTCAGGGACCCGCTCTGGTGTCCTCAGGAAAGGCCTGTCCCCATGCGAGTTGCTAGGGGCCATCTCGGGATGCCTCTCTCGTCCATGCCGGGGCCTCAGTCCTTGTGTGCAGTCGGGACCGGAACCTGAGGTTTCCTCTCCAGTGTTGCCATGGATCTTGGGGTGCTTCTGAGTCTCCCCAGGGGAGTCAGGCCTCGTCTCGAGTGGGGGCATGCACGTGCGCTTTCCTCCCGAGCTGCAGCAGTAGTGTCACGCTTCCTGTCACCTGGATCAAGGTATCTGTGGCTTTCCCTCGAGGCTGTCCCTCGAGGCTTTCCCACGAGGCTTTCCCACAGGGCTGTGCCACGTGCCACCTTGCTGTGAGTCGATCCTCGGCGTGAAAGTCGAGCCGGTGTAGGGAAAAGAGATTCCTCTGGTATGGACTGAGACATCTGGGGGACTCTGTGGAATGGTGGCACGACCCTGGAGTTCCTCTCGCCGTTCCTGTTGAGAGGGCCTTCTCTTGAGATGCGACGGGAACGCCGGGAACTCTTTCCCGACGAAGCAGGGAAAGGATCCCTCATCTCTAGCTACGAGGCGGAAACGGGGCTCCTCTGGATGTGGGCGGGACCCTCGTGTTTCCTCTCGAGTGGAGACGGGTATGTCGGGGAACTTTTTGATTTGCACCAAAGGTGTGAAGGACTCTTTCGAAGTTCCAGAGGTGAGGTGTGATCAGCCTCGAGAAGCCTCAGAGGAAATGGGATTCATCTCGCCTGGAGGGGAGAACCTCCTGGATTTTCTCGAGTTGCGGCAGGTCTTCTCGAGTTACGGCGGGGACCTCAGGGACCCGCTCTGGTGGCCTCAGGAAAGGCCAGACCCCATGCGAGTTGCTAGGGGCCATCTCGGGATTCCTCTCCCGTCCATGCCGGGGCTTAAGACCTTGTGTGGAGTCGGGGCCGGAACCTGAGGATTCCTCTCCAGTGTTTCCATGGATCTTGGGGCGCTTCTCAGTCTCCCCAGGGGAGTCAGGCCTCGTCTCGAGTGCGGACATGCACGTGCGGTTTCCTCCCGAGCTGCAGCAGTAGTGTCAAGCTTCCTGTCACGTGGATCAAGGGATCTGTGGCTTTCCCTCGAGGCTTTCCCTCGAGGCTTTCCCACAGGGCTGTGCCATGTGCCACCTTGGTGTGAGTCGATCCTCGGCGTGACAGACGAGCCGGTGAAGGGAAAAGAGGTTCCTCTGGAATGGACTGAGACATCTGGGGGACTCTTGGAATGGTGGCACGACCCTGGAGTTCCTCTCGCCGTTCCTGTTGAGAGGGCCTCCTCTTGAGATGCGACGGGAACGCCGGGAACTCTTTCCCGACGAAGCAGGGAAAGGATCCCTCATCTCGACCAATGAGGTGGAAACGGTGCTCCTCTGGATGTGGGTGAGACCCTCGTGTTTCCTCTCGAGTGGAGACGGGTATGTCAGGCAACTTCTTGATTTGCACCAAGGGTGTGAAGGACCCTTACGAAGTTCCAGAGGTGAGGTGTGATCAGCCTCGAGACGCCTCAGCGGAAATGGGCCTCATCTCGCCTGGAGGGGACAACCTCCTGGTCTTTCTCGAGTTGCGCCACGTCTTCTCGCGTTTCGAAGCGGACTTCAGGGTCCCGCTCTGGTGGCCTCAGGAAGGGACAGTCCCCATGCGAGTTGCTAGGGGCCATCTCGGGATTCCTCTCCCGTCGATGCCGGGGCCTAAGACCTTTTGTGGAGTCGGGGCCGGAACCTGAGGATTCCTCTCCAGTTCTGACATGGATCTTGGGGTGCCTCTGAGTCTCCCCAGGGGAGTCAGGCCTCGTCTCGAGTGGGGGCATGCACGTGCGCTTCTCTCCCGAGCTGCAGCAGTAGGGTCACGCTTCCTGTCACATGGATCAAGGGATATGTGGCTTTCCCTCTAGGATTTCCCTCGTGACTTTCCCACCAGGCTTTCCCACAGGGCTGTGCCAAGTGCCACCTTGGTGTGAGTCGATCCTCGGCGTGAAAGACGAGCCGGTGAAGGGAAAAGGGGTTCCTCTGGAATGGACTGAGTCATCTGGGGGACTCTTGGAATGGTGGCACGACCCTGGAGTTCCTCTCGCCGTTCCTGCTGAGAGGGCCTCCTCTTGAGATGCGACGGGAACGCCGGGAATTCTTTCCCGACGAAGCAGCGAAAGGATCCCTCACCTCGAGCTACGAGGCGGAAACGGTTCTCCTCTGGATGTGGGCGGTACCCTCGTGTTTCCTCTCGAGTGGAGACGGGTATGTCGGGGAACTTCTTGATTTGCACCCAAGGTGTGAAGGACCCTTTCGAAGTTCCAGAGGTGAGGTGTGATTAGCCCCGAGAAGCCTCTGCGGAAATAGGCCTCATCTCGCCTGCAGGGGAGAACCTCCTGGATTTTCTCGAGTTGCAGCAGGTCTTCTCCAGTTACGACAGGGACCTCAGGGACCCGCTCTGGTGGCCTCAAGGAAAGGCTTGTCCCCATGCGAGTTGCTGATGGCCATCTCGGTATTCGTCTCCCGTCGATGCCGGGGCCTAAGACCTTGTGTGCAGTCGGGGCCGGAACCAGAGCTTTCCTTTCCAATGTAGACATGGATTTTGGGGTGCCTCTGAGTCTCCCCAGGGGAATCAGGCCTCGTCTCGAGTGGGGGCATTCACGTGCCCTTCCCTCCCGAGCTACAGCAGTAGGGTCAGGCTTCCTGTCACGTGAATCAAGGGATCGGTGGCTTTCCCTCGAGGCTTTCCCTCGAGGCTTTCCCACGAGGCTTTCCCACAGGGCTGTGCCAAGTGCAACCTTGGTGTGAGTCGATCCTCGGCGTGAAAGACGAGCCGGTGAAGGGAAAAGGGGTTCCTCTGGAATGGACTGAGTCATCTGGGGGATTCTTGGAATGGTGGCAGGACTCTGGAGTTCCTCTCGCCGTTCCTGTTGAGAGGGCCTCCTCTTGAGATGCGACGGGAACGCCGGGAATTCTTTCCAGACGAAGCAGCGAAAGGATCCCTCACCTCGAGCTACGAGGCAGAAACGGGGCTCCTCTGGATGTGGGCGGGACCCTCGTGTTTCCTCTCGAGTGGAGACGGGTATGTCGGGGAACTTCTTGAGTTGCACCCAGAGTGGGAAGGACCCTTTCGACTTCTCAGAGGTGAGGTGTGATTAGCCCTGAGAAGCCTCTGCGGAAATGGGCCTCATCTCGCCTGCAGGGGAGAACCTCCTGGATATTCTCGAGTTGCGGCAGGTCTTCTCGAGTTACGACAGGGACCTCAGGGACCAGCTCTGGTGGCCTCAGGAAGGGCCAGTCCCCATGCGAGTTGCTAGGGGCCATCTCGAGATTCCTCTCCAGTCGTTGCCGGGGCCTAGGACCTTGTGTGGAGTCGGCGCCGGAAACTGAGCATTCCTCTCCAGTGTTGACATGGATCTTGGGGTGCCTCTGAGTCTCCCCAGGGGAGTCAGGCTTCGTCTCGATTGGGGGCATGCACGTGCGCTTTCCTCCCGAGCTGCAGCAGTAGGGTCACGCTTCCTGTCACGTGGATCAAGGGATTTGTGGCTTTCCCTCGAGGCTTTCCCTCGAGGCTTTCCCACGAGGCTTTCCCACAGGGCTGTACCAAGTGCCACCTTGGTGTGAGTCGATCCTCGGCGTGAAAGACGAGCCGGTGAAGGGAAAAGGGGTTCCTCTGGAATGGACTGGGACATCTGGGGGACTCTTGGAATGGTGGCACGACCCTGGAATTCCTCTCGCCGTTCCTGTTGAGAGCGCCTCCTCTTGAGATGCGACGGGAACGCCGGGAATTCTTTCCCGACGAAGCAGCGAAAGGATCCCTCACCTCGAGCTACGAGGCGGAAACGGTTCTCCTCTGGATGTGGGCGGGACCCTCGTGTTTCCTCTCGCGTGGAGACGGGTATGTCGGGGAACTTCTTGATTTGCACCCAGGGTGTGAAGGACCCTTTCGAAGTTCCAGAGGTGAGGTGTGATTAGCCCCTAGAAGCCTCTGCGGAAATGGGCCTCATCTCGCCTGCAGGGGAGAACCTCCTGGATTTTCTCGAGTTGCGGCAGGTCTTCTCCAGTTACGACAGGGACCTCAGGGACTCGCTCTGGTGGCCTCAAGGAAAGGCCTGTCCCCATGCGAGTTGCTAAGGGCCATCTCGGGATTCGTCTCCCGTCGATGCCGGGGCCTAAGACCTTGTGTGGAGTCGGGGCCGGAACCAGAGCATTCCTTTCCAATGTTGACATGGATTTTGGGGTGCCTCTGAGTCTCCCCAGGGGAATCAGGCCTCGTCTCGAGTGGGGGCATTCACGTGCGCTTCCCTCCCGAGCTGCAGCAGTAGGGTCAGGCTTCCTGTCACGTGAATCAAGGGATCGGTGGCTTTCCCTCGAGGCTTTCCCTCGAGGCTTTCCCACGAGGCTTTCCCACAGGGCTGTGCCAAGTGCCAGCTTGGTGTGAGTCGATCGTCGGCGTGAAAGAGGAGCCGGTGAAGGGAAAGAGGTTCCTCTGGAATGGACTGAGTCATCTGGGGGACTCTTGGAATGGTGGCACGACCCTGGAGTTCCTCTCGCCGTTCCTGTTGAGAGGGCCTCCTCTTGAGATGCGACGGGAACGCCGGGAATTCTTTCCCGACGAAGCAGCGAAAGGATCCCTCACCTCGAGCTACGAGGCGGAAACGGTTCTCCTCTGGATGTGGGCGGGACCCTCGTGTTTCCTCTCGATTGGAGACGGGTATGTCGGGGAACTTCTTGATTTGCACCAAGGGTGTGAAGGACCCTTTCCAAGTTCCAGAGGTGAGGTGTGATTAGCCCGGCGAAGCCTCTGCGGAAATGGGCGTCATCTCGCCTGGAGTGGAGAACCTCCTGGATTTTCTCGAGTTGCGGCAGGTCTTCTCGAGTTACGACGGGGACTTCAGGGACCCGCTCTGGTGGCCTCAGGAAAGGCCTGTCCCCATGCGAGTTGCTAGGGGCCATCTCGGGATGCCTTTCTCGTCCATGCCGGGGCCTCAGTCCTTGTGTGCAGTCGGGACCGGAACCTGAGGTTTCCTCTCCAGTGTTGCCATGGATCTTGGGGTGCTTCTGAGTCTCCCCAGGGGAGTCAGGCCTCGACTCGAGTGGGGGCATGCACGTGCGCTTTCCTCCCGAGCTGCAGCAGTAGTGTCACGCTTCCTGTCACCTGGATCAAGGAATCTGTGGCTTTCCCTCGAGGCTGTCCCTCGAGGCTTTCCCACGAGGCTTTCCCACAGAGCTGTGCCACGTGCCACCTTGCTGTGAATCGATCCTCGGCGGGAAAGTCGAGCCGGTGTAGGGAAAAGAGATTCCTCTGGTATGGACTGAGACATCTGGGGGACTCTGTGGAATTGTGGCACGACCCTGGAGTTCCTCTCGCCGTTCCTGTTGAGAGGGCCTTCTCTTGAGATGCGACGGGAACGCCGGGAACTCTTTCCCGACGAAGCAGGGAAAGGATCCCTCATCTCTAGCTACGAGGCGGAAACGGGGCTCCTCTGGATGTGGGCGGGACCCTCGTGTTTCCTCTCGAGTGGAGACGGGTATGTCGGGGAACTTTTTGATTTGCACCAAGGGTGTGAAGGAGCCTTTCGAAGTTCCAGAGGTGAGGTGTGATCAGCCTCGAGACGCCTCAGAGGAAATGGGATTCATCTCGCCTGGAGGGGAGAACCTCCTGGATTTTCTCGAGTTGCGGCAGGTCTTCTCGAGTTACGGCGGGGACCTCAGGGACCCGCTCTGGTGGCCTCAGGAAAGGCCAGACCCCATGCGAGTTGCTAGGGGCCATCTCGGGATTCCTCTCCCGTCCATGCCGGGGCTTAAGACCTTGTGTGGAGTCGGGGCCGGAACCTGAGGATTCCTCTCCAGTGTTTCCATGGATCTTGGGGCGCTTCTCAGTCTCCCCAGGGGAGTCAGGCCTCGTCTCGAGTGCGGACATGCACGTGCGGTTTCCTCCCGAGCTGCAGCAGTAGTGTCAAGCTTCCTGTCACGTGGATCAAGGGATCTGTGGCTTTCCCTCGAGGCTTTCCCTCGAGGCTTTCCCACAGGGCTGTGCCATGTGCCACCTTGGTGTGAGTCGATCCTCGGCGTGACAGACGAGCCGGTGAAGGGAAAAGAGGTTCCTCTGGAATGGACTGAGACATCTGGGGGACTCTTGGAATGGTGGCACGACCCTGGAGTTCCTCTCGCCGTTCCTGTTGAGAGGGCCTCCTCTTGAGATGCGACGGGAACGCCGGGAACTCTTTCCCGACGAAGCAGGGAAAGGATCCCTCATCTCGACCAATGAGGTGGAAACGGTGCTCCTCTGGATGTGGGTGAGACCCTCGTGTTTCCTCTCGAGTGGAGACGGGTATGTCAGGCAACTTCTTGATTTGCACCAAGGGTGTGAAGGACCCTTACGAAGTTCCAGAGGTGAGGTGTGATCAGCCTCGAGACGCCTCAGCGGAAATGGGCCTCATCTCGCCTGGAGGGGACAACCTCCTGGTCTTTCTCGAGTTGCGCCAGGTCTTCTCGCGTTTCGAAGCGGACTTCAGGGTCCCGCTCTGGTGGCCTCAGGAAGGGACAGTCCCCATGCGAGTTGCTAGGGGCCATCTCGGGATTCCTCTCCCGTCGATGCCGGGGCCTAAGACCTTTTGTGGAGTCGGGGCAGGAACCTGAGGATTCCTCTCCAGTTCTGACATGGATCTTGGGGTGCCTCTGAGTCTCCCCAGGGGAGTCAGGCCTCGTCTCGAGTGGGGGCATGCACGTGCGCTTCTCTCCCGAGCTGCAGCAGTAGGGTCACGCTTCCTGTCACATGGATCAAGGGATATGTGGCTTTCCCTCTAGGATTTCCCTCGTGACTTTCCCACCCGGCTTTCCCACAGGGCTGTGCCAAGTGCCACCTTGGTGTGAGTCGATCCTCGGCGTGAAAGACGAGCCGGTGAAGGGAAAAGGGGTTCCTCTGGAATGGACTGAGTCATCTGGGGGACTCTTGGAATGGTGGCACGACCCTGGAGTTCCTCTCGCCGTTCCTGCTGAGAGGGCCTCCTCTTGAGATGCGACGGGAACGCCGGGAATTCTTTCCCGACGAAGCAGCGAAAGGATCCCTCACCTCGAGCTATGAGGCGGAAACGGTTCTCCTCTGGATGTGGGCGGGACCCTCGTGTTTCCTCTCGAGTGGAGACGGGTATGTCGGGGAACTTCTTGATTTGCACCCAAGGTGTGAAGGACCCTTTCGAAGTTCCAGAGGTGAGGTGTGATTAGCCCCGAGAAGCCTCTGCGGAAATAGGCCTCATCTCGCCTGCAGGGGAGAACCTCCTGGATTTTCTCGAGTTGCGGCAGGTCTTCTCCAGTTACGACAGGGACCTCAGGGACCCGCTCTGGTGGCCTCAAGGAAAGGCTTGTCCCCATGCGAGTTGCTGATGGCCATCTCGGTATTCGTCTCCCGTCGATGCCGGGGCCTAAGACCTTGTGTGGAGTCGGGGCCGGAACCAGAGCTTTCCTTTCCAATGTTGACATGGATTTTGGGGTGCCTCTGAGTCTCCCCAGGGGAATCAGGCCTCGTCTCGAGTGGGGGCATTCACGTGCCCTTCCCTCCCGAGCTACAGCAGTAGGGTCAGGCTTCCTGTCACGTGAATCAAGGGATCGGTGGCTTTCCCTCGAGGCTTTCCCTCGAGGCTTTCCCACGAGGCTTTCCCACAGGGCTGTGCCAAGTGCAACCTTGGTGTGAGTCGATCCTCGGCGTGAAAGACGAGCCGGTGAAGGGAAAAGGGGTTCCTCTGGAATGGACTGAGTCATCTGGGGGATTCTTGGAATGGTGGCAGGACTCTGGAGTTCCTCTCGCCGTTCCTGTTGAGAGGGCCTCCTCTTGAGATGCGACGGGAACGCCGGGAATTCTTTCCAGACGAAGCAGCGAAAGGATCCCTCACCTCGAGCTACGAGGCAGAAACGGGGCTCCTCTGGATGTGGGCGGGACCCTCGTGTTTCCTCTCGAGTGGAGACGGGTATGTCGGGGAACTTCTTGAGTTGCACCCAGAGTGGGAAGGACCCTTTCGACTTCTCAGAGGTGAGGTGTGATTAGCCCTGAGAAGCCTCTGCGGAAATGGGCCTCATCTCGCCTGCAGGGGAGAACCTCCTGGATATTCTCGAGTTGCGGCAGGTCTTCTCGAGTTAAGACAGGGACCTCAGGGACCAGCTCTGGTGGCCTCAGGAAGGGCCAGTCCCCATGCGAGTTGCTAGGGGCCATCTCGAGATTCCTCTCCAGTCGTTGCCGGGGCCTAGGACCTTGTGTGGAGTCGGCGCCGGAAACTGAGCATTCCTCTCCAGTGTTGACATGGATCTTGGGGTGCCTCTGAGTCTCCCCAGGGGAGTCAGGCTTCGTCTCGATTGGGGGCATGCACGTGCGCTTTCCTCCCGAGCTGCAGCAGTAGGGTCACGCTTCCTGTCACGTGGATCAAGGGATTTGTGGCTTTCCCTCGAGGCTTTCCCTCGAGGCTTTCCCACGAGGCTTTCCCACAGGGCTGTGCCAAGTGCCACCTTGGTGTGAGTCGATCCTCGGCGTGAAAGACGAGCCGGTGAAGGGAAAAGGGGTTCCTCTGGAATGGACTGGGACATCTGGGGGACTCTTGGAATGGTGGCACGACCCTGGAATTCCTCTCGCCGTTCCTGTTGAGAGCGCCTCCTCTTGAGATGCGACGGGAACGCCGGGAATTCTTTCCCGACGAAGCAGCGAAAGGATCCCTCACCTCGAGCTACGAGGCGGAAACGGTTCTCCTCTGGATGTGGGCGGGACCCTCGTGTTTCCTCTCGCGTGGAGACGGGTATGTCGGGGAACTTCTTGATTTGCACCCAGGGTGTGAAGGACCCTTTCGACTTTCCAGAGGTGAGGTGTGATTAGCCCCTAGAAGCCTCTGCGGAAATGGGCCTCATCTCGCCTGCAGGGGAGAACCTCCTGGATTTTCTCGAGTTGCGGCAGGTCTTCTCCAGTTACGACAGGGACCTCAGGGACTCGCTCTGGTGGCCTCAAGGAAAGGCCTGTCCCCATGCGAGTTGCTAAGGGCCATCTCGGGATTCGTCTCCCGTCGATGCCGGGGCCTAAGACCTTGTGTGGAGTCGGGGCCGGAACCAGAGCATTCCTTTCCAATGTTGACATGGATTTTGGGGTGCCTCTGAGTCTCCCCAGGGGAATCAGGCCTCGTCTCGAGTGGGGGCATTCACGTGCGCTTCCCTCCCGAGCTGCAGCAGTAGGGTCAGGCTTCCTGTCACGTGAATCAAGGGATCGGTGGCTTTCCCTCGAGGCTTTCCCTCGAGGCTTTCCCACGAGGCTTTCCCACAGGGCTGTGCCAAGTGCCACCTTGGTGTGAGTCGATCGTCGGCGTGAAAGACGAGCCGGTGAAGGGAAAGAGGTTCCTCTGGAATGGACTGAGTCATCTGGGGGACTCTTGGAATGGTGGCACGACCCTGGAGTTCCTCTCGCCGTTCCTGTTGAGAGGGCCTCCTCTTGAGATGCGACGGGAACGCCGGGAATTCTTTCCCGACGAAGCAGCGAAAGGATCCCTCACCTCGAGCTACGAGGCGGAAAGGGTTCTCCTCTGGATGTGGGCGGGACCCTCGTGTTTCCTCTCGATTGGAGACGGGTATGTCGGGGAACTTCTTGATTTGCACCAAGGGTGTGAAGGACCCTTTCCAAGTTCCAGAGGTGAGGTGTGATTAGCCCGGCGAAGCCTCTGCGGAAATGGGCGTCATCTCGCCTGGAGTGGAGAACCTCCTGGATTTTCTCGAGTTGCGGCAGGTCTTCTCGAGTTACGACGGGGACTTCAGGGACCCGCTCTGGTGGCCTCAGGAAAGGCCTGTCCCCATGCGAGTTGCTAGGGGCCATCTCGGGATGCCTTTCTCGTCCATGCCGGGGCCTCAGTCCTTGTGTGCAGTCGGGACCGGAACCTGAGGTTTCCTCTCCAGTGTTGCCATGGATCTTGGGGTGCTTCTGAGTCTCCCCAGGGGAGTCAGGCCTCGACTCGAGTGGGGGCATGCACGTGCGCTTTCCTCCCGAGCTGCAGCAGTAGTGTCACGCTTCCTGTCACCTGGATCAAGGAATCTGTGGCTTTCCCTCGAGGCTGTCCCTCGAGGCTTTCCCACGAGGCTTTCCCACAGAGCTGTGCCACGTGCCACCTTGCTGTGAATCGATCCTCGGCGGGAAAGTCGAGCCGGTGTAGGGAAAAGAGATTCCTCTGGTATGGACTGAGACATCTGGGGGACTCTGTGGAATTGTGGCACGACCCTGGAGTTCCTCTCGCCGTTCCTGTTGAGAGGGCCTTCTCTTGAGATGCGACGGGAACGCCGGGAACTCTTTCCCGACGAAGCAGGGAAAGGATCCCTCATCTCTAGCTACGAGGCGGAAACGGGGCTCCTCTGGATGTGGGCGGGACCCTCGTGTTTCCTCTCGAGTGGAGACGGGTATGTCGGGGAACTTTTTGATTTGCACCAAGGGTGTGAAGGAGCCTTTCGAAGTTCCAGAGGTGAGGTGTGATCAGCCTCGAGACGCCTCAGAGGAAATGGGCCTCATTTCGCCTGGAGGGGAGAACCTCCTGGATTTTCTCGAGTTGCGGCAGGTCTTCTCGAGTTACGGCGGGGACCTCAGGGACCCGCTCTGGTGGCCTCAGGAAAGGCCAGTCCCCATGCGAGTTGCTAGGGGCCATCTCGGGATTCCTCTCCCGTCCATGCCGGGGCTTAAGACCTTGTGTGGAGTCGGGGCCGGAACCTGAGGATTCCTCTCCAGTGTTGCCATGGATCTTGGGGCGCTTCTCAGTCTCCCCAGGGGAGTCAGGCCTCGTCTCGAGTGCGGACATGCACGTGCGGTTTCCTCCCGAGCTGCAGCAGTACTGTCAAGCTTCCTGTCACGTGGATCAAGGGATCTGTGGTTTCCCTCGAGGCTGTCCCTCGAGGCTTTCCCACGAGGCTTTCCCACAGGGCTGCGCCACGTGCCACCTTGGTGTGAGTCGATCCTCGGCGTGAAAGACGAGCCGGTGAAGGGAAAAGAGGTTCCTCTGGAATGGACTGAGACATCTGGGGGACTCTTGAAATGGTGGCACGACCCTGGAGTACCTCTCTCCTTTCCTGTTGAGAGGCCCTCCTCTTGAGATGCGACGGGAACGCCGGGAACTCTTTCCCGATGAAGCAGGGAAAGGATCCCTCATCTCGAGCTACGAGGTGGAAACGGGGCTCCTCTGGATGTGGGCGGGACCCGCGTCTTTCCTCTCGAGTGGAGACGGGTATGTCGGGGAACTTCTTGATTTGCACCAAGGGTGTGAAGGACCCTTTCGAAGTTCCAGAGGTGAGGTGTGATCAGCCTCGAGACGGCTCAGCGGAAATGGGCCTCATCTCGCCTGGAGGGGACAACCTCCTGGATTTTCTCTAGTTGCGGCAGGTCTTCTCCAGTTACGACAGGGACCTCAGGGACCCGCTCAGGTGGCCTCAAGGAAAGGCCTCTCCCCATGCGAGTTGCTAGGGGCCATCTCGGGATTCCTCTCCCGTCCATGCCGGTGCCTAAGATATTTTGTGGAGTCAGGGCCGGAACTGAGGATTCCTCTCCAGTTCTGACATGGATCTTGGGGTGCCTCTGAGTCTCCCCAGGGGAGTCAGGCCTCGTCTCGAGTGGGGGCATGCACGTGCGCTTCTCTCCCGAGCTGCAGCAGTAGGGTCACGCTTCCTGTCACATGGATCAAGGGATATGTGGCTTTCCCTCTAGGATTTCCCTCGTGACTTTCCCACCAGGCTTTCCCACAGGGCTGTTCCAAGTTTCACCTTGGTGTGAGTCGATCCTCGGCGTGAAAGACGAGCCGGTGAAGGGAAAAGGGGTTCCTCTGGAATTTACTGAGTCATCTGGGGGACTCTTGGAATGGTGGCATGACCCTGGAGTTCCTCTCGCCGTTCCTGCTGAGATGGCCTCCTCTTGAGATGCGACGGGAACGCCGGGAATTCTTTCCCGACGAAGCAGCGAAAGGATCCCTCACCTCGAGCTATGAGGCGGAAACGGTTCTCCTCAGGATGTGGGCGGGACCCTCGTGTTTCCTCTCGAGTGGAGACGGGTATGTCGGGGAACTTCTTGATTTGCACCCAAGGTGTGAAGGACCCTTTCGAAGTTCCAGAGGTGAGGTGTGATTAGCCCCGAGAAGCCTCTGCGGAAATGGGCCTCATCTCGCCTGCAGGGGAGAACCTCCTGGATTTTCTCGAGTTGCGGCAGGTCTTCTCCAGTTACGACAGGGACCTCAGGGACCCGCTCTGGTGGCCTCAAGGAGAGGCTTGTCCCCATGCGAGTTGCTGATGGACATCTCGGTATTCGTCTCCCGTCGATGCCGGGGCCTAAGACCTTGTGTGGAGTCGGGGCCGGAACCAGAGCTTTCCTTTCCAATGTTGACATGGATTTTGGGGTGCCTCTGAGTCTCCCCAGGGGAATCAGGCCTCGTCTCGAGTGGGGGCATTCACGTGCCCTTCCCTCCCGAGCTGCAGCAGTAGGGTCAGGCTTCCTGTCACGTGAATCAAGGGATCGGTGGCTTTCCCTCGAGGCTTTCCCTCGAGGCTTTCCCATGAGGCTTTCCCACAGGGCTGTGCCAAGTGCAACCTTGGTGTGAGTCGATCCTCGGGGTGAAAGACGAGCCGGTGAAGGGAAAAGGGGTTCCTCTGGAATGGACTGAGTCGTCTGGGGGACTCTTGGAATGGTGGCAGGACCCTGGAGTTCCTCTCGCCGTTCCTGTTGAGAGGGCCTCCTCTTGAGATGCGACGGGAACGCCGGGAATTCTTTCCAGACAAAGCAGCGAAAGGATCCCTCACCTCGAGCTACGAGGTGGAAACGGGGCTCCTCTGGATGTGGGCGGGACCCTCGTGTTTCCTCTCGAGTGGAGACGGGTATGTCGGGGAACTTCTTGAGTTGCACCCAGAGTGGGAAGGACCCTTTCGACTTTCCAGAGGTGAGGTGTGATTAGCCCTGAGAAGCCTCTGAGGAAATGGGCCTCATCTCGCCTGCAGGGGAGAACCTCCTGGATATTCTCGAGTTGCGGCAGGTCTTCTCGAGTTATGACAGGGACCTCAGGGACCAGCTCTGGTGGCCTCAGGAAGGGCCAGTCCCCATGCGAGTTGCTAGGGGCCATCTCGAGATTCCTCTCCAGTCGTTGCCGGGGCCTAAGACCTTGTGTGGAGTCGGCGCCGGAAACTGAGCATTCCTCTCCAGTGTTGACATGGATCTTGGGGTGCCTCTGAGTCTCCCCAGGGGAGTCAGGCTTCGTCTCGATTGGGGGCATGCACGTGCGCTTTCCTCCCGCGCTGCAGCAGTAGGGTCACGCTTCCTGTCACGTGGATCAAGGGATTTGTGGCTTTCCCTCGAGGCTTTCCCTCGAGGCTTTCCCACGAGGCTTTCCCACAGGGCTGTGCCAAGTGCCACCTTGGTGTGAGTCGATCGTCGGCGTGAAAGACGAGCCGGTGAAGGGAAAGAGGTTCCTCTGGAATGGACTGAGTCATCTGGGGGACTCTTGGAATGGTGGCACGACCCTGGAGTTCCTCTCGCCGTTCCTGTTGAGAGGGCCTCCTCTTGAGATGCGACGGGAACGCCGGGAATTTTTCCCGACGAAGCAGCGAAAGGATCCCTCACCTCGAGCTACGAGGCGGAAACGGTTCTCCTCTGGATGTGGGCGGGACCCTCGTGTTTCCTCTCGATTGGAAACGGGTATGTCGGGGAACTTCTTGATTTGCACCAAGGGTGTGAAGGACCCTTTCCAAGTTCCAGAGGTGAGGTGTGATTAGCCCCGAGAAGCCTCTGTGGAAATGGGCGTCATCTCGCCTGGAGTGGAGAACCTCCTGGATTTTCTCGAGTTGCGGCAGGTCTTCTCGAGTTACGACGGGGACTTAAGGGACCCGCTCTGGTGGCCTCAGGAAAGGCCTGTCCCCATGCGAGATGCTAGGGGCCATCTCGGGATGCCTTTCTCGTCCATGCCGGGGCCTCAGTCCTTGTGTGCAGTCGGGACCGGAACCTGAGGTTTCCTCTCCAGTCTTGCCATGGATCTTGGGGTGCTTCTGAGTCTCCCCAGGGGAGTCAGGCCTCGACTCGAGTGGGGGCATGCACGTGCGCTTTCCTCCCGAGCTGCAGCAGTAGTGTCACGCTTCCTGTCACCTGGATCAAGGAATCTGTGGCTTTCCCTCGAGGCTGTCCCTCGAGGCTTTCCCACGAGGCTTTCCCACAGGGCTGTGCCACGTGCCACCTTGCTGTGAATCGATACTCGGCGGGAAATTCGAGCCGGTGTAGGGAAAAGAGATTCCTCTGGTATGGACTGAGACATCTGGGGGACTCTGTGGAATTGTGGCACGACCCTGGAGTTCCTCTCGCCGTTCCTGTTGAGAGGGCCTTCTCTTGAGATGCGACGGGAACGCCGGGAACTCTTTCCCGACGAAGCAGGGAAAGGATCCCTCATCTCTAGCTACGAGGCGGAAACGGGGCTCCTCTGGATGTGGGCGGGACCCTTGTGTTTCCTCTCGAGTGGAGACGGGTATGTCGGGGAACTTTTTGATTTGCACCAAGGGTGTGAAGGACTCATTCGAAGTTCCAGAGGTGAGGTGTGATCAGCCTCGAGACGCCTCAGAGGAAATGGGCCTCATTTCGCCTGGAGGGGAGAACCTCCTGGATTTTCTCGAGTTGCGGCAGGTCTTCTCAAGTTACGGCGGGGACCTCAGGGACCCGCTCTGGTGGCCTCAGGAAAGGCCAGTCCCCATGCGAGTTGCTAGGGGCCATCTCGGGATTCCTCTCCCGTCCATGCCGGGGCTTAAGACCTTGTGTGGAGTCGGGGCCGGAACCTGAGGATTCCTCTCCAGTGTTGCCATGGATCTTGGGGCGCTTCTCAGTCTCCCCAGGGGAGTCAGGCCTCGTCTCGAATGCGGACATGCACGTGCGGTTTCCTCCCGAGCTGCAGCAGTACTGTCAAGCTTCCTGTCACGTGGATCAAGGGATCTGTGGTTTCCCTCGAGGCTGTCCCTCGAGGCTTTCCCACGAGGCTTTCCCACAGGGCTGCGCCACGTGCCACCTTGGTGTGAGTCGATCCTCGGCGTGAAAGACGAGCCGGTGAAGGGAAAAGAGGTTCCTCTGGAATGGACTGAGACATCTGGGGGACTCTTGAAATGGTGGCACGACCTTGGAGTACCTCTCTCCTTTCCTGTTGAGAGGCCCTCCTCTTGAGATGCGACGGGAACGCCGGGAACTCTTTCCCGATGAAGCAGGGAAAGGATCCCTCATCTCGAGCTACGAGGTGGAAACGGGGCTCCTCTGGATGTGGGCGGGACCCGCGTCTTTCCTCTCGAGTGGAGACGGGTATGTCGGGGAACTTCTTGATTTGCACCAAGGGTGTGAAGGACCCTTTCGACGTTCCAGAGGTGAGGTGTGATCAGCCTCGAGACGCCTCAGCGGAAATGGGCCTCATCTCGCCTGGAGGGGACAACTTCCTGGATTTTCTCTAGTTGCGGCAGGTCTTCTCCAGTTACGACAGGGACCTCAGGGACCCGCTCTGGTGGCCTCAAGGAAAGGCCTCTCCCCATGCGAGTTGCTAGGGGCCATCTCGGGATTCTTCTCCCGTCCATGCCGGGGCCTCAGTCCTTGTGTGGAGTCGGGGCCAGAACCTGAGGATTCCTCTCCAGTGTTGCCATGGATCTCGGGGTGCTTTTGAGTCTCCCCAGGGGAGTCAGGCCTCTTCTCGTGTGGGGGCATGCACGTGCGCTCTCCTCCCGAGCTGCAGCAGTAGTGTCACGCTTCCTGTCACGTGGATCAAGGGATCTGTGGCTTTCCCTCGAGGCTTTCCCACTAGGCTTTCCCACAGGGCTGTGCCATGTGCCACCTTGGTGTGAGTCGATCCTCGGCGTGACAGACGAGCCGGTGAAGGGAAAAGAGGTCCTCTGGAATGGACTGAGACATCTGGGGGACTCTTGGAATGGTGGCACGACCCTGGAGTTCCTCTCGCCGTTCCTGTTGAGAGGGCCTCCTCTTCAGATGCGACGGGAACGCCGGGAACTCTTTCCCGACGAAGCAGGGAAAGGATCCCTCATCTCGACCAATGAGGTGGAAACGGTGCTCCTCTGGATGTGGGTGAGACCCTCGTGTTTCCTCTCGAGTGGAGACGGGTATGTCGGGGAACTTCTTGAGTTGCACCAAGGGTGTGAAGGACCCTTTCGACGTTCCAGAGGAGAGGTGTGACTAGCCACGAGATGCCTCTGCGGAAATGGGCCCCATCTCGCCTGCAGGGGAGAACCTCCTGGATGTTCTCGAGTTGCGGCAGGTCTTCTCGAGTTACGACGGGGACCTCAGGGACCCGCTCTGGTGGCCTCAGGAAGGGCCAGTCCCCATGCGAGTTGCTAAGGGCCATCTTGGGATTCGTCTCCCGTCGATGCCAGGGCCTAAGACCTTGTGTGGAGTTGGGGCCGGAACCAGAGCATTCCGTTCCAATGTTGACATGGATTTTGGGGTGCCTCTGAGTCTCCCCAGGGGAATCAGGCCTCGTCTCGATGGGGGCATTCACGTGCGCTTCTCTCCCGAGCTGCAGCAGTAGGGTCAGGCTTCCTTCACGTGAATCAAGGGATCGGTGGCTTTCCCTCGAGGGTTTCCCTCGAGGCTTTCCCACGAGGCTTTCCCACAGGGCTGTGCCAAGTGCAACCTTGGTGTGAGTCGTTCCTCGGCGTGAAAGACGAGCCGGTGAAGGGAAAAGGGGTTCCTCTGGAATGGACTGAGTCATCTGGGGGACTCTTGGAATGGTGGCACGACCCTGGAGTTCCTCTCGCCGTTCCTGTTGAGAGGGCCTCCTCTTGAGATGCGACGGGAACGCCGGGAATTCTTTCCCGACGAAGCAGCGAAAGGATCCCTCACCTCGAGCTACGAGGCGGAAACGGTTCTCCTCTGGATGTGGGCGGGACCCTCGTGTTTCCTCTCGAGTGGAGACGGGTATGTCGGGGAACTTTTTGATTTGCACCAAGGGTGTGAAGGACTCTTTCGAAGTTCCAGAGGTGAGGTGTGATCAGCCTCGAGACGCCTCAGAGGAAATGGGCCTCATCTCGCCTGGAGGGGAGAACCTCCTGGATTTTCTCGAGTTGCGGCAGGTCTTCTCGAGTTACGACGGGGACCTCAGGGACCCGCTCTGGTGGCCTCAGGAAAGGCCAGTCCCCATGCGAGTTGCTAGGGGCCATCTCGGGATTCCTCTCCCGTCCATGCCGGGGCTTAAGACCTTGTGTGGAGTCGGGGCCGGAACCTGAGGATTCCTCTCCAGTGTTGCCATGGATCTTGGGGCGCTTCTCAGTCTCCCCAGGGGAGTCAGGCCTCGTCTCCAGTGCGGACATGCACGTGCGGTTTCCTCCCGAGCTGCAGCAGTAGTGTCAAGCTTCCTGTCACGTGGATCAAGGGATCTGTGGTTTCCCTCGAGGCTCTCCCTCGAGGCTTTCCCACGAATCTTTCCCACAGGGCTGTGCCACGTGCCACCTTGGTGTGAGTCGATCCTCGGCGTGAAAGACGAGCCGGTGAAGGGAAAAGAGGTTCCTCTGGAATGGACTGAGACATCAGGGGGACACTTGGAATGGTGGCACGACCCTGGAGTACCTCTCTACTTTCCTGTTGAGAGGCCCTCCTCTTGAGATGCGACGGGAACGCCGGGAACTCTTTCCCGATGAAGCAGGGAAAGGATCCCTCATCTCGAGCTACGAGGCGGAAACGGGGCTCCTCTGGATGTGGGCGGGACCCTCGTCTTTCCTCTCGAGTGGAGACGGGTATGTCGGGGAACTTCTTGATTTGCACCAAGGGTGTGAAGGACCCTTTCGAAGTTCCAGAGGTGAGGTGTGATCAGCCTCGAGACGCCTCAGCGGAAATGGGCCTCATCTCGCCTGGAGGGGACAACCTCCTGGATTTTCTCGAGTTGCGGCAGGTCTTCTCCAGTTACGACAGGGACCTCAGGGACCCGCTCTGGTGGCCTCAAGGAAAGGCCTGTCCCCAGGCGAGTTGCTAGGGGCCATCTCGGGATTCCTCTCCCGTCCATGCCGGGTCCTCAGTCCTTGTGTGGAGTCGGGGCCAGAACCTGAGGATTCCTCTCCAGTGTTGCCATGGATCTCGGGGTGCTTCTGAGTCTCCCCAGGGGAGTCAGGCCTCTGCTCGTGTGGGGGCATGCACGTGCGCTTTCCTCCCGAGCTACAGCAGTAGTGTCACGCTTCCTGTCACGTGGATCAAGGGATCTGTGGCTTTTCCTCGAGGCTTTCCCACGAGGCTTTCCCACAGGGCTGTGCCATGTGCCACCTTGGTGTGAGTCGATCCTCGGCGTGAAAGACGAGCCGGTGAAGGGAAAAGAGGTTCCTCTGGAATGGACTGAGACATCTGGGGGACTCTTGGAATGGTGACACGACCCTGGAGTTCCTCTCGCCGTTCCTGTTGAGAGGGCCTCCTCTTGAGATGCGACGGGAACGCCGGGAACTCTTTCCCGACGAAGCAGGGAAAGGATCCCTCATCTCGACCACTGAGGTGGAAACGGTGCTCCTCTGGATGTGGGTGAGACCCTCGTGTTTCCTCTCGAGTGGAGACGGGTATGTCGGGGAACTTCTTGATTTGCACCAAGGGTGTGAAGGACCCTTTCGAAGTTCCAGAGGTGAGGTGTGATCAGCCTCGAGACGCCTCAGCGGAAATGGGCCTCATCTCGCCTGGAGGGGACAACCTCCTGGATTTTCTCGAGTTGCGGCAGGTCTTCTCCAGTTACGACAGGGACCTCAGGGACCCGCTCTGGTGGCCTCAAGGAAAGGCCTGTCCCCATGCGAGTTGCTAGGGGCCATCTCGGGATTCCTCTCCCGTCCATGCCGGGGCCTCAGTCCTTGTGTGGAGTCGGGGCCAGAACCTGAGGATTCCTCTCCAGTGTTGCCATGGATCTCGGGGTGCTTCTGAGTCTCCCCAGGGGAGTCAGGCCTCGTCTCGAGTGGGGGCATGCACGTGCGCTCTCCTCCCGAGCTGCAGCAGTAGTGTCACGCTTCGTGTCACGTGGATCAAGGGATCTGTGGCTTTCCCTCGAGGCTTTCCCACGAGGCTTTCCCACAGGGCTGTGCCATGTGCCACCTTGGTGTGAGTCGATCCTCGGCGTGAAAGTCGAGCCGGTGAAGGGAAAAGAGGTTCCTCTGGAATGGACTGAGACATCTGGGGGACTCTTGGAATGGTGGCACGACCCTGGAGTTCCTCTCGCCGTTCCTGTTGAGAGGGCCTCCTCTTGAGATGCGACGGGAACGCCGGGAACTCTTTCCCGACGAAGCAGGGAAAGGATCCCTCATCTCGACCACTGAGGTGGAAACGGTGCTCCTCTGGATGTGGGTGAGACCCTCGTGTTTCCTCTCGAGTGGAGACGGGTATGTCAGGCAACTTCTTGATTTGCACCAAGGGTGTGAAGGACCCTTTCGAAGTTCCAGAGGTGAGGTGTGATCAGCCTCGAGACGCCTCAGCGGAAATGGGCCTCATCTCGCCTGGAGGGGAGAACCTACTGGTCTTTCTCGAGTTGCGGCAGGTCTTCTCACGTTTCGAAGCGGACTTCAGGGTCCCGCTCTGGTGGCCTCAGGAAGGGACAGTCCCCATGCGAGTTGCTAGGGGTCATCTCGGGATTCCTCTCCCGTCGATGCCGGGGCCTAAGACCTTTTGTGGAGTCGGGGCCAGAACCTGAGGATTCCTCTCCAGTGTTGCCATGGATCTCGGGGTGCTTCTGAGTCTCCCCAGGGGAGTCAGGCCTCGTCTCGAGTGGGGGCATGCACGTGCGCTTCTCTCCCGAGCTGCAGCAGTAGGGTCACGCTTCCTGTCACATGGATCAAGGGATATGTGGCTTTCCCTCTAGGATTTCACTCGTGACTTTCCCACCAGGCTTTCCCACAGGGCTGTGCCAAGTGCCACCTTGGTGTGAGTCGATCGTCGGCGTGAAAGACGAGCCGGTGAAGGGAAAGAGGTTCCTCTGGAATGGACTGAGACATCTGGGGGACTTTTGGAATGGTTGCACGACCCTGGAGTTCCTCTCGCCATTCCTGTTGAGAGGGCCTCCTCTTCAGTTGCGACGGGAATGCCGGGAATTCTTTCCAGACGAAGCAGGGAATGGATCCCTCACCTCGAGCTACGAGGTGGAAACGGGGCTCCTCTGGATGTGGGCGGGACCCTCGTGTTTCCTCTCGAGTGGAGACGGGTATGTCGGAGAACTTCTTGAGTTGCACCAAGGGTGGGAAGGACCCTTTCGACGTTTCAGAGGTGAGGTGTGATTAGCCCCGAGAATCCTCTGCGGAAATGGGCCTCATTTCACCTGCAGGGGAGAACCTCCTGGATATTCTCGAGTTGCGGGAGGTCTTCTTGAGTTACGCCGGGGACCTCAGGGACCCGCTCTGGTGGCCTCAGGAAGGGCCAGTCCCCATGCGAGTTGCTAGGGGCCATCTCGGGATTCCTCTCCGAACGATGCCTGGGCCTAAGACCTTGTGTGGAGTCGGGGCGGAACCTGAGGATTCCTCTCCAGTGTTGACATGGATCTTGGGGTGCCTCTCAGTCTCCCCAGGGGAGTCAAGGCTCGTCTCGAGTGGGGGCATGCACGTGCACTTCCCTCCCGAGCTGCAGCAGTATGGTCACGCTTCCTGTCACGTGGATCAAGGGATCTGTGGCTTTCCCTCGAGGCTTTCCCTCCAGGCTTTCGACGAGGCTTTCCCAAAGGGCTGTGCAAAGTGCCACCTTGTTGTGAGTCGATCCTCGGCGTGAAAGACGAGCCGGTGAAGGGAAAAGAGGTTCCTCTGGAATGGACTGAGATATAATGGGGGACTCTTGGAACGGTGGCAGGACCCTGGAGTTCCTCTCGCCATTCCTGTTGAGAGGGACTCATCTTGACATGCGGCGGGAACGCCCGGAATTCTTTCCCGACGAAGCAGGGAAAGGATCCGTCACCTCGAGCTACGAGGCGGAAACGGGTCTCCTCTGGATGTGGGCGGGACCCTCGTGTTTCCTCTCGAGTGGAGACGGGTATGTCGGGGAACTTCTTGAGTTGCACCAAGGGTGTGAAGGACCCTTTCGACGTTCCAGAGGTGAGGTGTGATTAGCCCCGAGAAGCCTCTGCGGAAATGGTCCTCCTCTCGCCTGCAGGGGAGAACCTCCTGGATATTCTCGAGTTGCCGCATGTCTTCTCGAGTTACGACGGGGACCTCAGGGACCCGCTCTGGTGGCCTCAGGAACGGCCAGTCCCCATGCGAGTTTTAGGGGCCATCTCGGGATTCCTCTCGCGTCGATGCCGGGGCCTAAGACCTTGTGTGGGGTCGGGGCCGGAAACTGAGCATTCCTCTCCAGTGTTGACATGGATATTGGGGTGCCTCTGAGTCTCCCCAGGGGAGTCAGGCCTCGGTCTCGAGTGGGGGCAAGCACGTGCGCTTCCCTCCCGAGCTGCAGCAGTAGGGTCAGGCTTCCTGTCACGTGGATCAAGCGATCTGTGGCTTTCCCTCAAGGCTTTCCCACGAGGCTTTCCCACAGGGCTGTGCCAAGTGCCACCTTGGTGTGCGTCGATCCTCGGCGTGAAAGACGAGCCGGTGAAGAGAAAAGGGGTTCCTCTGGAATGGACTGAGACATCTGGGGGACTCTTGGAATGGTGGCTCGAACCCGGAGTTCCTCTCGCCTTTCCTGTTGAGAGGGCCTCCTCTTGAGATGCGACGGGAACGCCCGGAATTCTTTCCCGACGAAGCAGGGAAAGGATCCCTCATCTCGAGCTACGAGGCGGAAACGGGGCTCATCTGGATGTGGGCGGGACCCTCGTGTTTCCTCTCGAGTGGAGACGGGTATGTCGGGGAACTTCTTGAGTTGCACCAAGGGTGTGAAGGACCCTTTCGACGTTCCAGAGGTGAGGTTTGATTAGCCCTGAGAAGCCTCTGCGGAAATGGTCCTCCTCTCGCCTGCAGGGGAGAACCTCCTGGATATTCTCGAGTTGCCGCATGTCTTCTCGAGTTACGACGGGGACCTCAGGGACCCGCTCTGGTGGCCTCAGGAACGGCCAGTCCCAATGCGAGTTGCTAGGGGCCATCTCGGGATTCCTCTCGCGTCGATGCCGGGGCCTAAGACCTTGTGTGGGGTCGGGGCCGGAAACTGAGCATTCCTCTCCAGTGTTGACATGGATATTGGGGTGCCTCTGAGTCTCCCCAGGGGAGTCAGGCCTCGTCTCGAGTGGGGGCAAGCACGTGCGCTTCCCTCCCGAGCTGCAGCAGTAGGGTCAGGCTTCCTGTCACGTGGATCAAGCGATCTGTGGCTTTCCCTCAAGGCTTTCCCACGAGGCTTTCCCACAGGGCTGTGCCAAGTGCCACCTTGGTGTGCGTCGATCCTCGGCGTGAAAGACGAGCCGGTGAAGAGAAAAGGGGTTCCTCTGGAATGGACTGAGACATCTGGGGGACTCTTGGAATGGTGGCTCGAACCCGGAGTTCCTCTCGCCTTTCCTGTTGAGAGGGCCTCCTCTTGAGATGCGACGGGAACGCCGGGAATTCTTTCCCGACGAAGCAGGGAAAGGATCCCTCATCTCGAGCTACGAGGCGGAAACGGGGCTCATCTGGATGTGGGCGGGACCCTCGTGTTTCCTCTCGAGTGGATACGGGTATGTCGGGGAACTTCTTGAGTTGCACCCAGGGTGGGAAGGACCCTTTCGACTTTCCAGAGGTGAGGTTTGATTAGCCCTGAGAAGCCTCTGCGGAAATGGGCCTCATCTCGCCTACAGGGGAGAACCTCCTGGATATTATCGAGTTGCGGCAGGTCTTCTCGAGTTACGACAGGGACCTCAGGGACCCGCTCTGGTGGCCTCAGGAAGGGCCAGTCCCAATGCGAGTTGCTAGGGGCCATCTCGGGATTCCTCTCCCGTCGATGCCGGGGCCTAAGACCTTGTGTGGAGTCGGGGCCGGAACCTGAGCATTCCTCTCCAGTGTTGACATGGATCTTGGGGTGCCTCTGAGTCTCCCCAGGGGAGTCAGGCCTCGTCTCGAGTGGGGACAAGCACGTGCGCTTCCCTCCCGAGCTGCAGCAGTAGGGTCAGGCTTCCTGTCCCGTGGATCAAGGGATCTGTGGCTTTCCATCGAGGCTTTCCCACGAGGCTTTCCCACAGGGCTGTGCCACGTGCCACCTTGGTGTGAGTCGATCCTCGGCATGAAAAACGAGCCGGTGAAGGGAAAAGAGGTTCCTCTGGAATGGACTGAGACATCTGGGGGACTCTTGGAATGGTGGCACGACCCTGGAGTACCTCTCTCCTTTCCTGTTGAGAGGCCCTCCTCTTGAGATGCGACGGGAACGCCGGGAACTCTTTCCCGATGAAGCAGGGAAAGGATCCCTCATCTCGAGCTACGAGGCGGAAACGGGGCTCCTCTGGATGTGGGCGGGACCCTCGTCTTTCCTCTCGAGTGGAGACGGGTATGTCGGGGAACTTCTTGATTTCCACCAAGGGTGTGAAGGACCCTTTCGAAGTTCCAGAGGTGAGGTGTGATCAGCCTCGAGACGCCTCAGCGGAAATGGGCCTCATCTCGCCTGGAGGGGACAACCTCCTGGATTTTCTCGAGTTGCGGCAGGTCTTCTCGAGTTACGACGGGGACCTCAGGGACCCGCTCTGGTGGCCTCAGGAAGGGCCAGTCCCCATGGAAGTTGCTAGGGGGCATCTCAGAATTCCTCTCCCTTCGATGCCGGGGCCTAAGACCTTGTGTGGAGTCGGGGCCGGAACCTGAGGATTCCTTTCCAGTTTTGACATGGATTTGGGGGTGCCTCTGAGTCTTCCCAGGGGAGTCAGGCGTCGTCTCGAGTGGGGGCATGCACGTATGCTTCCCTCCCGAGCTGCAGCAGTAGGGTCATGCTTACTGTCACGTGGATCAAGGGTCTGTGGCTTTCCCTCGAGGCTTTCCCTCGAGGCTTTCCCACCAGGCTTTCCCACAGGGCTGTGCCAAGTGCCACCTTGGTGTGAGTCGATCCTCGGCGTGAAAGACGAGCTGGTGAAGGGAAAAGGGGTTCCTCTGGAATGGACTGAGACATCTGGGGGACTCTTGGAATGGTGGCTAGAACCCGGAGTTCCTCTCGCCGTTCCTGTTGAGAGGGCCTCCTCTTGAGATGCGACGGGAACGCCGGGAACTCTTTCCCGACGAAGCAGGGGAAGGATCCCTCATCTCGAGCTACGAGGCGGAAACGGGACTCCTCTGGATATGGGCGGGACCCTCGTGTTTCCTCTCGAGTGGAGACGGGTATGTCGGGGAACTTCTTGGTTTGCACCAAGGGTGTGAAGGACCCTTTCGAAGTTCCAGAGGTGAGGTGTGATCAGCCTCGAGACGCCTCAGCGGAAATGGGCCTCATCTCGCCTGGAGGGGAGAACCTCCTGGATTTTCTCGAGTTGCGGCAGGTCTTCTCGAGTTATGACGGGGACCTCAGGGACCCGCTCTGGTGGCCTCAGGAAAGGCCAGACCCCATGCGAGTTGCTAGGGGCCATCTCGGGATTCCTCTCCCGTCCATGCCGGGGCCTAGGACCTTTTGTGGAGTCGTGGCCGGAACCTGAGGATAAATCTCCAGTGTTGCCATGGATCTTGGGGTGCTTCTGAGTCTCCCCAGGGGAGTCAGGCCTCGTCTCGAGTGGGGGCATGCACGTGCGCTTTCCTCCCGAGCTACAGCAGTAGTGTCACGCTTCCTGTCACGTGGATCAAGGAACCTGTCGTTTCCCTCGAGGCTTTCGCTCGAGGCTTTCCCACGAGGCTTTCCCACAGGGCTGTGCCACGTGCCACCTTGGTGTGAGTCGATCCTCGGCGTGAAAGACGAGCCGGTGAAGGGAAAAGAGGTTCCTCTGGAATGGACTGAGACATCTGGGGGACTCTTGGAATGGTGGCACGACCCTGGAGTACCTCTCGCTGTTCCTGTTGAGAGGGCCTCCTCTTGAGATACGACGGGAACGCCGGGAACTCATTCCCGACGAAGCAGGGAAAGGATCCCTCATCTCGAGCTACGAGGCGGAAACGGGGCTCCTCTGGATGTGGGCGGGACCCTCGTCTTTCCTCTCGAGTGGAGACGGGTATGTCGGGGAACTTCTTGATTTCCACCAAGGGTGTGAAGGACCCTTTCGAAGTTCCAGAGGTGAGGTGTGATCAGCCTCGAGACGCCTCAGCGGAAATGGGCCTCATCTCGCCTGGAGGGGAGAACCTCCTGGATTTTCTCGAGTTGCAGCAGGTATTCTCGAGTTACGACGGGGACCTCAGGGACCCGCTCTGGTGGCCTCATGAAAGGCCTGTCCCCATGCGAGTGGCTAGGGGCCATCTCGGGATGCCTCTCCCGTCCATGCCGGGGCCTCAGTCCTTGTGTGCATTCGGGGCCGGAACCTGAGGTTTCCTCTCAAGTGTTGCCATGGATCTTGGGGTGCTTCTGAGTCTCCCCAGGGGAGTCAGGCCTCGTCTCGAGTGGGGGCATGCACGTGCGCTCTCCTCCCGAGCTGCAGCACTAGTGTCACGCTCGCTTCCTGTCACGTGGATCAAGGGATCTGCGGCTTTCCCTCGAGGCTTTCCCACGAGGCTTTCCCACAGGGCTGTGCCACGTGCCACCTTGGTGTGAGTCGATCCTCGGCGTGAAAGACGAGCCGGTGAAGGGAAAAGAGGTTCCTCTGGAATGGACTGAGTCATCTGCAGGACTCTTGGAATGGTGGCACGACCCTGGAGTTCCTCTCGCCGTTCCTGTTGAGAGGGCCTCCTCTTGAGATGCGACGGGAACGCCGGGAACTCTTTCCCGACGAAGCAGGGAAAGGATCCCTCATCTCGATCTTAGAGGTGAAAACGGGGTTCCTCTGGATGTGGGAGGGACCCTCGTGTTTCCTCTCGAGTGGAGACGCGTATGTAGGGGAACTTCTTGGTTTGCACCAAGGGTGTGAAGGACCCTTTCGAAGTTCCAGAGGTGAGGTGTGATCAGCCTCGAGACGCCTCAGCGGAAATGGGCCTCATCTCGCCTGGAGGGGAGAACCTCCTGGACTTTCTCGAGTTGCGGCAGGTCTTCTCGCGTTTCGAAGCGGACTTCAGGGTCCCGCTCTGGTGGCCTCAGGAAGGGACAGTCCCCATGCGAGTTGCTAGGTGCCATCTCGGGATTCCTCTCCCTTCGATGCCGGTGCCTAAGACCTTTTGTGGAGTCGGGGCCGGAACCTGAGGATTCCTCTCCAGTTCTGACATGGATCTTGGGGTGCCTCTGAGTCTCCCCAGGGGAGTCAGGCCTCGTCTCGAGTGGGGGCATGCACGTGCGCTTCTCTCCCGAGCTGCAGCAGTAGGGTCACGCTTCCTGTCACATGGATCAAGGGATATGTGTCTTTCCCTCTAGGATTTCCCTCGTGGCTTTCCCACCAGGCTTTCCCACAGGGCTGTGCCAAGTGCCACCTTGGTGTGAGTCGATCCTCGGCGTGAAAGACGAGCTGGTGAAGGGAAAAGGGGTTCCTCTGGAATGGACTGAGACATCTGGGGGACTCTTGGAATGGTGGCTCGAACCGGAGTTCCTCTCGCCGTTCCTGTTGAGAGGGCCTCCTCTTGAGATGCGACGGGAACGCCGGGAATTCTTTCCCGACGAAGCAGGAAAAGATTCCGTCACCTCGAGCTACGAGGCGGAAACGGGGCTCCTCTGTATGTGGACGGGACCCTCGTGTTTCCTCTCGAGTGGAGACGGGTATGTCGGGGAACTTCTTGAGTTGCACCCAGGGTGGGAAGGACCATTTCGACTTTCCAGAGGTGAGGTGTGATTAGCCCTGAGAAGCCTCTGCGGAAATGGGCCTCATCTCGCCTGCAGGGGAGAACCTCCTGGATATTCTCGAGTTGCGACAGGTCTTCTCGAGTTACGACAGGGACCTCAGGGACCAGCTCTGGTGACCTCAGGAAGGGCCAGTCCCCATACGAGTTGCTAGGGGCCATCTTGGGATTCCTTTCCCGTCTATGCCAGGGCCTAAGACCTTGTGTGGAGTCGGGGCCGGAACCTGAGCATTCCTCTCCAGTGTTGACATGGATCTTGGGGTGCCTCTGAGTCTCCCCATGGGAGTCAGGCCTCGTCTCGAGTGGGGGCATGCACGTGCGCTTCTCTCCCGAGCTGCAGCAAATGGGTCACGCTTCCTGTCACGTGGATCAAGGGATCTGTGGCTTTCCCTCGAGGCTTTCCCTCAAGGCTTTCCCGCGAGGCTTTCCCACAGGGCTGTGCCAAGTGCCACCTTGGTGTGAGTCGATCCTGGGCATGAAAGACGAGCCGGGGAAGGGTAAAGAGGTTCCTCTGGAATGGACTGAGACATCTGGGGGTCTCTTGGAATGGTGGCACGACCCTGGAGTTCCTCTCGCCGTTCCTGTTGAGAGGGCCTCCTCTTGAGATGCGACGGGAACGCCGGGAACTCTTTCCCGACGAAGCAGGGGAAGGATCCCTCATCTCGAGCTACGAGGCGGAAACGGGACTCCTCTGGATATGGGCGGGACCCTCGTGTTTCCTCTCGAGTGGAGTCGGGTATGTCGGGGAACTTCTTGGTTTGCACCAAAGGTGTGAAGTACCCTTTCGAAGTTCCAGAGGTGAGGTGTGATCAGCCTCGAGACGCCTCAGCGGAAATGGGCCTCATCTCGCCTGGAGGGGAGAACCTCCTGGATTTTCTCGAGTTGCGGCAGGTATTCTCGAGTTACGACGGGGACCTCAGGGACCCGCTCTGGTGGCCTCATGAAAGGCCTGTCCCCATGCGAGTTGCTAGGGGGCATCTCGGGATGCCTCTCCCGTCCATGCCGGGGCCTCAGTCCTTGTGTGCATTCGGGGCCGGAACCTGAGGTTTCCTCTCCAGTGTTGCCATGGATCTTGGGGTGCTTCTGAGTCTCCCCAGGGGAGTCAGGCCTCGTCTCGAGTGGGGGCATGCACGTGTGCTCTCCTCCCGAGCTGCAGCACTAGTGTCACGCTTCCTGTCATGTAGATCAAGGTATCTGAGGCTTTCCCTCGAGGCTCTCCCACGAGGCTTTCCCACAGGGTTGTGCCACGTGCCACCTTGGTGTGAGTCGATCCTCGGCGTGAAAGACGAGCCGGTGAAGGGAAAAGAGGTTCCTCTGGAATGGACTGAGTCATCTGCGGGACTCTTGGAATGGTGGCACGACCCTGGAGTTCCTCTCTCCGTTCCTGTTGAGATGGTCTCCTCTTGAGATGCGACGGGAACGCCGGGAACTCTTTCCCGACGAAGCAGGGAAAGGATCCCTCATCTCGAGCTAAGAGGCGGAAACGGGGCTCCTCTGGATGTGGGCGGGACCCTCGTGTTTCCTCTCGAGTGGAGACGCGTATGTAGGGGAACTTCTTGGTTTGCACCAAGTGTGTGAAGGACCCTTTCGAAGTTCCAGAGGTGAGGTGTGATCAGACTCGAGACGCCTCAGCGGAAATGGGCCTCATCTCGCCTGGAGGGGAGAACCTCCTGGACTTTCTCGAGTTGCGGCAGGTCTTCTCGCGTTTCGAAGCGGACTTCAGGGTCCCGCTCTGGTGGCCTCAGGAAGGGACAGTCCCCATGCGAGTTGCTAGGGGCCATCTCGGGATTCCTCTCCCTTCGATGCCGGGGCGTAAGACCTTTTGTGGAGTCGGGGTCGGAACCTGAGGATTCCTCTCCAGTTCTGACATGGATCTTGGGGTGCCTCTGAGTCTCCCCAGGGGAGTCAGGCCTCGTCTCGAGTGGGGGCATGCACGTGCGCTTCTCTCCCGAGCTGCAGCCGTAGGGTCACGCTTCCTGTCACATGGATCAAGGGATATGTGTCTTTCCCTCTAGGATTTCCCTCGTGGCTTTCCCACCAGGCTTTCCCACAGGGCTGTGCCAAGTGCCACCTTGGTGTGAGTCGATCCTCGGCGTGAAAGTCGAGCCGGTGTAGGGAAAAGAGATTCCTCTGGTATGGACTGAGACATCTGGGGGTCTCTTGGAATGGTGGCACGACCCTGGAGTTCCTCTCGCCGTTCCTGTTGAGAGGGCCTCCTCTTGAGATGCGACGGGAACGCCGGGAACTCTTTCCCGACGAAGCAGGGGAAGGATCCCTCATCTCGAGCTACGAGGCGGAAACGGGACTCCTCTGGATATGGGCGGGACCCTCGTGTTTCCTCTCGAGTGGAGTCGGGTATGTCGGGGAACTTCTTGGTTTGCACCAAAGGTGTGAAGGACCCTTTCGACGTTCCAGAGGTTAGGTGTGATCAGCCTCGAGACGCCTCAGCGGAAATGGGCCTCATCTCGCCTGGAGGGGAGAACCTCCTGGATTTTCTCGAGTTGCGGCAGGTCTTCTTGAGTTACGACGGGGACCTCAGGGACCCGCTCTGGTGGCCTCAGGAAAGGCCAGACCCCATGCGAGTTGCTAGGGGCCATCTCGGGATTCCTCTCCCGTCCATGCCGGGGCCTAGGACCTTTTGTGGAGTCGTGGCCGGAACCTGAGGATAAATCTCCAGTGTTGCCATGGATCTTGGGGTGCCTCTGAGTCTCCCCAGGGGAGTCAGGCCTCGTCTCGAGTGGGGGCATGCACGTGCGATTCTCTCCCGAGCTTCAGCAGTACGGTCACGCTTCCTGTCACATGGATCAAGGGATATGTGTCTTTCCCTCTAGGATTTCCCTCGTGGCTTTCCCACCAGGCTTTCCCACAGGGCTGTGCCAAGTGCCACCTTGGTGTGAGTCGATCCTCGGCGTGAAATACGAGCCGGTGAAGGGAAAAGAGGTTCCTCTGGAATGGACTGAGACATCTGGGGGACTCTTGGAATGGTGGCACGACCCTGGAGTTCCTCTCCCCATTCCTGTTGAGAGGGCCTCCTCTTCAGTTGCGACGGGAATGCCGGGAATTCTTTCCAGACGAAGCAGGGAATGGATCTCTCACCTCGAGCTACGAGGTGGAAACGGGGCTCTTCTGGATGTGGGCGGGACCCTCGTGTTTCCTCTCGAGTGGAGACGGGTATTTCGGGGAACTTCTTGAGTTGCACCCAGGGTGGGAAGGACCCTTTCGACTTTCCAGAGGTGAGGTGTGATTAGCCCTGAGAAGCCTCTGCGGAAATGGGCCTCATCTCGCCTGCAGGGGAGAACCTCCTGGATATTCTCGAGTTGCGGCAGGTCTTCTCGAGTAACGACAGGGACCTCAGGGACCAGCTCTGGTGGCCTCAGGAAGGGCCAGTCCCCATGCGAGTTGCTAGGGGCCATCTCGGGATTCCTCTCCTGTCGTTGCCGGGGCCTAAGACCTTGTGTGGAGTCGGGGCCGGAACCTGAGCATTCCTCTCCAGTGTTGATATGGATCTTGGGGGTGCCTCTGAGTCTCCCCAGGGGAGTCAGGCCTCGTCTCGAGTGGGGGCTAGCACGTGCGCTTCCCTCCCGAGCTGCAGCAGTAGGGTCAGGCTTACTGTCACGTGGATCAAGGGATCTGTGGTTTCCCTCGAGGCTTTCCCTCGAGGCTTTCCCACGAGGCTTTCCCACAGGGCTGTGCCATGTGCCACCTTGGTGTGAGTCGATCCTCGGCGTGAAAGACGAGCCGGTGAAGGGAAAAGAGGTTCCTCTGGAATGGACTGAGACATCTGGGGGAATCTTGGAATGGTGGCACGACCCTGGAATTCCTCTCGCCGTTCCTGTTGAGAGCGCCTCCTCTTGAGATGCGACGGGAACGCCGGGAATTCTTTCCCGACGAAGCAGGGAAAGGATCCCTCACCTCGAGCTACGAGGCGGAAACGGGGCTCCTCTGTATGTGGGCGGGACCCTCGTGTTTCCTCTCCAGTGGAGACGCGTATGTAGAGGAACTTCTTGGTTTGCACCAAGTGTGTGAAGGACCCTTTCGAAGTTCCAGAGGTGAGGTGTGATCAGACTCGAGACGCCTCAGTGGAAATGGGCCTCATCTCGCCTGGAGGGGAGAACCTCCTGGACTTTCTCGAGTTGCGGCAGGTCTTCTCGCGTTTCGAAGCGGACTTCAGGGTCCCGCTCTGGTGGCCTCAGGAAGGGACAGTCCCCATGCGAGTTGCTAGGGGCCATCTCGGGATTCCTCTCCCTTCGATGCCGGGGCCTAAGACCTTTTGTGGAGTCGGGGTCGGAACCTGAGGATTCCTCTCCAGTTCTGACATGGATCTTGGGGTGCCTCTGAGTCTCCCCAGGGGAGTCAGGCCTCGTCTCGAGTGGGGGCATGCACGTGCGCTTCTCTCCCGAGCTGCAGCCGTAGGGTCACGCTTCCTGTCACCTGGATCAAGGGATATGTGTCTTTCCCTCTAGGATTTCCCTCGTGGCTTTCCCACCAGGCTTTCCCACAGGGCTGTGCCAAGTGCCACCTTGGTGTGAGTCGATCCTCGGCGTGAAAGTCGAGCCGGTGTAGGGAAAAGAGATTCCTCTGGTATGGACTGAGACATCTGGGGGACCTTGTGGAATGGTGGCACGACCCTGGAGTTCCTCTCGCCGTTCCTGTTGAGAGGGCCACCTCTTGAGATGCGACGGGAACGCCGGGAACTCTTTCCCGACGAAGCAGGGAAAGGATCCCTCATCTCTAGCTACGAGGCGGAAACGGGGCTCCTCTGGATGTGGGCGGGACCCTAGTGTTTCCTCTCGAGTGGAGACGGGTATGTCGGGGAACTTCTTGATTTGCACCAAGGGTGTGAAGGACTCTTTCGAAGTTCCAGAGTTGAGGTGTGATCAGCCTCGAAACGCCTCAGTGGAAATGGGCCTCATCTCGCCTGGAGGGGAGAACCTCCTGGATTTTCTCCAGTTGCTGCAGGTCTTCTCGAGTTACGACGGGGACCTCAGGGACCCGCTCTTGTGGCCTCAGGAAGGGCCAGTCCCCATGCGAGTTGCTAGGGGACCTCTCGGGATTCCTCTCCCGTCCATGCCGGGGCCTCAGTCCTTGTGTGGAGTCGGGGCCGGAACCTGAGGATTCCTCTCCAGTGTTGCCATGGATTTTGGGGTGCTTCTGAGTCTCCCCAGGGGAGTCAGGCCTCGTCTCGAGTGCGGACATGCACGTGCGGTTTCCTCCCGAGCTGCAGCAGTAGTGTCAAGCTTCCTGTCACGTGGATCAAGGGATCTGTGGTTTTCCTCAAGGCTGTCCCTCGAGGCTTTCCCACGAGGCTTTCCCACAGGGCTGTGCCACGTGCCACCTTGGTGTGAGTCGATCCTCGGCATGAAAGACGAGCCGGTGAAGGGAAAAGAGGTTCCTCTGGAATGGACTGAGACATCTGGGGGACTCTTGGAATGGTGGCACGACCCTGGAGTACCTCTCTCCTTTCCTGTTGAGAGGCCCTCCTCTTGAGATGCGACGGGAACGCCGGGAACTCTTTCCCGATGAAGCAGGGAAAGGATCCCTCATCTCGAGCTACGAGGCGGAAACGGGGCTCCTCTGGATGTGGGCGGGACCCTCGTCTTTCCTCTCGAGTGGAGACGGGTATGTCGGGGAACTTCTTGATTTCCACCAAGGGTGTGAAGGACCCTTTCGAAGTTCCAGAGGTGAGGTGTGATCAGCCTCGAGACGCCTCAGCGGAAATGGGCCTCATCTCGCCTGGAGGGGACAACCTCCTGGATTTTCTCGAGTTGCGGCAGGTCTTCTCCAGTTACGACAGGGACCTCAGGGACCCGCTCTGGTGGCCTCAAGGAAAGGCCTGTCCCCATGCGAGTTGCTAGGGGCCATCTCGGGATTCCTCTCCCGTCCATGCCGGGGCCTCAGTCCTTGTGTGGAGTCGGGGCCAGAACCTGAGGATTCCTCTCCAGTGTTGCCATGGATCTCGGGGTGCTTCTGAGTCTCCCCAGGGGAGTCAGGCCTCTTCTCGTGTGGGGGCATGCACGTGCGCTCTCCTCCCGAGCTGCAGCAGTAGTGTCACACTTCCTCCACGTGGATCAAGGGATCTGTGGCTTTCCCTCGAGGCTTTCCCACGAGGCTTTCCCACAGGGCTGTGCCATGTGCCACCTTGGTGTGAGTCGATCCTCGGCGTGAAAGACGAGCCGGTGAAGGGAAAAGAGGTTCCTCTGGAATGGACTGAGACATCTGGGGGACTCTTGGAATGGTGGCACGACCCTGGAGTTCCTCTCGCCGTTCCTGTTGAGAGGGCCTCCTCTTGAGATGCGACGGGAACGCGGGGAACTCTTTCCCGACGAAGCAGGGAAAGGATCCCACATCTCGACCAATGAGGTGGAAACGGGGCTCCTCTGGATGTGGGCGAGACCCTCGTGTTTCCTCTCGAGTGGATACGGGTATGTCAGGCAACTTCTTGATTTGCACCAAGGGTGGGAAGGACCCTTTCGACTTTCCAGAGGTGAGGTGTGATTAGCCCTGAGAAGCCTCTGCGGAAATGGGCCTCATCTCGCCTGCAGGGGAGAACCTCCTGGATATTCTCAAGTTGCGGCAGGTCTTCTCGAGTTACGACAGGGACCTCAGGGACCAGCTCTGGTGGCCTCAGGAAGGGCCAGTCCCCATGCGAGTTGCTAGGGGCCATCTCGGGATTCCTCTCCTGTCGTTGCCGGGGCCTAAGACCTTGTGTGGAGTCGGGGCCGGAACCTGAGCATTCCTCTCCAGTGTTGATATGGATCTTGGGGTGCCTCTGAGTCTCCCCAGGGGAGTCAGGCCTCGTCTCGAGTGGGGGCTAGCACGTGCGCTTCCCTCCCGAGCTGCAGCAGTAGGGTCAGGCTTACTGTCACGTGGATCAAGGGATCTGTGGTTTCCCTCGAGGCTTTCCCTCGAGGCTTTCCCACGAGGCTTTCCCACAGGGCTGTGCCATGTGCCACCTTGGTGTGAGTCGATCCTCGGCGTGAAAGACGAGCCGGTGAAGGGAAAAGAGGTTCCTCTGGAATGGACTCAGACATCTGGGGGAATCTTGGAATGGTGGCACGACCCTGGAATTCCTCTCGCCGTTCCTGTTGAGAGCGCCTCCTCTTGAGATGCGACGGGAACGCCGGGAATTCTTTCCCGACGAAGCAGGGAAAGGATCCCTCACCTCGAGCTACGAGGTGGAAACGGGGCTCCTCTGGATGTGGGCGGGACCCTCGTGTTTCCTCTCGAGTGGTGACGGGTATTTCGGGGAACTTCTTGAGTTGCACCAAGGGTGTGAAGGACCCTTTCGACGTTCCAGAGTTGAGGTGTGATTAGCCCGAGAAGCCTCTGCGGGAATGGGCCTCCTCTCGCCTGCAGGGGAGAACCTCCTGGATATTCTCGAGTTGCGGCAGGTCTCCTCGAGTTACGACGGGGACCTCAGGGACCCGCTCTGGTGGCCTCAGGAAGGGCCAGTCCCCATGGAAGTTGCTAGGGGCCATCTCGGAATTCCTCTCCCTTCGATGCCGGGGCCTAAGACCTTGTGTGGCGTCGGGGCCGCAACCTGAGGATTCCTTTCCAGTTTTGACATGGATTTTGGGGTGCCTCTGAGTCTTCCCAGGGGAGTCAGGCCTCGTCTCGAGTGGGGGCATGCACGTGTGCTTCCCTCCCGAGCTGCAGCAGTAGGGTCATGCTTACTGTCACGTGGATCAAGGGATCTGTGGCTTTCCCTCGAGGCTTTCCCTCGAAGCTTTCCCATGAGGCTTTCCCACAGGGCTGTGCCAAGTGCCATCTTGGTGTGAGTCGATCCTCGGCATGAAAGACGAGCCGGTGAAGGGAAAAGAGGTTCCTCTGGAATGGACTGAGACATCTGGGGGAATCTTGGAATGGAGGCACGACCCTGGAGTTCCTCTCGCCGTTCCTGTTGAGAGGGCCTCCTCTTGAGATGCGACGGGAACGCCGGGAATTCTTTCCCGACGAAACAGGAAAAGATTCCGTCACCTCGAGCTACGAGGCGGAAACGGGGCTCCTCTGTATGTGGGCGGGACCCTCGTGTTTCCTCTCGAGTGGAGACGGGTATGTCGGGGAACTTCTTGAGTTGCACCCAGGGTGGGAAGGACCCTTTCGACTTTCCAGAGGTGAGGTATGATCAGCCCTGAGAAGCCTCTGCGGAAATGGGCCTCATTTCGCCTGCAAGGGAGAACCTCCTGGATATTCTCGAGTTGCGGCAGGTCTTCTCGAGTTACGACAGGGACCTCAGGGACCAGCTCTGGTGGCCTCAGGAAGGGCCAGTCCCCATGCGAGTTGCTAGGGGCCATCTCGGGATTCCTCTCCAGTCGTTGCCGGGGCCTAAGACCTTGTGTGGAGTCGGGGTCGGAACCAGAGCATTCCTTTCCAATGTTGACATGGATTTTGGGGTGCCTCTGAGTCTCCACAGGGGAATCAGGCCTCGTCTCGAGTGGGGGCATTCACGTGCGCTTCCCACCCGAGCTGCAGCAGTAGGGTCAGGCTTCCTGTCACGTGTATCAAGGGATAGGTGGCTTTCCCTCGAGGCTTTCCCTCGAGGCTTTCCCACAGGGCTGTGCCAAGTGCAACCTTGGTGTGAGTCGATGCTCGGCGTGAAAGATCAGCCGGTGAAGGGAAAAGGGGTTCCTCTGGAATGGACTGAGTCATCTGGGGGACTCTTGGAATGGGGGCACGACCCTGGAGTTCCTCTCGCCGTTCCTGTTGAGAGGGCCTCCTCTTGAGATGCGACGGGAACGCCGGGAATTCATTCCCGATGAAGCAGCGAAAGGATCCCCCACCTCGAGCTACGAGGCGGAAACGGGTCTCCTCTGGATGTGGGCGGGACCCTCGTGTTTCCTCTCGAGTGGAGACGGGTATGTCGGGGAACTTCTTGAGTTGCACCAAGGGTGTGAAGGACCCTTTCGACGTTCCAGAGGTGAGGTGTGATTAGCCCCGAGAAGCCTCTGCGGAAATGGTCCTCCTCTCGCCTGCAGGGGAGAACCTCCTGGATATTCTCGAGTTGCCGAAGGTCTTCTCGAGTTACGACAGGGACCTCAGGGACCCGCTCTGGTGGCCTCAGGAAGGGCCAGTCCCCATGCGAGTTGCTAGGGGCCATCTCGGGATTCCTCTCCCGTCGATTACGGGGACTAAGACCTTGTGTGGAGTCGGGGCCGGAACCTGAGCATTCCTCTCCAGTGTTGACATGGATCTTGGGGTGCCTCTGAGTCTCCCCAGGGGAGTCAGGCCTCGTCTCGAGTGGGGGCAAGCACGTGCGCTTTCCTCCCGAGCTGCAGCAGTAGTGTCACGCTTCCTGTCACGTGGATCAAGGGATCTGTGGCTTTCCCTCGAGGCTGTCCCTCGAGGCTTTCCCACGAGGCTTACCCACAGGGCTGTGCCACGTGCCACCTTGGTGTGAGTCGATCCTCGGCGTGAGAGACGAGCCGGTGAAGGGTAAAGAGGTTCCTCTGGTATGGACCGAGACATCTGGGGGACTGTTGGAATGGTGGCACGACCCTGGAGTTCCTCTCGCCGTTCCTGTTGAGAGGGCCTCCTCTTCAGATGGGACGGGAAGGCCGGGAACTCTTTCCCGACGAAGCAGGGAAAGGATCCCTCATCTCGAGCTATGAGGCGGAAACGGGGCTCCTCTGGATATGGGCGGGACCCTCGTGTTTCCTCTCGAGTGGAGACGGGAATGTCGGGGAACTTTTTGATTTGCACCAAGGGTGTGAAGGACCCTTTTGAAGTTTGAGAGGTGAGGTGTGATCAGCCTCGAGACGCCTCAGAGGAAATGGGTCTCATCTCGCCTGGAGGGGAGAACCTCCTGGATTTTCTCGAGTTGTGGCAGGTCTTCTCGAGTTACGGCGGGGACCTCAGGGACCCGCTCTGGTGGCCTCAGGAAAGGCCAGTCCCCATGCGAGTTGCTAGGGGCCATCTAGGGATTCCTCTCCCGTCCATGCCGGGGCTGAAGACCTTGTATGGAGTCGGGGCCGGAACCTGAGGATTCCTCTCCAGTGTTGCCATGGATCTTGGGGCGCTTCTCAGTCTCCCCAGGGGAGTCAGGCCTCGTCTCGAGTGCGGACATGCACGTGCGGTTTCCTCCCGAGCTGCAGCAGTAGTGTCAAGCTTCCTGTCACGTGGATCAAGGGATCTGTGCTTTCCCTCGAGGCTGTCCCTCGAGGCTTTCTCACGAGGCTTTCCCACAGGGCTGTGCCACGTGCCACCTTGGTGTGAGTCGATCCTCGGCGTGAAAGACGAGCCGGTGAAGGGAAAAGAGTTTCCTCTGGAATGGACTGAGACATCTGGGGGACTCTTGGAATGGTGGCACGACACTGGAGTACCTCTCCTCTTTCCTGTTGAGAGGCCCTCCTCTTGAGATGCGAGGGGAACGCCGGGAACTCTTTCCCGATGAAGCAGGGAAAGGATCCCTCATCTCGAGCTACGAGGCAGAAACGGGGCTACTCTGGATGTGGGCGGGACCCACGTCTTTCCTCTCGAGTGGAGACGGGAATGTCGGGGAACTTCTTGATTTCCACCAAGGGTGTGAAGGACCCTTTCGAAGTTCCAGAGGTGAGGTGTGATCAGCCTCGAGACGCCTCAGCGGAAATGGGCCTCATCTCGCCTGGAGGGGACAACCTCCTGGATTTTCTCGTGTTGCGGCAGGTCTTCTCCAGTTACGACAGGGACCTCAGGGACCCGCTCTGGTGGCCTCAAGGAAAGGCCTGTCCCCATGCGAGTTGCTAGGGGCCATCTCGGGATTCCTCTCCCGTCCATGCCGGGGCCTCAGTCCTTGTGTGGAGTCGGGGCCAGAATCTGAGGATTCCTCTCCAGTGTTGCCATGGATCTCGGGGTGCTTCTGAGTCTCCCCAGGGGAGTCAGGCCTCTTCTCGTGTGGGGGCATGCACGTGCGCTCTCCTCCCGAGCTGCAGCAGTAGTGTCACGCTTCCTGTCACGTGGATCAAGGGATCTGTGGCTTTCCCTCGAGGCTTTCCCACGAGGCTTTCCCACAGGGCTGTGCCATGGGCCACCTTGGTGTGAGTCGATCCTCGGCGTGAAAGACGAGCCGGTGAAGGGAAAAGAGGTTCCTCTGGAATGGACAGAGACATCTGGGGGACTCTTGGAATGGTGGCACGACCCTGGAGTTCCTCTCGCCGTTCCTGTTGAGAGGGCCTCCTCTTGAGATGCGACGGGAACGCGGGGAACTCTTTCCCGACGAAGCAGGGAAAGGATCCCACATCTCGACCAATGAGGTGGAAACGGGGCTCCTCTGGATGTGGGCGAGACCCTCGTGTTTCCTCTCGAGTGGATACGGGTATGTCAGGCAACTTCTTGATTTGCACCAAGGGTGGGAAGGACCCTTTCGACTTTCCAGAGGTGAGGTGTGATTAGCCCTGAGAAGCCTCTGCGGAAATGGGCCTCATCTCGCCTGCAGGGGAGAACCTCCTGGATATTCTCAAGTTGCGGCAGGTCTTCTCGAGTTACGACAGGGACCTCAGGGACCAGCTCTGGTGGCCTCAGGAAGGGCCAGTCCCCATGCGAGTTGCTAGGGGCCATCTCGGGATTCCTCTCCTGTCGTTGCCGGGGCCTAAGACCTTGTGTGGAGTCGGGGCCGGAACCTGAGCATTCCTCTCCAGTGTTGATATGGATCTTGGGGTGCCTCTGAGTCTCCCCAGGGGAGTCAGGCCTCGTCTCGAGTGGGGGCTAGCACGTGCGCTTCCCTCCCGAGCTGCAGCAGTAGGGTCAGGCTTACTGTCACGTGGATCAAGGGATCTGTGGTTTCCCTCGAGGCTTTCCCTCGAGGCTTTCCCACGAGGCTTTCCCACAGGGCTGTGCCATGTGCCACCTTGGTGTGAGTCGATCCTCGGCGTGAAAGACGAGCCGGTGAAGGGAAAAGAGGTTCCTCTGGAATGGACTCAGACATCTGGGGGAATCTTGGAATGGTGGCACGACCCTGGAATTCCTCTCGCCGTTCCTGTTGAGAGCGCCTCCTCTTGAGATGCGACGGGAACGCCGGGAATTCTTTCCCGACGAAGCAGGGAAAGGATCCCTCACCTCGAGCTACGAGGTGGAAACGGGGCTCCTCTGGATGTGGGCGGGACCCTCGTGTTTCCTCTCGAGTGGTGACGGGTATTTCGGGGAACTTCTTGAGTTGCACCAAGGGTGTGAAGGACCCTTTCGACGTTCCAGAGTTGAGGTGTGATTAGCCCGAGAAGCCTCTGCGGGAATGGGCCTCCTCTCGCCTGCAGGGGAGAACCTCCTGGATATTCTCGAGTTGCGGCAGGTCTCCTCGAGTTACGACGGGGACCTCAGGGACCCGCTCTGGTGGCCTCAGGAAGGGCCAGTCCCCATGGAAGTTGCTAGGGGCCATCTCGGAATTCCTCTCCCTTCGATGCCGGGGCCTAAGACCTTGTGTGGCGTCGGGGCCGCAACCTGAGGATTCCTTTCCAGTTTTGACATGGATTTTGGGGTGCCTCTGAGTCTTCCCAGGGGAGTCAGGCCTCGTCTCGAGTGGGGGCATGCACGTGTGCTTCCCTCCCGAGCTGCAGCAGTAGGGTCATGCTTACTGTCACGTGGATCAAGGGATCTGTGGCTTTCCCTCGAGGCTTTCCCTCGAAGCTTTCCCATGAGGCTTTCCCACAGGGCTGTGCCAAGTGCCATCTTGGTGTGAGTCGATCCTCGGCATGAAAGACGAGCCGGTGAAGGGAAAAGAGGTTCCTCTGGAATGGACTGAGACATCTGGGGGAATCTTGGAATGGAGGCACGACCCTGGAGTTCCTCTCGCCGTTCCTGTTGAGAGGGCCTCCTCTTGAGATGCGACGGGAACGCCGGGAATTCTTTCCCGACGAAACAGGAAAAGATTCCGTCACCTCGAGCTACGAGGCGGAAACGGGGCTCCTCTGTATGTGGGCGGGACCCTCGTGTTTCCTCTCGAGTGGAGACGGGTATGTCGGGGAACTTCTTGAGTTGCACCCAGGGTGGGAAGGACCCTTTCGACTTTCCAGAGGTGAGGTATGATCAGCCCTGAGAAGCCTCTGCGGAAATGGGCCTCATTTCGCCTGCAAGGGAGAACCTCCTGGATATTCTCGAGTTGCGGCAGGTCTTCTCGAGTTACGACAGGGACCTCAGGGACCAGCTCTGGTGGCCTCAGGAAGGGCCAGTCCCCATGCGAGTTGCTAGGGGCCATCTCGGGATTCCTCTCCAGTCGTTGCCGGGGCCTAAGACCTTGTGTGGAGTCGGGGTCGGAACCAGAGCATTCCTTTCCAATGTTGACATGGATTTTGGGGTGCCTCTGAGTCTCCACAGGGGAATCAGGCCTCGTCTCGAGTGGGGGCATTCACGTGCGCTTCCCACCCGAGCTGCAGCAGTAGGGTCAGGCTTCCTGTCACGTGTATCAAGGGATAGGTGGCTTTCCCTCGAGGCTTTCCCTCGAGGCTTTCCCACAGGGCTGTGCCAAGTGCAACCTTGGTGTGAGTCGATGCTCGGCGTGAAAGATCAGCCGGTGAAGGGAAAAGGGGTTCCTCTGGAATGGACTGAGTCATCTGGGGGACTCTTGGAATGGGGGCACGACCCTGGAGTTCCTCTCGCCGTTCCTGTTGAGAGGGCCTCCTCTTGAGATGCGACGGGAACGCCGGGAATTCATTCCCGATGAAGCAGCGAAAGGATCCCCCACCTCGAGCTACGAGGCGGAAACGGGTCTCCTCTGGATGTGGGCGGGACCCTCGTGTTTCCTCTCGAGTGGAGACGGGTATGTCGGGGAACTTCTTGAGTTGCACCAAGGGTGTGAAGGACCCTTTCGACGTTCCAGAGGTGAGGTGTGATTAGCCCCGAGAAGCCTCTGCGGAAATGGTCCTCCTCTCGCCTGCAGGGGAGAACCTCCTGGATATTCTCGAGTTGCCGAAGGTCTTCTCGAGTTACGACAGGGACCTCAGGGACCCGCTCTGGTGGCCTCAGGAAGGGCCAGTCCCCATGCGAGTTGCTAGGGGCCATCTCGGGATTCCTCTCCCGTCGATTACGGGGACTAAGACCTTGTGTGGAGTCGGGGCCGGAACCTGAGCATTCCTCTCCAGTGTTGACATGGATCTTGGGGTGCCTCTGAGTCTCCCCAGGGGAGTCAGGCCTCGTCTCGAGTGGGGGCAAGCACGTGCGCTTTCCTCCCGAGCTGCAGCAGTAGTGTCACGCTTCCTGTCACGTGGATCAAGGGATCTGTGGCTTTCCCTCGAGGCTGTCCCTCGAGGCTTTCCCACGAGGCTTACCCACAGGGCTGTGCCACGTGCCACCTTGGTGTGAGTCGATCCTCGGCGTGAGAGACGAGCCGGTGAAGGGTAAAGAGGTTCCTCTGGTATGGACCGAGACATCTGGGGGACTGTTGGAATGGTGGCACGACCCTGGAGTTCCTCTCGCCGTTCCTGTTGAGAGGGCCTCCTCTTCAGATGGGACGGGAAGGCCGGGAACTCTTTCCCGACGAAGCAGGGAAAGGATCCCTCATCTCGAGCTACGAGGCGGAAACGGGGCTCCTCTGGATATGGGCGGGACCCTCGTGTTTCCTCTCGAGTGGAGACGGGAATGTCGGGGAACTTTTTGATTTGCACCAAGGGTGTGAAGGACCCTTTTGAAGTTTGAGAGGTGAGGTGTGATCAGCCTCGAGACGCCTCAGAGGAAATGGGTCTCATCTCGCCTGGAGGGGAGAACCTCCTGGATTTTCTCGAGTTGTGGCAGGTCTTCTCGAGTTACGGCGGGGACCTCAGGGACCCGCTCTGGTGGCCTCAGGAAAGGCCAGTCCCCATGCGAGTTGCTAGGGGCCATCTAGGGATTCCTCTCCCGTCCATGCCGGGGCTGAAGACCTTGTATGGAGTCGGGGCCGGAACCTGAGGATTCCTCTCCAGTGTTGCCATGGATCTTGGGGCGCTTCTCAGTCTCCCCAGGGGAGTCAGGCCTCGTCTCGAGTGCGGACATGCACGTGCGGTTTCCTCCCGAGCTGCAGCAGTAGTGTCAAGCTTCCTGTCACGTGGATCAAGGGATCTGTGCTTTCCCTCGAGGCTGTCCCTCGAGGCTTTCTCACGAGGCTTTCCCACAGGGCTGTGCCACGTGCCACCTTGGTGTGAGTCGATCCTCGGCGTGAAAGACGAGCCGGTGAAGGGAAAAGAGTTTCCTCTGGAATGGACTGAGACATCTGGGGGACTCTTGGAATGGTGGCACGACACTGGAGTACCTCTCCTCTTTCCTGTTGAGAGGCCCTCCTCTTGAGATGCGAGGGGAACGCCGGGAACTCTTTCCCGATGAAGCAGGGAAAGGATCCCTCATCTCGAGCTACGAGGCAGAAACGGGGCTACTCTGGATGTGGGCGGGACCCACGTCTTTCCTCTCGAGTGGAGACGGGAATGTCGGGGAACTTCTTGATTTCCACCAAGGGTGTGAAGGACCCTTTCGAAGTTCCAGAGGTGAGGTGTGATCAGCCTCGAGACGCCTCAGCGGAAATGGGCCTCATCTCGCCTGGAGGGGACAACCTCCTGGATTTTCTCGTGTTGCGGCAGGTCTTCTCCAGTTACGACAGGGACCTCAGGGACCCGCTCTGGTGGCCTCAAGGAAAGGCCTGTCCCCATGCGAGTTGCTAGGGGCCATCTCGGGATTCCTCTCCCGTCCATGCCGGGGCCTCAGTCCTTGTGTGGAGTCGGGGCCAGAATCTGAGGATTCCTCTCCAGTGTTGCCATGGATCTCGGGGTGCTTCTGAGTCTCCCCAGGGGAGTCAGGCCTCTTCTCGTGTGGGGGCATGCACGTGCGCTCTCCTCCCGAGCTGCAGCAGTAGTGTCACGCTTCCTGTCACGTGGATCAAGGGATCTGTGGCTTTCCCTCGAGGCTTTCCCACGAGGCTTTCCCACAGGGCTGTGCCATGGGCCACCTTGGTGTGAGTCGATCCTCGGCGTGAAAGACGAGCCGGTGAAGGGAAAAGAGGTTCCTCTGGAATGGACAGAGACATCTGGGGGACTCTTGGAATGGTGGCACGACCCTGGAGTTCCTCTCGCCGTTCCTGTTGAGAGGGCCTCCTCTTGAGATGCGACGGGAACGCCGGGAACTCTTTCCCGACGAAGCAGGGAAAGGATCCCTCATCTCGACCAATGAGGTGGAAACGTTGCTCCTCTGGATGTGGGCGAGACCCTCGTGTTTCCTCTCGAGTGGAGACGGGTATGTCAGGCAACTTCTTGATTTGCACCAAGGGTGTGAAGGACCCTTTCGAAGTTCCAGAGGTGAGGTGTGATCAGCCTCGAGACGCCTCTGTGGAAATGGGCCTCATTTCGCCTGCAAGGGAGAACCTCCTGGATATTCTCGAGTTGCGGCAGGTCTTCTCGAGTTACGACAGGGACCTCAGGGACCAGCTCTGGTGGCCTCAGGAAGGGCCAGTCCCCATGCGAGTTGCTAGGGGCCATCTCGGGATTCCTCTCCAGTCGTTGCCGGGGCCTAAGACCTTGTGTGGAGTCGGGGCCGGAACCAGAGCATTCCTTTCCAATGTTGACATGGATTTTGGGGTGCCTCTGAGTCTCCACAGGGGAATCAGGCCTCGTCTCGAGTGGGGGCATTCACGTGCGCTTCCCACCCGAGCTGCAGCAGTAGGGTCAGGCTTCCTGTCACGTGAATCAAGGGATAGGTGGCTTTCCCTCGAGGCTTTCCCTCGAGGCTTTCCCACAGGGCTGTGCCAAGTGCAACCTTGGTGTGAGTCGATGCTCGGCGTGAAAGATCAGCCGGTGAAGGGAAAAGGGGTTCCTCTGGAATGGACTGAGTCATCTGGGGGACTCTTGGAATCGGGGCACGACCCTGGAGTTCCTCTCGCCGTTCCTGTTGAGAGGGCCTCCTCTTGAGATGCGACGGGAACGCCGGGAATTCTTTCCCGACGAAGCAGGGAAAGGATCCCTCACCTCGAGCTCCGAGGTGGAAACGGGGCTCCTCCGGATGTGGGCGGGACCCTCGTGTTTCCTCTCGAGTGGAGATGGGTATTTCGGGGAACTTCTTGAGTTGCACCAAGGGTGTGAAGGACCCTTTCGACGTTCCAGAGATGAGGTGTGATTAGCCCGAGAAGCCTCTGCGGGAATGGGCCTCCTCTCGCCTGCAGGGGAGAACCTCCTGGATATTCTCGAGTTGCGGCAGGTCTTCTTGAGTTACGACAGGGAACTCAGGGACCCGCTCTGGTGGCCTCAGGAAGGGCCAGTCCCCATGGAAGTTGCTAGGGGCCATCTCAGAATTCCTCTCCCTTCGATGCCGGGGCCTAAGACCTTGTGTGGAGTTGGGGCCGGAACCTGAGGATTCCTTTCCAGTTTTGACATGGATTTTGGGGTGCCTCTGAGTCTTCCCAGGGGTCACGTGGATCAAGGGATCTGTGGCTTTCCCTCGAGGCTTTCCCTCGAGGCTTTCCCACGAGGCTTTCCCACAGGGCTGTGCCAAGTGCCATCTTGGTGTGAGTCGATCCTCGGCATGAAAGACGAGCCGGTGAAGGGAAAAGAGGTTCCTCTGGAATGGACTGAGACATCTGGGGGACTCTTGGAATGGTGGCTCGAACCGGAGTTCCTCTCGCCGTTCCTGTTGAGAGGGCCTCCTCTTGAGATGCGACGGGAACGCCGGGAATTCTTTCCCGACGAAGCAGGAAAAGGTTCCGTCACCTCGAGCTACGAGGCGGAAACGGGGCTCCTCTGTATGTGGGCGGGACCCTCGTGTTTCCTCTCGAGTGGAGACGGGTATGTCGGGGAACTTCTTGAGTTGCACCCAGGGTGGGAAGGACCCTTTCGACTTTCCAGAGGTGAGGTGTGATTAGCCCTGAGAAGCCTCTGCGGAAATGGGCCTCATCTCGCCTGCAGGGGAGAACCTCCTGGATATTCTCGAGTTGCGACAGGTCTTCTCGAGTTACGACAGGGACCTCAGGGACCAGCTCTGGTGGCCTCAGGAAGGGCCAGTCCCCATGCGAGTTGCTAGGGGCCATCTTGGGATTCCTTTCCCGTCGATGCCAGGGCCTAAGACCTTCTGTGGAGTCGGGGCCGGAACCTGAGCATTCCTCTCCAGTGTTGACATGGATCTTGGGGTGCCTCTGAGTCTCCCCAGGGGAGTCAGGCCACGTCTCGAGTGGGGGCATGCACGTGCGCTTCTCTCCCGAGCTGCAGCAGATGGGTCAAGCTTCCTCTCACGTGGATCAAGGGATCTGTGGCTTTCCCTCGAGGCTTTCCCTCGAGGCTTTCCCGCGAGGCTTTCCCACAGGGCTGTGTCAAGTGCCACCTTGGTGTGAGTCGATCCTGGGCGTGAAAGACGAGCCGGGGAAGGGTAAAGAGGTTCCTCTGGAATGGACTGAGACATCTGGGGGTCTCTTGGAATGGTGGCACGACCCTGGAGTTCCTCTCGCCATTCCTGTTGAGAGGGCCTCCTCTTGAGATGCGACGGGAACGCCGGGAAATCTTTCCCGACGAAGCAGGGGAAGGATCCCTCATCTCGAGCTACGAGGCGGAAACGGGACTCCTCTGCATATGGGCGGGACCCTCGTGTTTCCTCTCGAGTGGAGACGGGTAGGTCGGGGAACTTCTTGGTTTGCACCAAGGGTGTGAAGGACCCTTTCGAAGTTCCAGAGGTGAGGTGTGATCAGCCTCGAGACGCCTCAGCGGAAATGGGCCTCATCTCGCCTGGAGGGGAGAATCTCCTGGATTTTCTCGAGTTGCGGCAGGTCTTCTCGAGTTACGACGGGGACCTCAGGGACCCGCTCTGGTGGCCTCAGGAAAGGCCAGACCCCATGCGAGTTGCTAGGGGCCATCTCGGGATTCCTCTCCCGTCCATGTCGGGGCCTAGGACCTTTTGTGTAGTCGTGGCCGGAACCTGAGGATAAATCTCCAGTGTTGCCATGGATCTTGGGGTGCTTCTGAGTCTCCCCAGGGGAGTCAGGCCTCGTCTCGAGTGGGGGCATGCACGTGCGCTTTCCTCCCGAGCTACAGCAGTAGTGTCACGCTTCCTGTCACGTGGATCAAGGAATCTGTGGTTTCCCTCGAGGCTTTCGCTCGAGGCTTTCCCACGAGGCTTTCCCACAGAGCTGTGCCACATGCCACCTTGGTGTGAGTCGATCCTCGGCGTGAAAGACGAGCCGGTGAAGGGAAAAGAGGTTCCTCTGGAATGGACTGAGACATGTGGGGGACTCTTGGAATGGTGGCACGACCCTGGAGTTCCTCTCGCTGTTCCTGTTGAGAGGGCCTCCTCTTGAGATGCGATGGGAACGCCGGGAACTCATTCCAGACGAAGCAGGGAAAGGATCCCTCATCTCGAGCTAAGAGGCGAAAACGGGGCTCCTCTGGATGTGGGCGGGACCCTCGTGTTTCCTCTCGAGTGGAGACGGGTATGTCGGGGAACTTCTTGATTTGCACTAAGGGTGTGAAGGACCCTTTCGAAGTTCCAGAGGTGAGGTGTGATCAGCCTCGAGACGCCTCAGCAGAAATGGGCCTCATCTCGCCTGGAATGGAGAACCTCCTGGATTTTCTCGAGTTGCGGCAGGTCTTCTCGAGTTACGACGGGGACCTCAGGGACCCGCTCTGGTGGCCTCATGAAAGGCCTGTCCCCATGCGAGTTGCTAGGGGCCATCTCGGGATGCCTCTCCCGTCCATGCCGGGGCCTCAGTCCTTGTGTGCATTCGGGGCCGGAACCTGAGGTTTCCTCTCCAGTGTTGCCATGGATCTTGGGGTACTTCTGAGTCTCCCCAGGGGAGTCAGGCCTCGTCTCGAGTGGGGACATGCACGTGCGCTCTCCTCCCGAGCTGCAGCAGTAGTGTCACGCTTCCTGTCACGTGGATCAAGGGATCTGCGGCTTTCCCTCGAGGCTCTCCCACGAGGCTTTCCCACAGGGCTGTGCCACGTGCCACCTTGGTGTGAGTCGATCCTCGGCGTGAAAGACGAGCCGGTGAAGGGAAAAGAGGTTCCTCTGGAATGGACTGAGTCATCTGTGGGACTCTTGGAATGGTGGCACGACCCTGGAGTTCCTCTCGCCGTTCCTGTGGAGAGGGCCTCCTCTTGAGATGCGACGGGAACGCCGGGAACTCTTTCCCGCCGAAGCAGGGAAAGGATCCCTCATCTCGAGCTACGAGGCGGAAACGGGGCTCCTCTGTATGTGGGCGGGACCCTCGTGTTTCCTCTCGAGTGGAGACGCGTATGTAGGGGAACTTCTTGGTTTGCACCAAGGGTGTGAAGGACCCTTTCGAAGTTCCAGAGGTGAGGTGTGATCAGCCTCGAGACGCCTCAGCGGAAATGGGCCTCATCTCGCCTGGAGGGGACAACCTCCTGGACTTTCTCGAGTTGCGGCAGGTCTTCTCGCATTTCGAAGCGGACTTCAGGGTCCCGCTCTGGTGGCCTCAGGAAGGGACAGTCCCCATGCGAGTTGCTAGGGGCCATCTCGGGATTCCTCTCCCTTCGATGCCGGGGCCTGAGACCTTTTGTGGAGTCGGGGCCGGAACCTGAGGATTCCTCTCCAGTTCTGACATGGATCTTGGGGTGCCTCTGAGTCTCCCCAGGGGAGTCAGGCCTCGTCTCGAGTGGGGGCATGCACGTGCGCTTCTCTCCCGAGCTGTAGCAGTAGGGTCACGCTTCCTGTCACATGGATCAAGGGATATGTGTCTTTCCCTCTAGGATTTCCCTCGTGGCTTTCCCACCAGGCTTTCCCACAGGGCTGTGCCAAGTGCCACCTTGGTGTGAGTCGATCCTCGGCGTGAAAGTCGAGCCGGTGTAGGGAAAAGAGATTCCTCTGGAATGGACTGAGACATCTGGGGGACTCTGTGGAATGGTGGCACGACCCTGGAGTTCCTCTCGCCGTTCCTGTTGAGAGGGCCTCCTCTTGAGATGCGACGGGAACGCCGGGAACTCTTTCCCGACGAAGCAGGGAAAGGATCCCTCATCTCGAGCTACGAGGCGGAAACGGGGCTCCTCTGGATGTGGGCGGGACCCTCGTGTTTCCTCTCGTGTGGAGACGGGGATGTCGGGGAACTTCTTGAGTTGCACCAAGGCTGTGAAGGACCCTTTCGAAGTTCCAGAGGTGAGGTGTGATTAGCCTCGAGACCCCTCAGCGGAAATGGGCCTCATTCCGCCTGGAGGGGAGAACCTCCTGGATTTTCTCGAGTTGCAGCAGGTCTTCTCGAGTTACGACGGGGAACTCAGAGATCCGCTCTGGTGGCCTCGGGAAACGCAAGTTCACATGCGAGTTGCTAAGGCCCATATCGGGATTCCTCTCCCGTCCATGCCGTGTCCTAAGACCTGGTGTGGAGTCGGGGCCAGAACCTGAGGATTCCTCTCCAGTGTTGACATGGATCTTGGTGTGCCTCTGAGTCTCCCCAGGGCAGTCAGGCCTCGTCTCGTGTGGGGGCATGCACGTGAGCTTTCCTCCCTAGCTGCAGCAGTAGTGTCACACTTCCTCCACGTGGATCAAGGGATCTGTGGCTTTCCCTCGAGGCTTTCCCACGAGGCTTTCGCACAGGGCTGTGCCACGTGCCACCTTGGTGTGAGTCGATCCTCGGCGTGAAAGACGAGCCGGTGAAGGGAAAAGAGGTTCCTCTGGAATGGACTGAGACATCTGGGGGACTCTTGGAATGGTGGCACGACCCTGGAGTTCCTCTCACCTTTCCTGTTGAGACGGCCTCCTCTTGAGATGCGACGGAAATGCCGGGAATTCTTTCCCGACAAAGCCAGGAAAGGATCCCTCATCTCGAGCTACGAGGCGGAAACGGGGCTCCTCTGGATGTGGGCGGGACCCTCGTGTTTCCTCTCGAGTGGAGACGGGTATGTCGGGGAACTTCTTGAGTTGCACCAAGGCTGTGAAGGACCCTTTCGAAGTTCCAGAGGTGAGGTGTGATTAGCCTCGAGACGCCTCAGCGGAAATGGGCCTCACCTCCCCTGGAGCGGAGAACCTCCTGGATTTTCTCGAGTTGCGGCAGGTCTTCTCGAGTTACAACGGAGACCTCAGGGACCCGCTCTGGTGGCCTCAGGAAAGGCCAGTCCCCATGGGAGTTGCTAGGGGCCAGCTCGGGATTCCTCTCACGTCGATGCCGGGGCCTAAGACCCTGTGAGGAGTCGGGGCCGGTACCTGAGGCTTCCTCTCCAGTGTTGACATAGATCTTGGGGTGCCTCTGAGTCTCCCCAGGGGAGTCAGGCCTCGTCTCGAGTGGGGGTATGCACGTGCGCTCTCCTACCAACCTGCAGAAGTAATGTCACGCTTCCCGTCACGTGGATCAAAGGATCTGTGGCTTTCCCTGGAGATTTTCCCTCGAGGCTTTCCCTCGAGGCTTTCCCACGAGGCTTTCCCACAGGGCTGTGCCACGTGCCACCTTGGTGTGAGTCCATCCTCGGCGTGAACGACGAGCCGGTGAAGGGAAAAGAGGTTCCTCTGGAATCGACTGAGACATCTGGGGGACTCTTGGAATGGTGGCACGACCCTGGAGTTCCTCTCGCCATTCCTGTTGAGAGGGCCTCCTTTTGAGATGTGACGGGAACGCCGGGAATTCTTTCCCGACGAAGCAGGGAAAGGATCCCTCATCTCGAGCTACGAGGCGGAAACGGGGCTCCTCTGGATGTGGGCGGGACCCTCGTGTTTCCTCTCCAGTGGAGACGGGTATGTCGGAGAACTTCTTGAGTTGCACCAACGGTGTGAATGACATTTCGAAGTTCCAGAGGTGAGGTACGATTAGCCTCGAGATGCCTCAGCGGAAATGGGCCTCATCTCGCCTGGAGGGGAGAACCTCCTGGATTTTCTCGAGTTGCGGCAGGTCTTCTCGAGTTACGACGGGCACCTCAGGGACCCGCTCTGGTGGCCTCAGGAAAGGCCAGTCCCCTTGCGAGTTGCTAGGGGCCATCTCGGGATTCCTCTCCCGTCGATACCGGGGCCTAAGACCCTGTGAGGAATCCGGGCCGGAACCTGACGATTCCTCTCCAGTGTTGACATGGATCTTGGGGTGCCTGTGAGTCTCCCCAGGGGAGTCAGGCCTCGTCTCGAGTGGGGGTATGCACGTGCGCTCTCCTCCCAACCTGCAGAAGTAATATCACGCTTCCCGTCACGTGGATCAAGGGATCTGTGGCTTTCCCTCGAGACTTTCCCTCGAGGCTTTCCCTCGAGGCTTTCCCACGAGGCTTTCGTACAGGGCTGTGCCTCGTGCCACCTTGGTGTGAGTCGATCCTCGGCGTGAAAGACGAGCCGGTGAAGGGGAAAGAGGTTCCTCTGGAATGGACTGAGACATCTGGGGGACTCTTGGAATGGTGGCACGACCCTGGAGTTCCTCTCGCCGTTCCTGTTGAGAGGGCCTCCTCTTGAGGTGCGACGGGAACGCCGGGAATTCTTTCCCGACGAAGCAGGGAAAGGATCCCTCATCTCGAGCTACGAGGCGGAAACGGGGCTCCTCTGGATGTGGGCGGGACCCTCGTGTTTCCTCTCGTGTGGAGACGGGGATGTCGGGGAACTTCTTGAGTTGCACCAAGGCTGTGAAGGACCCTTTCGAAGTTCCAGAGGTGAGGTGTGATTAGCCTCGAGACGCCTCAGCGGAAATGGGCCTCATTCCGCCTGGAGGGGAGAACCTCCTGGATTTTCTCGAGTTGCAGCAGGTCTTCTCGAGTTACGACGGGGAACTCAGAGACCCGCTCTGGTGGCCTCGGGAAAGGCAAGTCCCCATGCGAGTTGCTAGGGCCCATATCGGGATTCCTCTCCCGTCCATGCCATGTCCTAAGACCTGGTGTTGAGTCGGGGCCAGAACCTGAGGATTCCTCTCCAGTGTTGACATGGATCTTGGTGTGCCTCTGAGTCTCCCCAGGGCAGTCAGGCCTCGTCTCGTGTGGGGGCATGCACGTGCGCTTTCCTCCCTAGCTGCAGCAGTAGTGTCACACTTCCTCCAAGTGGATCAAGGGATCTGTGGCTTTCCCTCGAGGCTTTCCCACGAGGCTTTCGCACAGGGCTGTGCCACGTGCCACCTTGGTGTGAGTCGATCCTCGGCGTGAAAGACGAGCCCATGAAGGGAAAAGAGCTTCCTCTGGAATGGACTGAGACATCTGGGGGACTCTTGGAATGGTGGCACGACCCTGGAGTTCCTCTCACCTTTCCTGTTGAGACGGCCTCCTCTTGAGATGCGACGGAAATGCCGGGAATTCTTTCCCGACAAAGCCAGGAAAGGATCCCTCATCTCGAGCTACGAGGCGGAAACGGGGCTCCTCTGGATGTGGGCGGGACCCTCGTGTTTCCTCTCGAGTGGAGACGGGTATGTCGGGGAACTTCTTGAGTTGCACCAAGGCTGTGAAGGACCCTTTCGAAGTTCCAGAGGTGAGGTGTGATTAGCCTCGAGACGCCTCAGCGGAAATGGGCCTCACCTCGCCTGGAGGGGAGAACCTCCTGGATTTTCTCGAGTTGCGGCAGGTCTTCTCGAGTTACAACGGAGACCTCAGGGACCCGCTCTGGTGGCCTCAGGAAAGGCCAGTCCCCATGGGAGTTGCTAGGGGCCAGCTCGGGATTCCTCTCACGTCGATGCCGGGGCCTAAGACCCTGTGAGGAGTCGGGGCCGGTACCTGAGGCTTCCTCTCCAGTGTTGACATAGATCTTGGGGTGCCTCTGTGTCTCCCCAGGGGAGTCAGGCCTCGTCTCGAGTGGGGGTATGCACGTGCGCTCTCCTACCAACCTGCAGAAGTAATGTCACGCTTCCCGTCACGTGGATCAAAGGATCTGTGGCTTTCCCTGGAGATTTTCCCTCGAGGCTTTCCCTCGAGGCTTTCCCACGAGGCTTTCCCACAGGGCTGTGCCACGTGCCACCTTGGTGTGAGTCCATCCTCGGCGTGAACGACGAGCCGGTGAAGGGAAAAGAGGTTCCTCTGGAATCGACTGAGACATCTGGGGGACTCTTGGAATGGTGGCACGACCCTGGAGTTCCTCTCGCCATTCCTGTTGAGAGGGCCTCCTTTTGAGATGTGACGGGAACGCCGGGAATTCTTTCCCGACGAAGCAGGGAAAGGATCCCTCATCTCGAGCTACGAGGCGGAAACGGGGCTCCTCTGGATGTGGGCGGGACCCTCGTGTTTCCTCTCCAGTGGAGACGGGTATGTCGGAGAACTTCTTGAGTTGCACCAACGGTGTGAATGACATTTCGAAGTTCCAGAGGTGAGGTACGATTAGCCTCGAGATGCCTCAGCGGAAATGGGCCTCATCTCGCCTGGAGGGGAGAACCTCCTGGATTTTCTCGAGTTGCGGCAGGTCTTCTCGAGTTACGACGGGCACCTCAGGGACCCGCTCTGGTGGCCTCAGGAAAGGCCAGTCCCCTTGCGAGTTGCTAGGGGCCATCTCGGGATTCCTCTCCCGTCGATACCGGGGCCTAAGACCCTGTGAGGAATCCGGGCCGGAACCTGACGATTCCTCTCCAGTGTTGACATGGATCTTGGGGTGCCTGTGAGTCTCCCCAGGGGAGTCAGGCCTCGTCTCGAGTGGGGGTATGCACGTGCGCTCTCCTCCCAACCTGCAGAAGTAATATCACGCTTCCCGTCACGTGGATCAAGGGATCTGTGGCTTTCCCTCGAGACTTTCCCTCGAGGCTTTCCCTCGAGGCTTTCCCACGAGGCTTTCGTACAGGGCTGTGCCTCGTGCCACCTTGGTGTGAGTCGATCCTCGGCGTGAAAGACGAGCCGGTGAAGGGGAAAGAGGTTCCTCTGGAATGGACTGAGACATCTGGGGGACTCTTGGAATGGTGGCACGACCCTGGAGTTCCTCTCGCCGTTCCTGTTGAGAGGGCCTCCTCTTGAGGTGCGACGGGAACGCCGGGAATTCTTTCCCGACGAAGCAGGGAAAGGATCCCTCATCTCGAGCTACGAGGCGGAAACGGGGCTCCTCTGGATGTGGGCGGGACCCTCGTGTTTCCTCTCGTGTGGAGACGGGGATGTCGGGGAACTTCTTGAGTTGCACCAAGGCTGTGAAGGACCCTTTCGAAGTTCCAGAGGTGAGGTGTGATTAGCCTCGAGATGCCTCAGCGGAAATGGGCCTCATTCCGCCTGGAGGGGAGAACCTCCTGGATTTTCTCGAGTTGCAGCAGGTCTTCTCGAGTTACGACGGGGAACTCAGAGACCCGCTCTGGTGGCCTCGGGAAAGGCAAGTCCCCATGCGAGTTGCTAGGGCCCATATCGGGATTCCTCTCCCGTCCATGCCATGTCCTAAGACCTGGTGTTGAGTCGGGGCCAGAACCTGAGGATTCCTCTCCAGTGTTGACATGGATCTTGGTGTGCCTCTGAGTCTCCCCAGGGCAGTCAGGCCTCGTCTCGTGTGGGGGCATGCACGTGCGCTTTCCTCCCTAGCTGCAGCAGTAGTGTCACACTTCCTCCACGTGGATCAAGGGATCTGTGGCTTTCCCTCGAGGCTTTCCCACGAGGCTTTCGCACAGGGCTGTGCCACGTGCCACCTTGGTGTGAGTCGATCCTCGGCGTGAAAGACGAGCCCATGAAGGGAAAAGAGCTTCCTCTGGAATGGACTGAGACATCTGGGGGACTCTTGGAATGGTGGCACGACCCTGGAGTTCCTCTCACCTTTCCTGTTGAGACGGCCTCCTCTTGAGATGGGACGGAAATGCCGGGAATTCATTCCCGACGAAGCCAGGAAAGGATCCCTCATCTCGAGCTACGAGGCGGAAACGGGGCTCCTCTGGATGTGGGCGGGACCCTCGTGTTTCCTCTCGAGTGGAGACGGGTATGTCGGGGAACTTCTTGAGTTGCACCAAGGCTGTGAAGGACCCTTTCGAAGATCCAGAGGTGAGGTGTGATTAGCCTCGAGACGCCTCAGCGGAAATGGGCCTCACCTCGCCTGGAGGGGAGAACCTCCTGGATTTTCTCGAGTTGCGGCAGGTCTTCTCGAGTTACGACGGGGACCTAAGGGACCCGCTCTGGTGGCCTCAGGAAAGGCCAGTCCCCATAAGAGTTGCTAGGGGCCAGCTCGGGATTCCTCTCCCATCGATGCCGGGGCCTAAGACCCTGTGAGGAGTCGGGGTCGGAACCTGAGGATTCCTCTCCAGTGTTGACATGGATCTTGGGGTGCCTCTGAGTCTCCCCAGGGGAGTCAGGCCTCGTCTCGAGTGGGGGCATGCACATGCGCTTTCCTCCCGAGCTGCAGCAGTAGTGTCACGCTTCCTGTCACGTGGATCAAGGGATCTGTGGCTTTCCCTCGAGGCTTTCCCTCGAGGCTTTCCCACGAGGCTTTCCCACAGGGCTATGCCACGTGCCACCTTGGTGTGAGTCGATCCTCGGCGTGAAAGACGAGCCGGTGAAGGGAAAAGAGGTTCCTCTGGAATGGAGTGAGACATCTGGGGGACTCTTGGAATGGTGGCACGACCCTGGAGTTCCTCTCGCCGTTCCTGTTGAGAGGGCCTCCTCTTGATATGCAACGGAAACGCCCGGAATTCTTTCCCGACGAAGCAGGGAAAGGATCCCTCATCTCGAGCTACCAGGCGGAAACGGGGCTCCTCTGGATGTGGGCGGGACCCTCGTGTTTCCTCTCGAGTGGAGACGGGGATGTCGGGGAACTTCTTGAGTTGCACCAAGGCTGTGAAGGACCCTTTCGAAGTTCCAGAGGTGAGGGGTGATTAGCCTCGAGACGCCTCAGCGGAAATGGGCCTCATCTCGCCAGGAGGGGAGAACCTTCTGGATTTTCTAGAGTTGCGACAGGCCTTCTCGAATTACGACGGGGACCTCAGGGACCCGCTCTGGTGGCGTCAGGATAGGCCAGTCCCCATGCGAGTTACTAGGGGCCTTCTCCGGATTCCTCTCCCGTCGATGCCGGGGACTAAGCCCTTGTTAGGGGTCGGGGCCGGAACCTGAGGATTCCTCTCCAGTGTTGCCATGGATCTTGGGGTGCCTCTGAGTCTACCCAGGGGAGTCAGGCCTCGTCTCGAGTGGGGGCATGCAGGTTCGATTTCCTCCCGAGCTGCAGCAGTAATGTCACGCTTCCTGTCACGTGGATCAAGAGATCTGTGGCTTTCCCTCGAGGTTTTCCCACGAGGCTTTCCCACAGGGCTGTGCCACCTGTCACCTTGGTGTGAGTCGATCCTCTGCGTGAAAGACGAGCCGGTGATGGGAAAAGAGGTTCCTCTGGAATGGACTGAGACATCTGGGGGACTCTTGGAATGGTGACACGACCCTGATGTTCTTCTCGCCGATCCTGTTGAGAGGGCCTCCTCTTGAGGTGCGACGGGAACGCCGGGAATTCTTTCCCGACGAAGCAGGGAAAGGATCCCACATCTCGAGCTACGAGGCGGAAACGGGGCTCCTCTGGATGTGGGCGGGACCCTCGTGTTTCCTTTCGAGTGGAGACGGGTATGTCGGGGAACTTCTTGAGTTGCACCAAGGCTGTGAAGGACCCTTTCGAAGTTCCAGAGGTGAGGTGTGATTAGCCTCGAGATGCCTCAGCGGAAATGGGCCTCATCTCGCCTGGAGGGGAGAACCTCCTGGATTTTCTCGAGTTGCGGCAGGTCTTCTCGAGTTACGACGGGGACCTCAGGGACCCGCTCTGGTGGCCTCAGGAAAGGCCAGACCCCATGCGAGTTGCTAGGGGCCATCTCGGGATTCCTCTCCCGTCCATGCCGGGGCCTAGGACCTTTTGTGTAGTCGTGGCCGGAACCTGAGGATAAATCTCCAGTGTTGCCATGGATCTTGGGGTGCTTCTGAGTCTCCCCAGGGGAGTCAGGCCTCGTCTCGAGTGGGGGCATGCACGTGCGCTTTCCTCCCGAGCTACAGCAGTAGTGTCACGCTTCCTGTCACGTGGATCAAGGAATCTGTGGTTTCCCTCGAGGCTTTCGCTCGAGGCTTTCCCACGAGGCTTTCCCACAGAGCTGTGCCACATGCCACCTTGGTGTGAGTCGATCCTCGGCGTGAAAGACGAGCCGGTGAAGGGAAAAGAGGTTCCTCTGGAATGGACTGAGACATGTGGGGGACTCTTGGAATGGTGGCACGACCCTGGAGTTCCTCTCGCTGTTCCTGTTGAGAGGGCCTCCTCTTGAGATGCGATGGGAACGCCGGGAACTCATTCCAGAAGAAGCAGGGAAAGGATCCCTCATCTCGAGCTAAGAGGCGAAAACGGGGCTCCTCTGGATGTGGGCGGGACCCTCGTGTTTCCTCTCGAGTGGAGACGGGTATGTCGGGGAACTTCTTGATTTGCACTAAGGGTGTGAAGGACCCTTTCGAAGTTCCAGAGGTGAGGTGTGATCAGCCTCGAGACGCCTCAGCGGAAATGGGCCTCATCTCGCCTGGATGGGAGAACCTCCTGGATTTTCTCGAGTTGCGGCAGGTCTTCTCGAGTTACGACGGGGACCTCAGGGACCCGCTCTGGTGGCCTCATGAAAGGCCTGTCCCCATGCGAGTTGCTAGGGGCCATCTCGGGATGCCTCTCCCGTCCATGCCGGGGCCTCAGTCCTTGTGTGCATTCGGGGCCGGAACCTGAGGTTTCCTCTCCAGTGTTGCCATGGATCTTGGGGTACTTCTGAGTCTCCCCAGGGGAGTCAGGCCTCGTCTCGAGTGGGGACATGCACGTGCGCTCTCCTCCCGAGCTGCAGCAGTAGTGTCACGCTTCCTGTCACGTGGATCAAGGGATCTGCGGCTTTCCATCGAGGCTCTCCCACGAGGCTTTCCCACAGGGCTGTGCCACGTGCCACCTTGGTGTGAGTCGATCCTCGGCGTGAAAGACGAGCCGGTGTAGGGAAAAGAGGTTCCTCTGGAATGGACTGAGTCATCTGTGGGACTCTTGGAATGGTGGCACGACCCTGGAGTTCCTCTCGCCGTTCCTGTGGAGAGGGCCTCCTCTTGAGATGCGACGGGAACGCCGGGAACTCTTTCCCGCCGAAGCAGGGAAAGGATCCCTCATCTCGAGCTACGAGGCGGAAACGGGGCTCCTCTGTATGTGGGCGGGAACCTCGTGTTTCCTCTCGAGTGGAGACGCGTATGTAGGGGAACTTCTTGGTTTGCACCAAGGGTGTGAAGGACCCTTTCGAAGTTCCAGAGGTGAGGTGTGATCAGCTTCGAGACGCCTCAGCGGAAATGGGCCTCATCTCGCCTGGAGGGGACAACCTCCTGGACTTTCTCGAGTTGCGGCAGGTCTTCTCGCGTTTCGAAGCGGACTTCAGGGTCCCGCTCTGGTGGCCACAGGAAGGGACAGTCCCCATGCGAGTTGCTAGGGGCCATCTCGGGATTCCTCTCCCTTCGATGCCGGGGCCTGAGACCTTTTGTGGAGTCGGGGCCGGAACCTGAGGATTCCTCTCCAGTTCTGACATGGATCTTGGGGTGCCTCTGAGTCTCCCCAGGGGAGTCAGGCCTCGTCTCGAGTGGGGGCATGCACGTGCGCTTCTCTCCCGAGCTGTAGCAGTAGGGTCACGCTTCCTGTCACATGGATCAAGGGATATGTGTCTTTCCCTCTAGGATTTCCCTCGTGGCTTTCCCACCAGGCTTTCCCACAGGGCTGTGCCAAGTGCCACCTTGGTGTGAGTCGATCCTCGGCGTGAAAGTCGAGCCGGTGTAGGGAAAAGAGATTCCTCTGGAATGGACTGAGACATCTGGGGGACTCTGTGGAATGGTGGCACGACCCTGGAGTTCCTCTCGCCGTTCCTGTTGAGAGGGCCTCCTCTTGAGATGCGACGGGAACGCCGGGAACTCTTTCCCGACGAAGCAGGGAAAGGATCCCTCATCTCGAGCTACGAGGCGGAAACGGGGCTCCTCTGGATGTGGGCGGGACCCTCGTGTTTCCTCTCGTGTGGAGACGGGGATGTCGGGGAACTTCTTGAGTTGCACCAAGGCTGTGAAGGACCCTTTCGAAGTTCCAGAGGTGAGGTGTGATTAGCCTCGAGACCCCTCAGCGGAAATGGGCCTCATTCCGCCTGGAGGGGAGAACCTCCTGGATTTTCTCGAGTTGCAGCAGGTCTTCTCGAGTTACGACGGGGAACTCAGAGATCCGCTCTGGTGGCCTCGGGAAACGCAAGTTCACATGCGAGTTGCTAAGGCCCATATCGGGATTCCTCTCCCGTCCATGCCGTGTCCTAAGACCTGGTGTGGAGTCGGGGCCAGAACCTGAGGATTCCTCTCCAGTGTTGACATGGATCTTGGTGTGCCTCTGAGTCTCCCCAGGGCAGTCAGGCCTCGTCTCGTGTGGGGGCATGCACGTGAGCTTTCCTCCCTAGCTGCAGCAGTAGTGTCACACTTCCTCCACGTGGATCAAGGGATCTGTGGCTTTCCCTCGAGGCTTTCCCACGAGGCTTTCGCACAGGGCTGTGCCACGTGCCACCTTGGTGTGAGTCGATCCTCGGCGTGAAAGACGAGCCGGTGAAGGGAAAAGAGGTTCCTCTGGAATGGACTGAGACATCTGGGGGACTCTTGGAATGGTGGCACGACCCTGGAGTTCCTCTCACCTTTCCTGTTGAGACGGCCTCCTCTTGAGATGCGACGGAAATGCCGGGAATTCTTTCCCGACAAAGCCAGGAAAGGATCCCTCATCTCGAGCTACGAGGCGGAAACGGGGCTCCTCTGGATGTGGGCGGGACCCTCGTGTTTCCTCTCGAGTGGAGACGGGTATGTCGGGGAACTTCTTGAGTTGCACCAAGGCTGTGAAGGACCCTTTCGAAGTTCCAGAGGTGAGGTGTGATTAGCCTCGAGACGCCTCAGCGGAAATGGGCCTCACCTCGCCTGGAGCGGAGAACCTCCTGGATTTTCTCGAGTTGCGGCAGGTCTTCTCGAGTTACAACGGAGACCTCAGGGACCCGCTCTGGTGGCCTCAGGAAAGGCCAGTCCCCATGGGAGTTGCTAGGGGCCAGCTCGGGATTCCTCTCACGTCGATGCCGGGGCCTAAGACCCTGTGAGGAGTCGGGGCCGGTACCTGAGGCTTCCTCTCCAGTGTTGACATAGATCTTGGGGTGCCTCTGAGTCTCCCCAGGGGAGTCAGGCCTCGTCTCGAGTGGGGGTATGCACGTGCGCTCTCCTACCAACCTGCAGAAGTAATGTCACGCTTCCCGTCACGTGGATCAAAGGATCTGTGGCTTTCCCTGGAGATTTTCCCTCGAGGCTTTCCCTCGAGGCTTTCCCACGAGGCTTTCCCACAGGGCTGTGCCACGTGCCACCTTGGTGTGAGTCCATCCTCGGCGTGAACGACGAGCCGGTGAAGGGAAAAGAGGTTCCTCTGGAATCGACTGAGACATCTGGGGGACTCTTGGAATGGTGGCACGACCCTGGAGTTCCTCTCGCCATTCCTGTTGAGAGGGCCTCCTTTTGAGATGTGTCGGGAACGCCGGGAATTCTTTCCCGACGAAGCAGGGAAAGGATCCCTCATCTCGAGCTACGAGGCGGAAACGGGGCTCCTCTGGATGTGGGCGGGACCCTCGTGTTTCCTCTCCAGTGGAGACGGGTATGTCGGAGAACTTCTTGAGTTGCACCAACGGTGTGAATGACATTTCGAAGTTCCAGAGGTGAGGTACGATTAGCCTCGAGATGCCTCAGCGGAAATGGGCCTCATCTCGCCTGGAGGGGAGAACCTCCTGGATTTTCTCGAGTTGCGGCAGGTCTTCTCGAGTTACGACGGGCACCTCAGGGACCCGCTCTGGTGGCCTCAGGAAAGGCCAGTCCCCTTGCGAGTTGCTAGGGGCCATCTCGGGATTCCTCTCCCGTCGATACCGGGGCCTAAGACCCTGTGAGGAATCCGGGCCGGAACCTGACGATTCCTCTCCAGTGTTGACATGGATCTTGGGGTGCCTGTGAGTCTCCCCAGGGGAGTCAGGCCTCGTCTCGAGTGGGGGTATGCACGTGCGCTCTCCTCCCAACCTGCAGAAGTAATATCACGCTTCCCGTCACGTGGATCAAGGGATCTGTGGCTTTCCCTCGAGACTTTCCCTCGAGGCTTTCCCTCGAGGCTTTCCCACGAGGCTTTCGTACAGGGCTGTGCCTCGTGCCACCTTGGTGTGAGTCGATCCTCGGCGTGAAAGACGAGCCGGTGAAGGGGAAAGAGGTTCCTCTGGAATGGACTGAGACATCTGGGGGACTCTTGGAATGGTGGCACGACCCTGGAGTTCCTCTCGCCGTTCCTGTTGAGAGGGCCTCCTCTTGAGGTGCGACGGGAACGCCGGGAATTCTTTCCCGACGAAGCAGGGAAAGGATCCCTCATCTCGAGCTACGAGGCGGAAACGGGGCTCCTCTGGATGTGGGCGGGACCCTCGTGTTTCCTCTCGTGTGGAGACGGGGATGTCGGGGAACTTCTTGAGTTGCACCAAGGCTGTGAAGGACCCTTTCGAAGTTCCAGAGGTGAGGTGTGATTAGCCTCGAGACGCCTCAGCGGAAATGGGCCTCATTCCGCCTGGAGGGGAGAACCTCCTGGATTTTCTCGAGTTGCAGCAGGTCTTCTCGAGTTACGACGGGGAACTCAGAGACCCGCTCTGGTGGCCTCGGGAAAGGCAAGTCCCCATGCGAGTTGCTAGGGCCCATATCGGGATTCCTCTCCCGTCCATGCCATGTCCTAAGACCTGGTGTTGAGTCGGGGCCAGAACCTGAGGATTCCTCTCCAGTGTTGACATGGATCTTGGTGTGCCTCTGAGTCTCCCCAGGGCAGTCAGGCCTCGTCTCGTGTGGGGGCATGCACGTGCGCTTTCCTCCCTAGCTGCAGCAGTAGTGTCACACTTCCTCCACGTGGATCAAGGGATCTGTGGCTTTCCCTCGAGGCTTTCCCACGAGGCTTTCGCACAGGGCTGTGCCACGTGCCACCTTGGTGTGAGTCGATCCTCGGCGTGAAAGACGAGCCCATGAAGGGAAAAGAGCTTCCTCTGGAATGGACTGAGACATCTGGGGGACTCTTGGAATGGTGGCACGACCCTGGAGTTCCTCTCACCTTTCCTGTTGAGACGGCCTCCTCTTGAGATGGGACGGAAATGCCGGGAATTCATTCCCGACGAAGCCAGGAAAGGATCCCTCATCTCGAGCTACGAGGCGGAAACGGGGCTCCTCTGGATGTGGGCGGGACCCTCGTGTTTCCTCTCGAGTGGAGACGGGTATGTCGGGGAACTTCTTGAGTTGCACCAAGGCTGTGAAGGACCCTTTCGAAGATCCAGAGGTGAGGTGTGATTAGCCTCGAGACGCCTCAGCGGAAATGGGCCTCACCTCGCCTGGAGGGGAGAACCTCCTGGATTTTCTCGAGTTGCGGCAGGTCTTCTCGAGTTACGACGGGGACCTAAGGGACCCGCTCTGGTGGCCTCAGGAAAGGCCAGTCCCCATAAGAGTTGCTAGGGGCCAGCTCGGGATTCCTCTCCCATCGATGCCGGGGCCTAAGACCCTGTGAGGAGTCGGGGTCGGAACCTGAGGATTCCTCTCCAGTGTTGACATGGATCTTGGGGTGCCTCTGAGTCTCCCCAGGGGAGTCAGGCCTCGTCTCGAGTGGGGGCATGCACATGCACTTTCCTCCCGAGCTGCAGCAGTAGTGTCACGCTTCCTGTCACGTGGATCAAGGGATCTGTGGCTTTCCCTCGAGGCTTTCCCTCGAGGCTTTCCACGAGGCTTTCCCACAGGGCTATGCCACGTGCCACCTTGGTGTGAGTCGATCCTCAGCGTGAAAGACGAGCCGGTGAAGGGAAAAGAGGTTCCTCTGGAATGGAGTGAGACATCTGGGGGACTCTTGGAATGGTGGCACGACCCTGGAGTTCCTCTCGCCGTTCCTGTTGAGAGGGCCTCCTCTTGATATGCAACGGAAACGCCCGGAATTCTTTCCCGACGAAGCAGGGAAAGGATCCCTCATCTCGAGCTACCAGGCGGAAACGGGGCTCCTCTGGATGTGGGCGGGACCCTCGTGTTTCCTCTCGAGTGGAGACGGGGATGTCGGGGAACTTCTTGAGTTGCACCAAGGCTGTGAAGGACCCTTTCGAAGTTCCAGAGGTGAGGGGTGATTAGCCTCGAGACGCCTCAGCGGAAATGGGCCTCATCTCGCCAGGAGGGGAGAACCTTCTGGATTTTCTAGAGTTGCGACAGGCCTTCTCGAATTACGACGGGGACCTCAGGGACCCGCTCTGGTGGCGTCAGGATAGGCCAGTCCCCATGCGAGTTACTAGGGGCCTTCTCCGGATTCCTCTCCCGTCGATGCCGGGGACTAAGCCCTTGTTAGGGGTCGGGGCCGGAACCTGAGGATTCCTCTCCAGTGTTGCCATGGATCTTGGGGTGCCTCTGAGTCTACCCAGGGGAGTCAGGCCTCGTCTCGAGTGGGGGCATGCAGGTTCGATTTCCTCCCGAGCTGCAGCAGTAATGTCACGCTTCCTGTCACGTGGATCAAGAGATCTGTGGCTTTCCCTCGAGGTTTTCCCACGAGGCTTTCCCACAGGGCTGTGCCACCTGTCACCTTGGTGTGAGTCGATCCTCTGCGTGAAAGACGAGCCGGTGATGGGAAAAGAGGTTCCTCTGGAATGGACTGAGACATCTGGGGGACTCTTGGAATGGTGACACGACCCTGATGTTCTTCTCGCCGATCCTGTTGAGAGGGCCTCCTCTTGAGGTGCGACGGGAACGCCGGGAATTCTTTCCCGACGAAGCAGGGAAAGGATCCCACATCTTGAGCTACGAGGCGGAAACGGGGCTCCTCTGGATGTGGGCGGGACCCTCGTGTTTCCTTTCGAGTGGAGACGGGTATGTCGGGGAACTTCTTGAGTTGCACCAAGGCTGTGAAGGACCCTTTCGAAGTTCCAGAGGTGAGGTGTGATTAGCCTCGAGATGCCTCAGCGGAAATGGGCCTCATCTCGCCTGGAGGGGAGAACCTCCTGGATTTTCTCGAGTTGCGGCAGGTCTTCTCGAGTTACGACGGGGACCTCAGGGACCCGCTCTGGTGGCCTCAGGAAAGGCCAGTCCCCATGCGAGTTGCTAGGGGCCATCTCGGGATTCCTCTCCCGTCGATGCCAGGGCCTAAGACCTTGTGAGGAGTCGGGGCCGGAACCTGAGCATTCCTCTCCAATGTTGACATGGATCTTGGGGTGCCTCTGTGTCTCTCCAGGGGAGTCAGGCATCGTCTTGACTGGGGGCATGCACGTGCGCTTTCCTCCCGAGCTGCAGCTGTAGTGTCACGCTTCCTGTCACGTGGATCAAGGGATCTGTGGCTTTCCTTCGAGGCTTTCCCTCGAGGCTTTCCCACAGGGCTGTCCCACGTGCCACCTTGGTGTGAGTCGATCCTTAGTGTGAAAGACGAGCCGGTGAAGGGAAAAGAGATTCCTCTGTAATGGACTGAGACATCTGGGGGACTCTTTGAATGGTGGCACGACCCTGGAGTTCCTCTCGCCGTCCCTGTTGAGAGGGCCTCCTCTTGAGATGCGACGGGAATGCCGGGAATTCTTTCCCGACGAAGCAGGGAAAGGATCCCTCATCTCGAGCTATGAGGCGGAAACGGGGCTCCTCTGGATGTGGGCGGGACCCTCGTGTTTCCTCTCGAGTGGAGACGGGTATGTCGGGGAACTTCTTGAGTTGCAACAAGGCTGTGAAGGACCCTTTCGAAGTTCCAGAGGTGAGGTGTGATTAGCCTCGAGACGCCTCAGCGGAAATGGGCCTCATCTCGCCTGGAGGGGAGAACATCCTGGATTTTCTCGAGTTGCGGCAGGTCTTCTCGAGTTACGACGGGGACCTCAGGGACCCGCTCTGGTGGCCTCAGGAAAGGCCAGTCCCCATGCGAGTTGCTTGGCGCCATCTCGGGATTCCTCTCCCGTCGATGCCGGGGCCTAAAACCTCGTGTGGAGTCGGGGCCGGAACCTGAGGATTCCTCTCCAGTGTTGACATGGATCCTGGGGTGCCTCTGAGTCTCCCCAGGTGAGTCAGGCCTCGTCTCGAGTGGGGGTATGCACGTGCGCTCTCCTCCCAACCTGCAGAAGTAATATCACGCTTCCCGTCACGTGGATCAAGGGATCTGTGGCTTTCCCTCGAGACTTTCCCTCGAGGCTTTCCCTCGAGGCTTTCCCACGAGGCTTTCGTACAGGGCTGTGCCTCGTGCCACCTTGGTGTGAGTTGATCCTCGGCGTGAAAGACGAGCCGGTGAAGGGGAAAGAGGTTCCTCTGGAATGGACTGAGACATCTGGGGGACTCTTGGAATGGTGGCACGACCCTGGAGTTCCTCTCGCCGTTCCTGTTGAGAGGGCCTCCTCTTGAGGTGCGACGGGAACGCCGGGAATTCTTTCCCGACGAAGCAGGGAAAGGATCCCTCATCTCGAGCTACGAGGCGGAAACGGGGCTCCTCTGGATGTGGGCGGGACCCTCGTGTTTCCTCTCGTGTGGAGACGGGGATGTCGGGGAACTTCTTGAGTTGCACCAAGGCTGTGAAGGACCCTTTCGAAGTTCCAGAGGTGAGGTGTGATTAGCCTCGAGACGCCTCAGCGGAAATGGGCCTCATTCCGCCTGGAGGGGAGAACCTCCTGGATTTTCTCGAGTTGCAGCAGGTCTTCTCGAGTTACGACGGGGAACTCAGAGACCCGCTCTGGTGGCCTCGGGAAAGGCAAGTCCCCATGCGAGTTGCTAGGGCCCATATCGGGATTCCTCTCCCGTCCATGCCATGTCCTAAGACCTGGTGTTGAGTCGGGGCCAGAACCTGAGGATTCCTCTCCAGTGTTGACATGGATCTTGGTGTGCCTCTGAGTCTCCCCAGGGCAGTCAGGCCTCGTCTCGTGTGGGGGCATGCACGTGCGCTTTCCTCCCTAGCTGCAGCAGTAGTGTCACACTTCCTCCACGTGGATCAAGGGATCTGTGGCTTTCCCTCGAGGCTTTCCCACGAGGCTTTCGCACAGGGCTGTGCCATGTGCCACCTTGGTGTGAGTCGATCCTCGGCGTGAAAGACGAGCCCATGAAGGGAAAAGAGCTTCCTCTGGAATGGACTGAGACATCTGGGGGACTCTTGGAATGGTGGCACGACCCTGGAGTTCCTCTCACCTTTCCTGTTGAGACGGCCTCCTCTTGAGATGGGACGGAAATGCCGGGAATTCATTCCCGACGAAGCCAGGAAAGGATCCCTCATCTCGAGCTACGAGGCGGAAACGGGGCTCCTCTGGATGTGGGCGGGACCCTCGTGTTTCCTCTCGAGTGGAGACGGGTATGTCGGGGAACTTCTTGAGTTGCACCAAGGCTGTGAAGGACCCTTTCGAAGATCCAGAGGTGAGGTGTGATTAGCCTCGAGACGCCTCAGCGGAAATGGGCCTCACCTCGCCTGGAGGGGAGAACCTCCTGGATTTTCTCGAGTTGCGGCAGGTCTTCTCGAGTTACGACGGGGACCTAAGGGACCCGCTCTGGTGGCCTCAGGAAAGGCCAGTCCCCATAAAAGTTGCTAGGGGCCAGCTCGGGATTCCTCTCCCATCGATGCCGGGGCCTAAGACCCTGTGAGGAGTCGGGGTCGGAACCTGAGGATTCCTCTCCAGTGTTGACATGGATCTTGGGGTGCCTCTGAGTCTCCCCAGGGGAGTCAGGCCTCGTCTCGAGTGGGGGCATGCACATGCGCTTTCCTCCCGAGCTGCAGCAGTAGTGTCACGCTTCCTGTCACGTGGATCAAGGGATCTGTGGCTTTCCCTCGAGGCTTTCCCTCGAGGCTTTCCCACGAGGCTTTCCCACAGGGCTATGCCACGTGCCACCTTGGTGTGAGTCGATCCTCGGCGTGAAAGACGAGCCGGTGAAGGGAAAAGAGGTTCCTCTGGAATGGAGTGAGACATCTGGGGGACTCTTGGAATGGTGGCACGACCCTGGAGTTCCTCTCGCCGTTCCTGTTGAGAGGGCCTCCTCTTGATATGCAACGGAAACGCCCGGAATTCTTTCCCGACGAAGCAGGGAAAGGATCCCTCATCTCGAGCTACCAGGCGGAAACGGGGCTCCTCTGGATGTGGGCGGGACCCTCGTGTTTCCTCTCGAGTGGAGACGGGGATGTCGGGGAACTTCTTGAGTTGCACCAAGGCTGTGAAGGACCCTTTCGAAGTTCCAGAGGTGAGGGGTGATTAGCCTCGAGACGCCTCAGCGGAAATGGGCCTCATCTCGCCAGGAGGGGAGAACCTTCTGGATTTTCTAGAGTTGCGACAGGCCTTCTTGAATTACGACGGGGACCTCAGGGACCCGCTCTGGTGGCGTCAGGATAGGCCAGTCCCCATGCGAGTTACTAGGGGCCTTCTCCGGATTCCTCTCCCGTCGATGCCGGGGACTAAGCCCTTGTTAGGGGTCGGGGCCGGAACCTGAGGATTCCTCTCCAGTGTTGCCATGGATCTTGGGGTGCCTCTGAGTCTACCCAGGGGAGTCAGGCCTCGTCTCGAGTGGGGGCATGCAGGTTCGATTTCCTCCCGAGCTGCAGCAGTAATGTCACGCTTCCTGTCACGTGGATCAAGAGATCTGTGGCTTTCCCTCGAGGTTTTCCCACGAGGCTTTCCCACAGGGCTGTGCCACCTGTCACCTTGGTGTGAGTCGATCCTCTGCGTGAAAGACGAGCCGGTGATGGGAAAAGAGGTTCCTCTGGAATGGACTGAGACATCTGGGGGACTCTTGGAATGGTGACACGACCCTGATGTTCTTCTCGCCGATCCTGTTGAGAGGGCCTCCTCTTGAGGTGCGACGGGAACGCCGGGAATTCTTTCCCGACGAAGCAGGGAAAGGATCCCACATCTCGAGCTACGAGGCGGAAACGGGGCTCCTCTGGATGTGGGCGGGACCCTCGTGTTTCCTTTCAAGTGGAGACGGGTATGTCGGGGAACTTCTTGAGTTGCACCAAGGCTGTGAAGGACCCTTTCGAAGTTCCAGAGGTGAGGTGTGATTAGCCTCGAGATGCCTCAGCGGAAATGGGCCTCATCTCGCCTGGAGGGGAGAACCTCCTGGATTTTCTCGAGTTGCGGCAGGTCTTCTCGAGTTACGACGGGGACCTCAGGGACCCGCTCTGGTGGCCTCAGGAAAGGCCAGTCCCCATGCGAGTTGCTAGGGGCCATCTCGGGATTCCTCTCCCGTCGATGCCAGGGCCTAAGACCTTGTGAGGAGTCGGGGCCGGAACCTGAGGATTCCTCTCCAATGTTGACATGGATCTTGGGGTGCCTCTGTGTCTCTCCAGGGGAGTCAGGCATCGTCTTGACTGGGGGCATGCACGTGCGCTTTCCTCCCGAGCTGCAGCTGTAGTGTCACGCTTCCTGTCACGTGGATCAAGGGATCTGTGGCTTTCCTTCGAGGCTTTCCCTCGAGGCTTTCCCACAGGGCTGTCCCACGTGCCACCTTGGTGTGAGTCGATCCTTAGTGTGAAAGACGAGCCGGTGAAGGGAAAAGAGATTCCTCTGTAATGGACTGAGACATCTGGGGGACTCTTGGAATGGTGGCACGACCCTGGAGTTCCTCTCGCCGTCCCTGTTGAGAGGGCCTCCTCTTGAGATGCGACGGGAATGCCGGGAATTCTTTCCCGACGAAGCAGGGAAAGGATCCCTCATCTCGAGCTACGAGGCGGAAACGGGGCTCCTCTGGATGTGGGCGGGACCCTCGTGTTTCCTCTCGAGTGGAGACGGGTATGTCGGGGAACTTCTTGAGTTGCACCAAGGCTGTGAAGGACCCTTTCGAAGATCCAGAGGTGAGGTGTGATTAGCCTCTAGACGCCTCAGCGGAAATGGGCCTCACCTCGCCTGGAGGGGAGAACCTCCTGGATTTTCTCGAGTTGCGGCAGGTCTTCTCGAGTTACGACGGGGACCTAAGGGACCCGCTCTGGTGGCCTCAGGAAAGGCCAGTCCCCATAAGAGTTGCTAGGGGCCAGCTCGGGATTCCTCTCCCATCGATGCCGGGGCCTAAGACCCTGTGAGGAGTCGGGGTCGGAACCTGAGGATTCCTCTCCAGTGTTGACATGGATCTTGGGGTGCCTCTGAGTCTCCCCAGGGGAGTCAGGCCTCGTCTCGAGTGGGGGCATGCACATGCGCTTTCCTCCCGAGCTGCAGCAGTAGTGTCACGCTTCCTGTCACGTGGATCAAGGGATCTGTGGCTTTCCCTCGAGGCTTTCCCTCGAGGCTTTCCCACGAGGCTTTCCCACAGGGCTATGCCACGTGCCACCTTGGTGTGAGTCGATCCTCGGCGTGAAAGACGAGCCGGTGAAGGGAAAAGAGGTTCCTCTGGAATGGAGTGAGACATCTGGGGGACTCTTGGAATGGTGGCACGACCCTGGAGTTCCTCTCGCCGTTCCTGTTGAGAGGGCCTCCTCTTGATATGCAACGGAAACGCCCGGAATTCTTTCCCGACGAAGCAGGGAAAGGATCCCTCATCTCGAGCTACCAGGCGGAAACGGGGCTCCTCTGGATGTGGGCGGGACCCTCGTGTTTCCTCTCGAGTGGAGACGGGGATGTCGGGGAACTTCTTGAGTTGCACCAAGGCTGTGAAGGACCCTTTCGAAGTTCCAGAGGTGAGGGGTGATTAGCCTCGAGACGCCTCAGCGGAAATGGGCCTCATCTCGCCAGGAGGGGAGAACCTTCTGGATTTTCTAGAGTTGCGACAGGCCTTCTTGAATTACGACGGGGACCTCAGGGACCCGCTCTGGTGGCGTCAGGATAGGCCAGTCCCCATGCGAGTTACTAGGGGCCTTCTCCGGATTCCTCTCCCGTCGATGCCGGGGACTAAGCCCTTGTTAGGGGTCGGGGCCGGAACCTGAGGATTCCTCTCCAGTGTTGCCATGGATCTTGGGGTGCCTCTGAGTCTACCCAGGGGAGTCAGGCCTCGTCTCGAGTGGGGGCATGCAGGTTCGATTTCCTCCCGAGCTGCAGCAGTAATGTCACGCTTCCTGTCACGTGGATCAAGAGATCTGTGGCTTTCCCTCGAGGTTTTCCCACGAGGCTTTCCCACAGGGCTGTGCCACCTGTCACCTTGGTGTGAGTCGATCCTCTGCGTGAAAGACGAGCCGGTGATGGGAAAAGAGGTTCCTCTGGAATGGACTGAGACATCTGGGGGACTCTTGGAATGGTGACACGACCCTGATGTTCTTCTCGCCGATCCTGTTGAGAGGGCCTCCTCTTGAGGTGCGACGGGAACGCCGGGAATTCTTTCCCGACGAAGCAGGGAAAGGATCCCACATCTCGAGCTACGAGGCGGAAACGGGGCTCCTCTGGATGTGGGCGGGACCCTCGTGTTTCCTTTCGAGTGGAGACGGGTATGTCGGGGAACTTCTTGAGTTGCACCAAGGCTGTGAAGGACCCTTTCGAAGTTCCAGAGGTGAGGTGTGATTAGCCTCGAGATGCCTCAGCGGAAATGGGCCTCATCTCGCCTGGAGGGGAGAACCTCCTGGATTTTCTCGAGTTGCGGCAGGTCTTCTCGAGTTACGACGGGGACCTCAGGGACCCGCTCTGGTGGCCTCAGGAAAGGCCAGTCCCCATGCGAGTTGCTAGGGGCCATCTCGGGATTCCTCTCCCGTCGATGCCAGGGCCTAAGACCTTGTGAGGAGTCGGGGCCGGAACCTGAGGATTCCTCTCCAATGTTGACATGGATCTTGGGGTGCCTCTGTGTCTCTCCAGGGGAGTCAGGCATCGTCTTGACTGGGGGCATGCACGTGCGCTTTCCTCCCGAGCTGCAGCTGTAGTGTCACGCTTCCTGTCACGTGGATCAAGGGATCTGTGGCTTTCCTTCGAGGCTTTCCCTCGAGGCTTTCCCACAGGGCTGTCCCACGTGCCACCTTGGTGTGAGTCGATCCTTAGTGTGAAAGACGAGCCGGTGAAGGGAAAAGAGATTCCTCTGTAATGGACTGAGACATCTGGGGGACTCTTGGAATGGTGGCACGACCCTGGAGTTCCTCTCGCCGTCCCTGTTGAGAGGGCCTCCTCTTGAGATGCGACGGGAATGCCGGGAATTCTTTCCCGACGAAGCAGGGAAAGGATCCCTCATCTCGAGCTACGAGGCGGAAACGGGGCTCCTCTGGATGTGGGCGGGACCCTCGTGTTTCCTCTCGAGTGGAGACGGGTATGTCGGGGAACTTCTTGAGTTGCAACAAGGCTGTGAAGGACCCTTTCGAAGTTCCAGAGGTGAGGTGTGATTAGCCTCGAGACGCCTCAGCGGAAATGGGCCTCATCTCGCCTGGAGGGGAGAACATCCTGGATTTTCTCGAGTTGCGGCAGGTCTTCTCGAGTTACGACGGGGACCTCAGGGACCCGCTCTGGTGGCCTCAGGAAAGGCCAGTCCCCATGCGAGTTGCTTGGCGCCATCTCGGGATTCCTCTCCCTTCGATGCCGGGGCCTAAAACCTCGTGTGGAGTCGGGGCCGGAACCTGAGGATTCCTCTCCAGTGTTGACATGGATCCTGGGGTGCCTCTGAGTCTCCCCAGGTGAGTCAGGCCTCGTCTCGAGTGGCGGCATGCACGTGCGCTCTCTTCCCCAGCTGCAGCAGTGGTGTCACGCTTCCTGTCACGTGGATCAAGGGATCTGTGGTTTCCCTCGAGGCTTTACCTCGAGGCTTTCCCTCGAGGCTTTCCCACGAGGCTTTCGCACAGGGCTGTGCCACGTGCCACCTTGGTGTGAGTCGATCCTCGGCGTGAAAGACGAAACGGTGAAGGGGAAAGAGGTTCCTCTGGAATGGACAGAGGCATCTGGGGGACTCTTGGAATGGTGGCACGACCCTGGAGTTCCTCTCGCCATTCCTGTTGAGAGGGCCTCCCCTTGAGATGCGACGGGAGCGCCGGGAATTCTTTCCCGACGAAGCAGGGAAAGGATCCCTCATCTCGAGCTACGAGGCGGAAACGGGGCTCCTCTGGATGTGGGCGGGACCCTCGTGTTTCCTCTCGAGTGGAGACGGGTATGTCGGGGAACTTCTTGAGTTGCACCAAGACTGTGAAGGAAACTTTCGAAGTTCCAGAGGTGAGGTGCGATTAGCCTCGAGACGCCTCAGCGAAAATAGGCCTCATCTCGCCTGGAGGGGAGAACCTCCTGGATTTTCTCGAGTTGCGGCAGGGCTTCCCGAGTTACGACGGGGACCTAAGGGACCCGCTCTGGTGGCCTCAGGAAAGGCCAGTCCCCATAAGAGTTGCTAGGGGCCAGCTCGGGATTCCTCTCCCATCGATGCCGGGGCCTAAGACCCTGTGAGGAGTCGGGGTCGGAACCTGAGGATTCCTCTCCAGTGTTGACATGGATCTTGGGGTGCCTCTGAGTCTCCCCAGGGGAGTCAGGCCTCGTCTCGAGTGGGGGCATGCACATGCGCTTTCCTCCCGAGCTGCAGCAGTAGTGTCACGCTTCCTGTCACGTGGATCAAGGGATCTGTGGCTTTCCCTCGAGGCTTTCCCTCGAGGCTTTCCCACGAGGCTTTCCCACAGGGCTATGCCACGTGCCACCTTGGTGTGAGTCGATCCTCGGCGTGAAAGACGAGCCGGTGAAGGGAAAAGAGGTTCCTCTGGAATGGAGTGAGACATCTGGGGGACTCTTGGAATGGTGGCACGACCCTGGAGTTCCTCTCGCCGTTCCTGTTGAGAGGGCCTCCTCTTGATATGCAACGGAAACGCCCGGAATTCTTTCCCGACGAAGCAGGGAAAGGATCCCTCATCTCGAGCTACCAGGCGGAAACGGGGCTCCTCTGGATGTGGGCGGGACCCTCGTGTTTCCTCTCGAGTGGAGACGGGGATGTCGGGGAACTTCTTGAGTTGCACCAAGGCTGTGAAGGACCCTTTCGAAGTTCCAGAGGTGAGGGGTGATTAGCCTCGAGACGCCTCAGCGGAAATGGGCCTCATCTCGCCAGGAGGGGAGAACCTTCTGGATTTTCTAGAGTTGCGACAGGCCTTCTTGAATTACGACGGGGACCTCAGGGACCCGCTCTGGTGGCGTCAGGATAGGCCAGTCCCCATGCGAGTTACTAGGGGCCTTCTCCGGATTCCTCTCCCGTCGATGCCGGGGACTAAGCCCTTGTTAGGGGTCGGGGCCGGAACCTGAGGATTCCTCTCCAGTGTTGCCATGGATCTTGGGGTGCCTCTGAGTCTACCCAGGGGAGTCAGGCCTCGTCTCGAGTGGGGGCATGCAGGTTCGATTTCCTCCCGAGCTGCAGCAGTAATGTCACGCTTCCTGTCACGTGGATCAAGAGATCTGTGGCTTTCCCTCGAGGTTTTCCCACGAGGCTTTCCCACAGGGCTGTGCCACCTGTCACCTTGGTGTGAGTCGATCCTCTGCGTGAAAGACGAGCCGGTGATGGGAAAAGAGGTTCCTCTGGAATGGACTGAGACATCTGGGGGACTCTTGGAATGGTGACACGACCCTGATGTTCTTCTCGCCGATCCTGTTGAGAGGGCCTCCTCTTGAGGTGCGACGGGAACGCCGGGAATTCTTTCCCGACGAAGCAGGGAAAGGATCCCACATCTCGAGCTACGAGGCGGAAACGGGGCTCCTCTGGATGTGGGCGGGACCCTCGTGTTTCCTTTCGAGTGGAGACGGGTATGTCGGGGAACTTCTTGAGTTGCACCAAGGCTGTGAAGGACCCTTTCGAAGTTCCAGAGGTGAGGTGTGATTAGCCTCGAGATGCCTCAGCGGAAATGGGCCTCATCTCGCCTGGAGGGGAGAACCTCCTGGATTTTCTCGAGTTGCGGCAGGTCTTCTCGAGTTACGACGGGGACCTCAGGGACCCGCTCTGGTGGCCTCAGGAAAGGCCAGTCCCCATGCGAGTTGCTAGGGGCCATCTCGGGATTCCTCTCCCGTCGATGCCAGGGCCTAAGACCTTGTGAGGAGTCGGGGCCGGAACCTGAGGATTCCTCTCCAATGTTGACATGGATCTTGGGGTGCCTCTGTGTCTCTCCAGGGGAGTCAGGCATCGTCTTGACTGGGGGCATGCACGTGCGCTTTCCTCCCGAGCTGCAGCTGTAGTGTCACGCTTCCTGTCACGTGGATCAAGGGATCTGTGGCTTTCCTTCGAGGCTTTCCCTCGAGGCTTTCCCACAGGGCTGTCCCACGTGCCACCTTGGTGTGAGTCGATCCTTAGTGTGAAAGACGAGCCGGTGAAGGGAAAAGAGATTCCTCTGTAATGGACTGAGACATCTGGGGGACTCTTGGAATGGTGGCACGACCCTGGAGTTCCTCTCGCCGTCCCTGTTGAGAGGGCCTCCTCTTGAGATGCGACGGGAATGCCGGGAATTCTTTCCCGACGAAGCAGGGAAAGGATCCCTCATCTCGAGCTACGAGGCGGAAACGGGGCTCCTCTGGATGTGGGCGGGACCCTCGTGTTTCCTCTCGAGTGGAGACGGGTATGTCGGGGAACTTCTTGAGTTGCAACAAGGCTGTGAAGGACCCTTTCGAAGTTCCAGAGGTGAGGTGTGATTAGCCTCGAGACGCCTCAGCGGAAATGGGCCTCATCTCGCCTGGAGGGGAGAACATCCTGGATTTTCTCGAGTTGCGGCAGGTCTTCTCGAGTTACGACGGGGACCTCAGGGACCCGCTCTGGTGGCCTCAGGAAAGGCCAGTCCCCATGCGAGTTGCTTGGCGCCATCTCGGGATTCCTCTCCCTTCGATGCCGGGGCCTAAAACCTCGTGTGGAGTCGGGGCCGGAACCTGAGGATTCCTCTCCAGTGTTGACATGGATCCTGGGGTGCCTCTGAGTCTCCCCAGGTGAGTCAGGCCTCGTCTCGAGTGGCGGCATGCACGTGCGCTCTCTTCCCCAGCTGCAGCAGTGGTGTCACGCTTCCTGTCACGTGGATCAAGGGATCTGTGGTTTCCCTCGAGGCTTTACCTCGAGGCTTTCCCTCGAGGCTTTCCCACGAGGCTTTCGCACAGGGCTGTGCCACGTGCCACCTTGGTGTGAGTCGATCCTCGGCGTGAAAGACGAAACGGTGAAGGGGAAAGAGGTTCCTCTGGAATGGACAGAGGCATCTGGGGGACTCTTGGAATGGTGGCACGACCCTGGAGTTCCTCTCGCCATTCCTGTTGAGAGGGCCTCCCCTTGAGATGCGACGGGAGCGCCGGGAATTCTTTCCCGACGAAGCAGGGAAAGGATCCCTCATCTCGAGCTACGAGGCGGAAACGGGGCTCCTCTGGATGTGGGCGGGACCCTCGTGTTTCCTCTCGAGTGGAGACGGGTATGTCGGGGAACTTCTTGAGTTGCACCAAGACTGTGAAGGAAACTTTCGAAGTTCCAGAGGTGAGGTGCGATTAGCCTCGAGACGCCTCAGCGAAAATAGGCCTCATCTCGCCTGGAGGGGAGAACCTCCTGGATTTTCTCGAGTTGCGGCAGGGCTTCCCGAGTTACGACGGGGACCTTAGGGACCCGCTCTGCTGGCCTCGGGAAAGGCCAGTCCCCATGCGATTTGATTGGCGCCGTCTCGGGATTCCTCTCCCGTCGATGCCGGGGCCTAAAACCTCGTGTGGAGTCGGGGCCGGAACCTGAGGATTCCTCTCCAGTGTTGACATGGATCCTGGGGTGCCTCTGAGTCTCCCCAGGGGAGTCAGGCCTCGTCTCGAGTGGGGGCATGCAAGTGCGCTTTCTTCCGGAGCTCCAGATGTAGTGTCACGCTTCCTGTCACGTGGATCAAGGGATCTGTGGCTTTCCCTTGAGGCTTTCCCTCGAGGCTTTCCCTCGAGGCTTTCCCACTAGGCTTTCGCACAGGGCTGTGCCTCGTGCCACCTTGGTGTGAGTCGATCCTCGACGTGAAAGACAAGCCGGTGAAGGGAAAAGAGGTTCCTGTGGAATGGACTGAGACATCTGGGGGACTCGTGGAATGGTGGCACGACCCTGGAGTTCCTCTCGCCGTTCCTGTTGAGAGGGCCTCCTCTTGAGATGCGACGGGAACGCTGGGTATTCTTTCCCGACGAAGCAGGGAAAGGATTCCTCATCTGGAGCTACGAGGCAGAAACGGGGCTCCTCTGGGTGTGGGCGGGACCCTCGAGTTTCCTCGCGAGTGGAGACAGGTATGTCGGGGAACGTCTTGAGTTGCACCAAGACTGTGAAGAACCCTTTCGAAGTTGCAGAGGTGAGGTGTGATTAGCCTCGAGACGCCTCAGTGGAAAAGGGCCTCATCTCGCCTGGAGGGGAGAACCTCCTGGATTTTCTCGAGTTGCGGCAGGTCTTCTCGAGTTACGACGGGGACCTCAGGGACCCGCTCTGGTGGCCTCAGGAAAGGCCAGTCCCCATGCGAGTTGCTAGGGGCCATCTCGGGATTCCTCTCCCGTCGATGCCAGGGCCTAAGACCTTGTGAGGAGTTGGGGCCGGAACCTGAGGATTCCTCTCCAATGTTGACATGGATCTTGGGGTGCCTCTGTGTCTCTCCAGGGGAGTCAGGCATCGTCTTGACTGGGGGCATGCACGTGCGCTTTCCTCCCGAGCTTCAGCTGTAGTGTCACGCTTCCTGTCACGTGGATCAAGGGATCTGTGGCTTTCCTTCGAGGCTTTCCCTCGAGGCTTTCCCACAGGGCTGTCCCACGTGCCACCTTGGTGTGAGTCGATCCTTAGTGTGAAAGACGAGCCGGTGAAAGGAAAAGAGATTCCTCTGTAATGGACTGAGACATCTGGGGGACTCTTGGAATGGTGGCACGACCCTGGAGTTCCTCTCGCCGTCCCTGTTGAGAGGGCCTCCTCTTGAGATGCGACGGGAATGCCGGGAATTCTTTCCCGACGAAGCAGGGAAAGGATCCCTCATCTCGAGCTACGAGGCGGAAACGGGGCTCCTCTGGATGTGGGCGGGACCCTCGTGTTTCCTCTCGAGTGGAGACGGGTATGTCGGGGAACTTCTTGAGTTGCAACAAGGCTGTGAAGGACCCTTTCGAAGTTCCAGAGGTGAGGTGTGATTAGCCTCGAGACGCCTCAGCGGAAATGGGCCTCATCTCGCCTGGAGGGGAGAACATCCTGGATTTTCTCGAGTTGCGGCAGGTCTTCTCGAGTTACGACGGGGACCTCAGGGACCCGCTCTGGTGGCCTCAGGAAAGGCCAGTCCCCATGCGAGTTGCTTGGCGCCATCTCGGGATTCCTCTCCCGTCGATGCCGGGGCCTAAAACCTCGTGTGGAGTCGGGGCCGGAACCTGAGGATTCCTCTCCAGTGTTGACATGGATCCTGGGGTGCCTCTGAGTCTCCCCAGGTGAGTCAGGCCTCGTCTCGAGTGGCGGCATGCACGTGCGCTCTCTTCCCCAGCTGCAGCAGTGGTGTCACGCTTCCTGTCACGTGGATCAAGGGATCTGTGGTTTCCCTCGAGGCTTTACCTCGAGGCTTTCCCTCGAGGCTTTCCCACGAGGCTTTCGCACAGGGCTGTGCCACGTGCCACCTTGGTGTGAGTCGATCCTCGGCGTGAAAGACGAAACGGTGAAGGGGAAAGAGGTTCCTCTGGAATGGACTGAGACATCTGGGGGACTCTTGGAATGGTGGCACGACCCTGGAGTTCCTCTCGCCGTTCCTGTTGAGAGGGCCTCCCCTTGAGATGCGACGGGAGCGCCGGGAATTCTTTCCCGACGAAGCAGGGAAAGGATCCCTCATCTCGAGCTACGAGGCGGAAACGGGGCTCCTCTGGATGTGGGCGGGACCCTCGTGTTTCCTCTCGAGTGGAGACGGGTATGTCGGGGAACTTCTTGAGTTGCACCAAGGCTGTGAAGGAAACTTTCGAAGTTCCAGAGGTGAGGTGCGATTAGCCTCGAGACGCCTCAGCGAAAATAGGCCTCATCTCGCCTGGAGGGGAGAACCTCCTGGATTTTCTCGAGTTGCGGCAGGGCTTCCCGAGTTACGACGGGGACCTCAGGGACCCGCTCTGCTGGCCTCGGGAAAGGCCAGTCCCCATGCGAGTTGATTGGCGCCGTCTCGGGATCCCTCTCCCGTCGATGCCGGGGCCTAAAACCTCGTGTGGAGACGGGGCCGGAACCTGAGGATTCCTCTCCAGTGTTGACATGGATCCTGGGGTGCCTCTGAGTCTCCCCAGGGGAGTCAGGCCTCGTCTCGAGTGGGGGCATGCAAGTGCGCTTTCTTCCCGAGCTCCAGATGTAGTGTCACGCTTCCTGTCACGTGGATCAAGGGATCTGTGGCTTTCCCTTGAGGCTTTCCCTCGAGGCTTTCCCTCGAGGCTTTCCCACTAGGCTTTCGCACAGGGCTGTGCCTCGTGCCACCTTGGTGTGAGTCGATCCTCGACGTGAAAGACAAGCCGGTGAAGGGAAAAGAGGTTCCTGTGGAATGGACTGAGACATCTGGGGGACTCGTGGAATGGTGGCACGACCCTGGAGTTCCTCTCGCCGTTCCTGTTGAGAGGGCCTCCTCTTGAGATGCGACGGGAACGCTGGGTATTCTTTCCCGACGAAGCAGGGAAAGGATTCCTCATCTGGAGCTACGAGGCAGAAACGGGGCTCCTCTGGGTGTGGGCGGGACCCTCGAGTTTCCTCGCGAGTGGAGACAGGTATGTCGGGGAACGTCTTGAGTTGCACCAAGACTGTGAAGAACCCTTTCGAAGTTGCAGAGGTGAGGTGTGATTAGCCTCGAGACGCCTCAGTGGAAAAGGGCCTCATCTCGCCTGGAGGGGAGAACCTCCTGGATTTTCTCGAGTTGCGGCAGGTCTTCTCGAGTTACGACGGGGACCTCAGGGACCCGCTCTTGTGGCCTCAGGAAAGGCCAGTCCCCATTTGAGTTGCTAGGGGCCATCTCGGGATTCCTCTCCCGTCGATGCCGGGGCCTAAGACCCTGTGAGGAGTCGGGATCGGAACGTGAGGATTCCTCTCCAGTGTTGACATGGATCTTGGGGTGCCTCTGAGTCTCCCCAGGGGAGTCAGGCCTCGTCTCGAGTGGGGGCATGCACGTGCGCTTTCCTCCCGAGCTTCAGCAGTAGTGTCACGCTTCCTGTCACGTGGATCAAGGGATCAGTGGCTTTCCCTCGAGGCTATCCCTCGAGGCTTTCCCACGAGGCTTTCCCACAGGGCTGTGCCACGTGCCACCTTGGTGTGAGTCGATCCTCGGCGTGAAAGACGAGCCGATGAAGGGAAAAGAGGTTCCTCTGTAATGGAATGAAACATCTGGGGGACTCTTGGAATGGTGGCACGACCCTGGAGTTCCTCTCGCCGTTCCTGTTGAGAGGGCCTACTCTTGAGATGCGACGGGAACGCCGGGAAGTCTTTCCCGAAGAAGCAGGGAAAGGATCCCTCATCGCGAGGTCTGAGGCGGAAATGGGGCTCCTCTGGATGTGGGCGGGACCCTCGTGTTTCCTCTCGAGTGGACACGGGCATGTCGGGGACTTCTTGAGTTGCACCAAGGCTGTGAAAGACCCTTTCGAAGTTCCAGATGTGAGCTGTGATTAGCCTCGAGACGCCTCAGCGGAAATGGGCCTCATCTCGCCTGGAGGGGAGAACCTCCTGGATTTTCTCGAGTTGCGGCAGGTCTTCTCGAGTTACGACGGGGACCTCAGGGACCCGCTCTGGTGGCCTCAGGAAAGGCCAGTCCCCATGCGAGTTGCTAGGGGCTATCTCGGGATTCCTCTCCCGTCGATGCCAGGGCCTAAGACCCTGTGAGGAGTCGGGGCCGGAACCTGAGGATTCCTCTCCAGTGTTGCCATGGATCTTGGGGTGCCTGTGAGTCTCCCCAGGGGAGTCAGCCTCGTCTCGAGTGGGGGCATGCACGTGCGCTCTCCTACCAACCTGCAGAAGTAATGTCACGCTTCCTGTCACGTGGATCAAGGGATCTGCGGCTTTCCCTCGAGTCTGTCCCTCGAGGCTTTCCCACGAGGATTTCCCACAGGGCTGTGCCACGTGCCACCTTGGTGTGAGTCGATCCTCGGCCTGAAAGACAAGCCGGTGAAGGGAAAAGAGGTTCTTCCTGAATGGACTGAGACATCTGGGGGACTCTTGGAATGGTGGCACGACCCTGGAGTTCCTCTCGCTGTTCCTGTTGAGAGGACCTCCTCTTGAGATGCGACGGGAACGCCGGGAATTCTTTCCCGACGAAGCAGGGAAAGGATTCCTCATCTCGAGCTACGAGGCGGAAACGGGGCTCCTCTGGATGTGGGCGGGACCCTCGTGTTTCATCTTAAGTGGAGACGGGTATGTGGGGGAACTTTTTGAGTTGCACCAAGGCTATGAAGGACCCTTTGAAGTTCCAGAGGTGAGGTGGGATTAACCTCGAGACGCCTCAGCGGAAATGGGCCTCATCTCGCCTGGAGGGGAGAACCTCCTGGATTTTCGCGAGTTGCGGCAGGTCTTCTCGAGTTACGACGGGGACCTCAGGGACCCGCTCTTGTGGCCTCAGGAAAGGCCAGTCCCCATGCGAGTTGCTAGGGGCCATCTCCGGATTCCTCTCCTGTCGATGCCAGGGCCTCAGACCGCGTGTGGAGTCGGGTCCAGAACCTGAGGATTTCTCTCCAGTGTTGACATGGATCTTGGGGTGCCTGTGAGTCTCCCCAGGGGAGTCAGGCCTCGTCTTGAGTTGGGGCATGCACGTGTGCTTTCCTCCGTAGCTGCAGCAGTAGTGTCACGCTTCCTGTCACGGGGATCAAGGGATCTCTGGCTTTCCCTCGAGGCTTTCCCTCGAGGCTTTCCCACGAGGCTTTCGCACAGGGCTGTGTCACGTGCCAACTTGGTGTGAGTCGATCCTCGGCGTGAAAGACGAGCCGGTGAAGGGGAAAGAGGTTCCTCTGGAATGGACTGAGACATCTGGGGGACTCTTGGAATGGTGGCATGACCCTGGAGTTCCTCTCGCCGTTCCTCTTGAGAGGGCCTCCTCTTGAGATGCGACGGGAACGCCGGGAATTCTTTCCCGACGAAGCAGGGAAAGGATCCCTCATCTCGAGCTCTGAGGCGGAAATGGGGCTCCTCTGGATGTGGGCGGGACCCTCGTGTTTCCTGTCGAGTGGACACGGGCATGTCGGGGAACTTCTTGAGTTACACCAAGGCTGTGAAGGACCCTTTCGAAGTTCCAGAGGTGAGGTGTGATTAGCCTCGAGACGCCTCAGCGGATATGGGCCTCATCTCGCCTGGAGGGGAGAACCTCCTGGATTTTCTCGAGTTGCGGCAGGTCTTCTCGAGTTACGACGGGGACCTCAGGGACCCGCTCTGGTGGCCTCAGGAAAGGCCAATCCTCATGTGATTTGCTAGGGGCCATCTCGGGATTCCTCTCCCATCGATGCCGGGTGCTAAGACCCTGTGAGGAGTGGGCGCCGGAACCTGAGGATTCCTCTCCAGTGTTGACATGGATCTTGGGGTGCCTCTGAGTCTCCCCAGGTTAGTCAGGCCTCCTCTCGAGTGGGGGCATGCACGTGCGCTTTCCTACCGAGCTTCAGAAGTAGTGTCACGCTTCCTGTCACGTGGATCAAGGGATCTGTGGCTTTCCCTCGAGGCTTTCCCTCGAGGATTTCCCTCGAGGCTTTCCCACGAGGCTTTCCCACAGGGCTGTGCCTCGTGCCACCTTGGTGTGAGTCGATCCTCGGCGTGAAAGACGAGCCGGTGAAGGAAAAAGAGGTTCCTCTGGAACGGACTGAGACATCTGGGGGACTCTTGGAATGGTGGCACGTCCCTGGAGTTCCTCTCGCCGTTCCTGTTGAGAGGGCCTCCTCTTGAGATGCGACGGGAACGCTGGGAAATCTTTCCCGACGAAGCAGGGAAAGGATTCCTCATCTCGAGCTACGAGGCGGAAACGGGGCTCCTCTGGATGTGGGCGGGACCCTCGTGTTTCCTCTCGAGTGGAGACGGGTATGTCCGGGAACTTCTTGAGTTGCACCAAGGGTGTGAAGGACCCTTTCGAAGTTCCAAAGGTGAGGTGCGATTAGCCTAGAGACGCCTCAGCGGAAATTGGCCTCATCTCGCCTGGAGGGGAGAACCTCCTGGATTTTCTCGAGTTGCGGCAGGGCTTCTCGAGTTACGACGGGGACCTCCGGGATCCGCTATGTTGGCCTCGGGAAAGGCCAGTCCCCATTCGAGGTGCTAGGGGCCATCTCGTGATTTCTCTCCCGTTGATGCCGGGGCCTAAGTCCTGGTGAGGAGTCGGGGCGGGAACCTGAGGATTCCTCTCCAGTGTTGACATGGATCTTGGGGTGCCTCTGGGTCTCCCCAGGGGAGTCAGGCCTCGTCTCGAGTGGGGGCATGGACGTGCGCTTTCCTCCCGAGCTGCAGCAGTAGTGTCACGCTTCCTGTCACGTGGATCAAGGGATCTGTGGCTTTCCCTCGAGGCTTTCCCTCGAGGCTTTCCCACGAGGCTTTGCCACAGGGCTGCGCCACGTGCCACCTTGGAGTGAGTCGATCCTCGGCGTGAAAGACGAGCCAGTGAAGGGAAAAGAGGTTCCTCTGGAATGGACTGAGACATCTGGGGGACTCTTGGAATGGTGGCACGACCCTGGAGTTCCTCTCGCCGTTCCTCTTGAGAGGGCCTCCTCTTGAGATGCGACGATAACTCCGGGAATTCTTTCCCGACGAAGCAGGGAAAGGATCCCTCATCTCGAGCTCTGAGGCGGAAACGGGGCTCCTCTGGATGTGGGCGGGACCCTCGTGTTTCGTCTCCAGTGGAGACGGGTATGTCGGGGAACTTCTTGAGTTGCACCAAGGCTGTGAAGGACCCTTTCGAAGTTCCAGAGGTGAGGTGTGATTAGCCTCGACACGCCTCAGCGGAAATGGGCCTCATCTCGCCTGGAGGGGAGAACCTCCTGGATTTTCTCGAGTTGCGGCAGGTCTTCTCGAGTTACGACGGGGACCTCAGGGACCCGCTCTGGTGGCCTCAGGAAAGGCCAGTTCCCATGTGAGTTCCTAGGGGCCATCTCGGGATTCCTCTCCCGTCGATGACTGGGCCTAAGACCCTGTGAGGAGTCGGGGCCGGAACCTGAGGATTCCTCTCCAGTGTTGACATGGATCTTGGTGTGCCTCTGAGTCACCCCAGGGGAGTCAGGCGTGGTCTCGAGTGGGGGCATGCACGTGCGATTTCCTCCAGAGCTGCGGAAGTAGTGTCACGCTTCCTGTCACGTGGATCAAGGGATCTGTGGCTTTCCCTCGAGGCTTTCCCACGAGGCTTTCGCACAGGGCTGTGCCACGTGCCACCTTGGTGTGAGTCGATCCTCGGCGTGAAAGACGAGCCGGTGAAGGGGAAAGAGGTTCCTCTGGAATGGACAGAGGCATCTGGGGGACTCTTGGAATGGTGGCACGACCCTGGAGTTCCTCTCGCCGTTCCTGTTGAGAGGGCCTCCCCTTGAGATGCGACGGGAGCGCCGGGAATTCTTTCCCGATGAAGCAGGGAAAGGATCCCTCATCTCGAGCTACGAGGCGGAAACTGGGCTCCTCTGGATGTGGGCGGGACCCTCGTGTTTCCTCTCGAGTGGAGACGGGTATGTCGGGGAACTTCTTGAGTTGCACCAAGGCTGTGAAGGAAACTTTCGAAGTTCCAGAGGTGAGGTGCGATTAGCCTCGAGACGCCTCAGCGAAAATAGGCCTCATCTCGCCTGGAGGGGAGAACCTCCTGGATTTTCTCGAGTTGCGGCAGGGCTTCCCGAGTTACGACGGGGACCTCAGGGACCCGCTCTGCGGGCCTCGGGAAAGGCCAGTCCCCATGCGAGTTGATTGGCGCCGTCTCGGGATTCCTCTCCCGTCGATGCCGGGGCCTAAAACCTCGTGTGGAGTCGGGGCCGGAACCTGAGGATTCCTCTCCAGTGTTGACATGGATCCTGGGGTGCCTCTGAGTCTCCCCAGGGGAGTCAGGCCTCGTCTCGAGTGGGGGCATGCAAGTGCGCTTTCTTCCGGAGCTCCAGATGTAGTGTCACGCTTCCTGTCACGTGGATCAAGGGATCTGTGGCTTTCCCTTGAGGCTTTCCCTCGAGGCTTTCCCTCGAGGCTTTCCCACTAGGCTTTTGCACAGGGCTGTGCCTCGTGCCACCTTGGTGTGAGTCGATCCTCGACGTGAAAGACAAACCGGTGAAGGGAAAAGAGGTTCCTGTGGAATGGACTGAGACATCTGGGGGACTCGTGGAATGGTGGCACGACCCTGGAGTTCCTCTCGCCGTTCCTGTTGAGAGGGCCTCCTCTTGAGATGCGACGGGAACGCTGGGTATTCTTTCCCGACGAAGCAGGGAAAGGATTCCTCATCTGGAGCTACGAGGCAGAAACGGGGCTCCTCTGGGTGTGGGCGGGACCCTCGAGTTTCCTCGCGAGTGGAGACAGGTATGTCGGGGAACGTCTTGAGTTGCACCAAGACTGTGAAGAACCCTTTCGAAGTTGCAGAGGTGAGGTGTGATTAGCCTCGAGACGCCTCAGTGGAAAAGGGCCTCATCTCGCCTGGAGGGGAGAACCTCCTGGATTTTCTCGAGTTGCAGCAGGTCTTCTCGAGTTACGACGGGGACCTCAGGGACCCGCTCTGGTGGCCTCAGGAAAGGCCAGTCCCCATGCGAGTTGCTAGGGGCCATCTCGGGATTCCTCTCCCGTCGATGCCAGGGCCTAAGACCTTGTGAGGAGTCGGGGCCGGAACCTGAGGATTCCTCTCCAATGTTGACATGGATCTTGGGGTGCCTCTGTGTCTCTCCAGGGGAGTCAGGCATCGTCTTGACTGGGGGCATGCACGTGCGCTTTCCTCCCGAGATGCAGCTGTAGTGTCACGCTTCCTGTCACGTGGAACAAGGGATCTGTGGCTTTCCTTCGAGGCTTTCCCTCGAGGCTTTCCCACAGGGCTGTCCCACGTGCCACCTTGGTGTGAGTCGATCCTTAGTGTGAAAGACGAGCCGGTGAAGGGAAAAGAGATTCCTCTGTAATGGACTGAGACATCTGGGGGACTCTTGGAATGGTGGCACGACCCTGGAGTTCCTCTCGCCGTCCCTGTTGAGAGGGCCTCCTCTTGAGATGCGACGGGAATGCCGGGAATTCTTTCCAGACGAAGCAGGGAAAGGATCCCTCATCTCGAGCTACGAGGCGGAAACGGGGCTCCTCTGGATGTGGGCGGGACCCTCGTGTTTCCTCTCGAGTGGAGACGGGTATGTCGGGGAACTTCTTGAGTTGCAACAAGGCTGTGAAGGACCCTTTCGAAGTTCCAGAGGTGAGGTGTGATTAGCCTCGAGACGCCTCAGCGGAAATGGGCCTCATCTCGCCTGGAGGGGAGAACATCCTGGATTTTCTCGAGTTGCGGCAGGTCTTCTCGAGTTACGACGGGGACCTCAGGGACCCGCTCTGGTGGCCTCAGGAAAGGCCAGTCCCCATGCGAGTTGCTTGGCGCCATCTCGGGATTCCTCTCCCGTCGATGCCGGGGCCTAAAACCTCGTGTGGAGTCGGGGCCGGAACCTGAGGATTCCTCTCCAGTGTTGACATGGATCCTGGGGTGCCTCTGAGTCTCCCCAGGTGAGTCAGGCCTCGTCTCGAGTGGCGGCATGCACGTGCGCTCTCTTCCCCAGCTGCAGCAGTGGTGTCACGCTTCCTGTCACGTGGATCAAGGGATCTGTGGTTTCCCTCGAGGCTTTACCTCGAGGCTTTCCCTCGAGGCTTTCCCACGAGGCTTTCGCACAGGGCTGTGCCACGTGCCACCTTGGTGTGAGTCGATCCTCGGCGTGAAAGACGAAACGGTGAAGGGGAAAGAGGTTCCTCTGGAATGGACTGAGACATCTGGGGGACTCTTGGAATGGTGGCACGACCCTGGAGTTCCTCTCGCCGTTCCTGTTGAGAGGGCCTCCCCTTGAGATGCGACGGGAGCGCCGGGAATTCTTTCCCGACGAAGCAGGGAAAGGATCCCTCATCTCGAGCTACGAGGCGGAAACGGGGCTCCTCTGGATGTGGGCGGGACCCTCGTGTTTCCTCTCGAGTGGAGACGGGTATGTCGGGGAACTTCTTGAGTTGCACCAAGGCTGTGAAGGAAACTTTCGAAGTTCCAGAGGTGAGGTGCGATTAGCCTCGAGACGCCTCAGCGAAAATAGGCCTCATCTCGCCTGGAGGGGAGAACCTCCTGGATTTTCTCGAGTTGCGGCAGGGCTTCCCGAGTTACGACGGGGACCTCAGGGACCCGCTCTGCTGGCCTCGGGAAAGGCCAGTCCCCATGCGAGTTGATTGGCGCCATCTCGGGATTCCTCTCCCGTCGATGCCGGGGCCTAAAACCTCGTGTGGAGTCGGGGCCGGAACCTGAGGATTCCTCTCCAGTGTTGACATGGATCCTGGGGTGCCTCTGAGTCTCCCCAGGGGAGTCAGGCCTCGTCTCGAGTGGGGGCATGCAAGTGCGCTTTCTTCCCGAGCTCCAGATGTAGTGTCACGCTTCCTGTCACGTGGATCAAGAGATCTGTGGCTTTCCCTCGAGGTTTCCCCACGAGGCTTTCCCACAGGGCTGTGCCACCTGTCACCTTGGTGTGAGTCGATCCTCTGCGTGAAAGACGAGCCGGTGATGGGAAAAGAGGTTCCTCTGGAATGGACTGAGACATCTGGGGGACTCTTGGAATGGTGACACGACCCTGATGTTCTTCTCGCCGATCCTGTTGAGAGGGCCTCCTCTTGAGGTGCGAAGCGAACGCCGGGAATTCTTTCCCGACGAAGCAGGGAAAGGATCCCACATCTCGAGCTACGAGGCGGAAACGGGGCTCACTGGATGTGGGCGGGACCCTCGTGTTTCCTCTCGAGTGGAGACGGGTATTTCGGGGAACTTCTTGAGTTGCACCAAGGCTGTGAAGGACCCTTTCGAAGTTCCAGAGGTGAGGTGTGATTAGCCTCGAGACGCCTCAGCGGAAATGGGCCTCATCTCGCCTGGAGGGGAGAACCTCCTGGATTTTCTCGAGTTGCGGCAGGTCTTCTAGAGTTACGACGGGGACCTCAGGGACCCGCTCTGGTGGCATCAGGAAAGGCCAGTCCCCATGCGAGTTGATAGGGGCCATCTCGGGATTCCTCTCCCGTCGATGCCAGGGCCTAAGACCTTGTGAGGAGTCGGGGCCGGAACCTGAGGATTCCTCTCCAATGTTGACATGGATCTTGGGGTGCCTCTGAGTCTCTCCAGGGGAGTCAGGCATCGTCTCGAGTGGGGGCATGCACGTGCGCTTTCCTCCCGAGCTGCAGCTGTAGTGTCACGCTTCCTGTCACGTGGATCAAGGGATCTGTGTCTTTCCTTCGAGGCTTTCCCTCGAGGCTTTCCCACGAGGCTTTCGCACAGGGCTGTGCCACGTGCCACCTTGGTGTGAGTCGATCCTCGGCGTGAAAGACGAGCCGGTGAAGGGGAAAGAGGTTCCTCTGGCATGGACTGAGATATCTGGGGGACTCTTGGAATGGTGGTAAGACCCTGGAGTTCCTCTCGCCGTTCCTGTTGAGAGGGCCTCCTCTTGAGATGCGAGGGGAAAGCCGGGAATTCTTTCCCGACGAAGCAGGGATAGGATCCCTCATCTCGAGCTACGAGGAGGAAACGGGTCTGCTCTGGATGTGGGCGGGACCCTCGTGTTTCCTATCGAGTGGAGACGGGTATGTCGGGGAACTTCTTGAGTTGCACCAAGGCTGTGAAGGACCCTTTCAAAGTTCCAGAGGTGAGTTGCGATTAGCCTCGAGACGCCTCAGCGGAAATGGACCTCATCTCGCCTGGATGGGAGAACCTCCTGGATTTCCTCGAGTTGCTGCAGGTCTTCTCGAGTTACGACGGGGACCTCAGGGACCCGCTCTGGTGGCCTCAGGAAAGGCCAGTCCCCATGCGAGTTGCTAGGGGCCATCTCAGTATTCCTCTCCCGTCGATGCCGGGGCCTAAGCCCTTGTGTGGAGTCGGGGCCGGAACCTGAGGATTCCTCTCCAGTGTTGCCATGGATCTTGGGGTGCCTCTGAGTCTCCCCAGGGGAGTAAGGCCTCGTCTCGAGTTGGGGCATGCACATTCGCTTTCCTCCCGAACTGCAGCAGAAATGTCACGCTTCCTGTCACGTGGATCAAGGGATCTGTGGTTTTCCCTCGAGGCTTTCCCACAGGGCTGTGCCACGTGCCACCTTGGTGTGAGTCGATCCTCGGCGTGAAAGACGAGCCGGTGAAGGGAAAAGAGGTTCCTCTGGAATGGACTGAGACATCTGGGGGACTCTTGGAATGGTGGCACGACCCTGGAGTTCCTCTCGCCGTTACTGTGGAGAGGGCCTCCTCTTGAGATGCGACGGAAACGCCCGGAATTCTTTTCCGACGAAGCAGGGAAAGGATCCCTCATCTCGAGCTACGAGGCGGAAACGGGGCTCCTCTGGATGTGGGCGGGACCCTCGTGTTTCCTCTCGAGTGGAGACGGGGATGTCGGGGAACTTCTTGAGTTGCACCAAGGCTGTGAAGGACCCTTTCGAAGTTCCAGAGGTGAGGTGTGATTAGCCTCGAGACGCCTCAGCGAAAATGGGCCTCATCTCGCCTGGAGGGGAGAACCTCCTGGATTTTCTCGAGTTACGGCAGGTCTTCTCGAGTTACGACGGGCACATCAGGGACCCGCTCTGGTGGCCTCAGGAAAGGCCAGTCCCCATGCGAGTTGCTAGGGACCATCTCGGGATTCCTCTCCCGTCGATGCCGGGGCCTAAGACCCTGTGAGGAGTCGGGGCCGGAACCTGAGGATTCCTCTCCAGTGTTGACATGGATCTTGGGGTGCCTGTGAGTCTCCCCAGGGGAGTCAGGCCTCGTCTCGAGTGGGGGTATGCACGTGCGCTCTCCTACCAACCTGCAGAAGTAATGTCACGCTTCCCGTCACGTGGATCAAGGGATCTGTGGCTTTCCCTCGAGATTTTCCCTCGAGGCTTTCCCTCGAGGCTTTCCCACGAGGCTTTCCCACAGGGCTGTGCCACGTGCCACCTTGGTGTGAGTCGATCCTCGGCGTGAACGACGAGCCGGTGAAGGGAAAAGAGGTTCCTCTGGAATCGACTGAGACATCTGGGGGACTCTTGGAATGGTGGCACGACCCTGGAGTTCCTCTCGCCATTCCTGTTGAGAGGGCCTCCCCTTGAGATGTGACGGGAACGCCGGGAATTCTTTCCCGACGAAGCAGGGAAAGGATCCCTCATCTCGAGCTACGAGGCGGAAACGGGGCTCCTCTGGATGTGGGCGGGACCCTCGTGTTTCCTCTCGAGTGGAGACGGGTATGTCGGAGAACTTCTTGAGTTGCACCGACGGTGTGAATGACCTTTCGAAGTTCCAGAGGTGAGGTACGATTAGCCTCGAGATGCCTCAGCGGAAATGGGCCTCATCTCGCCTGGAGGGGAGAACCTCCTGGATTTTCTCGAGTTGCGGCAGGTCTTCTCGAGTTACGACGGGCACCTCAGGGACCCGCTCTGGTGGCCTCAGGAAAGGCCAGTCCCCTTGCGAGTTGCTAGGGGCCATCTCGGGATTCCTCTCCCGTCGATGCCGGGGCCTAAGACCCTGTGAGGAGTCGGGGTCGGAACCTGAGGATTCCTCTCCAGTGTTGACATGGATCTTGGGGTGCCTGTGAGTCTCCCCAGGGGAGTCAGGCCTCGTCTCGAGTGGGGGTATGCACGTGCGCTCTCCTCCCAACCTGCAGAAGTAATGTCACGCTTCCCGTCACGTGGATCAAGGGATCTGTGGCTTTCCCACGAGACTTTCCCTCGAGGCTTTCCCTCGAGTCTTTCCCACGAGGCTTTCGTACAGGGCTGTGCCTCGTGCCACCTTGGTGTGAGTCGATCCTCGGCGTGAAAGACGAGCCGGTGAAGGGGGAAGAGGTTCCTCTGGAATGGACTGAGACATCTGGGGGACTCTTGGAATGGTGACACGACCCTGGAGTTCCTCTCGCCGTTCCTGTTGAGACGGCCTCCTCTTGAGATGCTACGGGAACGCCGGGAATTCTTTCCCGACGAAGCAGGGAAACGATCCCACATCTCGAGCTACGAGGCGGAAACGGGGCTCCTCTGGATGTGGGCGGGACCCTCGTGTTTCCTCTCGAGTGGAGACGGGTATGTCGGGGAACTTCTTGAGTTGCACCAAGGCTGTGAAGGACCCTTTCGAAGTTCCAGAGGTGAGGTGTGATTAGCCTCGAGACGCCTCAGCGGAAATGGGCCTCACCTCGCCTGGAGGGGAGAACCTCCTGGATTTTCTCGAGTTGCGGCAGGTCTTCTCGAGTTACGACGGAGACCTCAGGGACCCGCTCTGGTGGCCTCAGGAAAGGCCAGTCCCCATGCGAGTTGCTAGGGGCCAGCTCGGGATTCCTCTCACGTCGATGCCGGGGCCTAAGACCCTGTGAGGAGTCGGGGCCGGAACCTGAGGCTTCCTCTCCAGTGTTGACATGGATCTTGGGGTGCCTCTGAGTCTCCCCAGGGGAGTCAGGCCTCGTCTCGTGTGGGGGCATGCACATGCGCTTTCCTCCCGAGCTGCAGCAGTAGTGTCACGCTTCCTGTCACGTGGATCAAGGGATCTGTGGCTTTCCCTCGAGGCTTTCCCTCGAGGCTTTCCCACGAGGCTTTCCCACAGGGCTGTGCCACGTGCCACCTTGGTGTGAGTCGATCCTCGGCGTGAAAGACGAGCCGGTGAAGGGAAAAGAGGTTCCTCTGGAATGGACTGAGACATCTGGGGGACTCTTGGAATGGTGGCACGACCCTGGAGTTCCTCTCGCCGTTCCTGTGGAGAGGGCCTCCTCTTGAGATGCGACGGAAACGCCCGGAATTCTTTTCCGACGAAGCAGGGAAAGGATCCCTCATCTCGAGCTACGAGGCGGAAACGGGGCTCCTCTGGATGTGGGCGGGACCCTCGTGTTTCCTCTCGAGTGGAGACGGGGATGTCGGGGAACTTCTTGAGTTGCACCAAGGCTGTGAAGGACCCTTTCGAAGTTCCAGAGGTGAGGTGTGATTAGCCTCGAGACGCCTCAGCGAAAATGGGCCTCATCTCGCCTGGAGGGGAGAACCTCCTGGATTTTCTCGAGTTACGGCAGGTCTTCTCGAGTTACGACGGGCACATCAGGGACCCGCTCTTGTGGCCTCAGGAAAGGCCAGTCCCCATGCGAGTTGCTAGGGACCATCTCGGGATTCCTCTCCCGTAGATGCCGGGGCCTAAGACCCTGTGAGGAGTCGGGGCCGGAACCTGAGGATTCCTCTCCAGTGTTGACATGGATCTTGGGGTGCCTGTGAGTCTCCCCAGGGGAGTCAGGCCTCGTCTCGAGTGGGGCCATGCACGTGCGCTTTCCTCCCGAGCTGCAGCTGTAGTGTCACGCTTCCTGTCACGTGGATCAAGGGATCTGTGTCTTTCCTTCGAGGCTTTCCCTCGAGGCTTTCCCACGAGGCTTTTGCACAGGGCTGTGCCACGTGCCACCTTGGTGTGAGTCGATCCTCGGCGTGAAAGACGAGCCGGTGAAGGGAAAAGAGGTTCCTCTGGAATGGACTGAGACATCTGGGGGACTCTTGGAATGGTGGCACGACCCTGGAGTTCCTCTCGCCGTTCCTGTTGAGAGGGCCTCCTCTTGAGATGCGACGGAAACGCCCGGAATTCTTTCCCGACGAAGCAGGGAAAGGACCCCTCATCTCGAGCTACGAGGCGGAAACGGGGCTCCTCTGGATGCGGGCGGGACCCTCGTGTTTCCTCTCGAGTGGAGACGGGGATGTCGGGGAACTTCTTGAGTTGCACCAAGACTGTGAAGGACCCTTTCGAAGTTCCAGAGGTGAGGGGTGATTAGCCTCGAGACGCCTCAGCGGAAATGGGCCTCATCTCGCCAGGAGGGGAGAACCTCCTGGATTTTCTAGAGTTGCGGCAGGCCTTCTCGAGTTACGACGGGGACCTCAGGGACCCGCTCTGGTGGCGTCAGGATAGGCCAGTCCCCATGCGAGTTGCTAGGGGCCTTCTCCGGATTCCTCTCCCGTCGATGCCGGGGACTAAGCCCTTGTGAGGGGTCGGGGCCGGAACCTGAGGATTCCTCTCCAGTGTTGCCATGGATCTTGGGGTGCCTCTGAGTCTACCCAGGGGAGTCAGGCCTCGTCTCGAGTGGGGGCATGCAGGTTCGCTTTCCTCCCGAGCTGCGGCAGTAATGTCACGCTTCCTGTCACGTGGATCAAGAGATCTGTGGCTTTCCCTCGAGGTTTCCCCACGAGGCTTTCCCACAGCGCTGTGCCACCTGTCACCTTGGTGTGAGTCGATCCTCTGCGTGAAAGACGAGCCGGTGATGGGAAAAGAGGTTCCTCTGGAATGGACTGAGACATCTGGGGGACTCTTGGAATGGTGACATGACCCTGATGTTCTTCTCGCCGATCCTGTTGAGAGGGCCTCCTCTTGAGGTGCGACGGGAACGCCGGGAATTCTTTCCCGACGAAGCAGGGAAAGGATCCCACATCTCGAGCTACGAGGCGGAAACGGGGCTCCTCTGGATGTGGGCGGGACCCTCGTGTTTCCTCTCGAGTGGAGACGGGTATGTCGGGGAACTTCTTGAGTTGCACCAAGGCTGTGAAGGACCCTTTCGAAGTTCCAGAGGTGAGGTGTGATTAGCCTCGAGACGCCTCAGCGGAAATGGGCCTCATCTCGCCTGGAGGGGAGAACCTCCTGGATTTTCTCGAGTTGCGGCAGGTCTTCTCGAGTTACGACGGGGACCTCAGGGACCCGCTCTGTTGGCATCAGGAAAGGCCAGTCCCCATGCGAGTTGCTAGGGGCCATCTCGGGATTCCTCTCCCGTCGATGCCAGGGCCTAAGACCTTAAGAGGAGTCGGGGCCGGAACCTGAGGATTCCTCTCCAATGTTGACATGGATCTTGGGGTGCCTCTGAGTCTCTCCAGGGGAGTCAGGCATCGTCTCGAGTGGGGGCATGCACGTGCGCTTTCCTCCCGAGCTGCAGCTGTAGTGTCACGCTTCCTGTCACGTGGATCAAGGGATCTGTGGCTTTCCTTCGAGGCTTTCCCTCGAGGCTTTCCCACGAGGCTTTCGCACAGGGCTGTGCCACGTGCCACCTTGGTGTGAGTCGATCCTCGGCGTGAAAGACGAGCCGGTGAAGGGGAAAGAGGTTCCTCTGGCATGGACTGAGATATCTGGGGGACTCTTGGAATGGTGGCAAGACCCTGGAGTTCCTCTCGCCGTTCCTGTTGAGAGGGCCTCCTCTTGAGATGCGAGGGGAAAGCCGGGAATTCTTTCCCGACGAAGCAGGGATAGGATCCCTCATCTCGAGCTACGAGGAGGAAACGGGTCTGCTCTGGATGTGGGCGGGACCCTCGTGTTTCCTATCGAGTGGAGACGGGTATGTGGGGAACTTCTTGAGTTGCACCAAGGCTGTGAAGGACCCTTTCGAAGTTCCAGAGGTGAGTTGCGATTAGCCTCGAGACGCCACAGCGGAAATGGACCTCATCTCGCCTGGATGGGAGAACCTCCTGGATTTCCTCGAGTTGCTGCAGGTCTTCTCGAGTTACGACGGGGACCTCAGGGACCCGCTCTGGTGGCCTCAGGAAAGGCCAGTCCCCATGCGAGTTGCTAGGGGCCATCTCAGTATTCCTCTCCCGTCGATCCCGGGGCCTAAGCCCTTGTGTGGAGTCGGGGCCGGAACCTGAGGATTCCTCTCCAGTGTTGCCATGGATCTTGGGGTGCCTCTGAGTCTCCCCAGGGGAGTAAGGCCTCGTCTCGAGTTGGGGCATGCACATTCGCTTTCCTCCCGAGCTGCAGCAGAAATGTCACGCTTCCTGTCACGTGGATCAAGGGATCTGTGGTTTTCCCTCGAGGCTTTCCCACAGGGCTGTCCCACGTGCCACCTTTGTGTGAGTCGATCCTCGGCGTGAAAGACGAGACGGTGAAGGGAAAAGAGGTTCCTCTGGAATGGACTGAGACATCTGGGGGACTCTTGGAATGGTGGCACGACCCTGGAGATCCTCTCGCCGTTCCTGTTGAGAGGGCCTCCTCTTGAGATGCGACGGGAACGCCGGGAATTCTTTCCCGACGAAGCAGGGAAAGGATCCCTCATCTCGAGCTACGAGGCGGAAACGGGGCTCCTCTGGATGTGGACGGGACCCTCGTGTTTCCTCTTGAGTGGACACGGGTATGTCGGGGAACTTCTTGAGTTGCACCAAGGCTGTGAAGGACAATTTTGAAGTTCCAGAGGTGAGGTGCGATTAGCCTCGAGACGGCACAGCGGAAATGGGCCTCACGTCGCCTGGAGGGGAGAACCTCCTGGATTTTCTCGAGTTGCGGCAGGTCTTCTCGAGTTACGACGGGGACCTCAGGGACGCGCTCTGGTGGCCTCGGGAAAAGCCAGTCCCCATGCGAGTTACTAGGGGCCATCTCGGGATTCCTCTCCCATCGATGCCGGGGCCTAAGACCCTGTGAGGAGTCGGGGCCGGAACCTGAGGCTTCCTCTCCAGTGTTGACATGGATCTTGGGGTGCCTCTGAGTCTCCCCAGGGCAGTCAGGCCTCGTCTCGTGTGGGGGCATGCACGTGCGCTTTCCTCCCTAGCTGCAGCAGTAGTGTCACACTTCCTCCACGTGGATCAAGGGATCTGTGGCTTTCCCTCGAGGCTTTCCCTCGAGGCTCTTGCACAGGGCTGTGCCACGTGCCACCTTGGTGTGAGTCGATCCTCGGCGTGAAAGACGAGCCGGTGAAGGGAAAAGAGGTTCCTCTGAAATGGACTGAGACATCTGGGGGACTCTTGGAATGGTGGCCCCACCCTGGAGTTCCTCTCACCTTTCCTGTTTAGACGGCCTCCTCTTGAGATGCGACGGAAATGCCGGGAATTCTTTCCCGACGAAGCAGGGAAAGGATCCCTCATCTCGAGCTACGAGGCGGAAACGGGGCTCCTCTGGATGTGGGCGGGACCCTCGTGTTTCCTCTCGAGTGGAGACGGGTATGTCGGGGAACTTCTTGAGTTGCACCAAGGCTGTGAAGGACCCTTTCGAAGTTCCAGAGGTGAGGTGTGATTAGCCTCGAGACGCCTCAGCGGAAATGGGCCTCACCTCGCCTGGAGGGGAGAACCTCCTGGATTTTCTCGAGTTGCGGCAGGTCTTCTCGAGTTACGACGGAGACCTCAGGGACCCGCTCTGGTGGCCTCAGGAAAGGCCAGTCCCCATGCGAGTTGCTAGGGGCCAGCTCGGGATTCCTCTCACGTCGATGCCGGGGCCTAAGACCCTGTGAGGAGTCGGGGCCGGAACCTGAGGCTTCCTCTCCAGTGTTGACATGGATCTTGGGGTGCCTCTGAGTCTCCCCAGGGGAGTCAGGCCTCGTCTCGTGTGGGGGCATGCACATGCGCTTTCCTCCCGAGCTGCAGCAGTAGTGTCACGCTTCCTGTCACGTGGATCAAGGGATCTGTGGCTTTCCCTCGAGGCTTTCCCTCGAGGCTTTCCCACGAGGCTTTCCCACAGGGCTGTGCCACGTGCCACCTTGGTGTGAGTCGATCCTCGGCGTGAAAGACGAGCCGGTGAAGGGAAAAGAGGTTCCTCTGGAATGGACTGAGACATCTGGGGGACTCTTGGAATGGTGGCACGACCCTGGAGTTCCTCTCGCCGTTCCTGTTGAGAGGGCCTCCTCTTGAGATGCGACGGAAACGCCCGGAATTCTTTTCCGACGAAGCAGGGAAAGGATCCCTCATCTCGAGCTACGAGGCGGAAACGGGGCTCCTCTGGATGTGGGCGGGACCCTCGTGTTTCCTCTCGAGTGGAGACGGGGATGTCGGGGAACTTCTTGAGTTGCACCAAGGCTGTGAAGGACCCTTTCGAAGTTCCAGAGGTGAGGTGTGATTAGCCTCGAGACGCCTCAGCGAAAATGGGCCTCATCTCGCCTGGAGGGGAGAACCTCCTGGATTTTCTCGAGTTACGGCAGGTCTTCTCGAGTTACGACGGGCACATCAGGGACCCGCTCTGGTGGCCTCAGGAAAGGCCAGTCCCCATGCGAGTTGCTAGGGACCATCTCGGGATTCCTCTCCCGTCGATGCCGGGGCCTAAGACCCTGTGAGGAGTCGGGGCCGGAACCTGAGGATTCCTCTCCAGTGTTGACATGGATCTTGGGGTGCCTGTGAGTCTCCCCAGGGGAGTCAGGCCTCGTCTCGAGTGGGGGTATGCACGTGCGCTCTCCTACCAACCTGCAGAAGTAATGTCACGCTTCCCGTCACGTGGATCAAGGGATCTGTGGCTTTCCCTCGAGATTTTCCCTCGAGGCTTTCCCTCGAGGCTTTCCCACGAGGCTTTCCCACAGGGCTGTGCCACGTGCCACCTTGGTGTGAGTCGATCCTCGGCGTGAACGACGAGCCGGTGAAGGGAAAAGAGGTTCCTCTGGAATCGACTGAGACATCTGGGGGACTCTTGGAATGGTGGCACGACCCTGGAGTTCCTCTCGCCATTCCTGTTGAGAGGGCCTCCCCTTGAGATGTGACGGGAACGCCGGGAATTCTTTCCCGACGAAGCAGGGAAAGGATCCCTCATCTCGAGCTACGAGGCGGAAACGGGGCTCCTCTGGATGTGGGCGGGACCCTCGTGTTTCCTCTCGAGTGGAGACGGGTATGTCGGAGAACTTCTTGAGTTGCACCGACGGTGTGAATGACCTTCGAAGTTCCAGAGGTGAGGTACGATTAGCCTCGAGATGCCTCAGCGGAAATGGGCCTCATCTCGCCTGGAGGGGAGAACCTCCTGGATTTTCTCGAGTTGCGGCAGGTCTTCTCGAGTTACGACGGGCACCTCAGGGACCCGCTCTGGTGGCCTCAGGAAAGGCCAGTCCCCTTGCGAGTTGCTAGGGGCCATCTCGGGATTCCTCTCCCGTCGATGCCGGGGCCTAAGACCCTGTGAGGAGTCGGGGTCGGAACCTGAGGATTCCTCTCCCAGTGTTGACATGGATCTTGGGGTGCCTGTGAGTCTCCCCAGGGGAGTCAGGCCTCGTCTCGAGTGGGGGTATGCACGTGCGCTCTCCTCCCAACCTGCAGAAGTAATGTCACGCTTCCCCGTCACGTGGATCAAGGGATCTGTGGCTTTCCCTCGAGACTTTCCCTCGAGGCTTTCCCTCGAGTCTTTCCCACGAGGCTTTCGTACAGGGCTGTGCCTCGTGCCACCTTGGTGTGAGTCGATCCTCGGCGTGAAAGACGAGCCGGTGAAGGGGGAAGAGGTTCCTCTGGAATGGACTGAGACATCTGGGGGACTCTTGGAATGGTGACACGACCCTGGAGTTCCTCTCGCCGTTCCTGTTGAGACGGCCTCCTCTTGAGATGCTACGGGAACGCCGGGAATTCTTTCCCGACGAAGCAGGGAAAGGATCCCTCATCTCGAGCTACGAGGCGGAAACGGGGCTCCTCTGGATGTGGGCGGGACCCTCGTGTTTCCTCTCGAGTGGAGACGGGTATGTCGGGGAACTTCTTGAGTTGCACCAAGGCTGTGAAGGACCCTTTCGAAGTTCCAGAGGTGAGGTGTGATTAGCCTCGAGACGCCTCAGCGGAAATGGGCCTCACCTCGCCTGGAGGGGAGAAACTCCTGGATTTTCTCGAGTTGCGGCAGGTCTTCTCGAGTTACGACGGAGACCTCAGGGACCCGCTCTGGTGGCCTCAGGAAAGGCCAGTCCCCATGCGAGTTGCTAGGGGCCAGCTCGGATTCCTCTCACGTCGATGCCGGGGCCTAAGACCCTGTGAGGAGTCGGGGCCCGGAACCTGAGGCTTCCTCTCCAGTGTTGACATGGATCTTGGGGTGCCTCTGAGTCTCCCCAGGGGGAGTCAGGCCTCGTCTCGTGTGGGGGCATGCACATGCGCTTTCCTCCCGAGCTGCAGCAGTAGTGTCACGCTTCCTGTCACGTGGATCAAGGGATCTGTGGCTTTCCCTCGAGGCTTTCCCTCGAGGCTTTCCCACGAGGCTTTCCCACAGGGCTGTGCCACGTGCCACCTTGGTGTGAGTCGATCCTCGGCGTGAACGACGAGCCGGTGAAGGGAAAAGAGGTTCCTCTGGAATCGACTGAGACATCTGGGGGACTCTTGGAATGGTGGCACGACCCTGGAGTTCCTCTCGCCATTCCTGTTGAGAGGGCCTCCTCTTGAGATGTGACGGGAACGCCGGGAATTCTTTCCCGACGAAGCAGGGAAAGGATCCCTCATCTCGAGCTACGAGGCGGAAACGGGGCTCCTCTGGATGTGGGCGGGACCCTCGTGTTTCCTCTCGAGTGGAGACGGGTATGTCGGAGAACTTCTTGAGTTGCACCGACGGTGTGAATGACCTTTCGAAGTTCCAGAGGTGAGGTACGATTAGCCTCGAGATGCCTCAGCGGAAATGGGCCTCATCTCGCCTGGAGGGGAGAACCTCCTGGATTTTCTCGAGTTGCGGCAGGTCTTCTCGAGTTACGACGGGCACCTCAGGGACCCGCTCTGGTGGCCTCAGGAAAGGCCAGTCCCCTTGCGAGTTGCTAGGGACCATCTCAGGATTCCTCTCCCGTCGATCCCGGGGCCTAAGCCCTTGTGTGGAGTCGGGACCGGAACCTGAGGATTCCTCTCCAGTGTTGCCATGGATCTTGGGGTGCCTCTGAGTCTCCCCAGGGGAGTAAGGCCTCGTCTCGAGTTGGGGCATGCACATTCGCTTTCCTCCCGAGCTGCAGCAGAAATGTCACGCTTCCTGTCACGTGGATCAAGGGATCTGTGGTTTTCCCTCGAGGCTTTCCCACAGGGCTGTCCCACGTGCCACCTTTGTGTGAGTCGATCCTCGGCGTGAAAGACGAGACGGTGAAGGGAAAAGAGGTTCCTCTGGAATGGACTGAGACATCTGGGGGACTCTTGGAATGGTGGCACGACCCTGGAGATCCTCTCGCCGTTCCTGTTGAGAGGGCCTCCTCTTGAGATGCGACGGGAACGCCGGGAATTCTTTCCCGACGAAGCAGGGAAAGGATCCCTCATCTCGAGCTACGAGGCGGAAACGGGGCTCCTCTGGATGTGGACGGGACCCTCGTGTTTCCTCTTGAGTGGACACGGGTATGTCGGGGAACTTCTTGAGTTGCACCAAGTCTGTGAAGGACAATTTTGAAGTTCCAGAGGTGAGGTGCGATTAGCCTCGAGACGGCACAGCGGAAATGGGCCTCACGTCGCCTGGAGGGGAGAACCTCCTGGATTTTCTCGAGTTGCGGCAGGTCTTCTCGAGTTACGACGGGCACCTCAGGGACCCGCTCTGGTGGCCTCAGGAAAGGCCAGTCCCCTTGCGAGTTGCTAGGGGCCATCTCGGGATTCCTCTCCCGTCGAGGCCGGGGCCTAAGACCCTGTGAGGAGTCGGGTTCGGAACCTGAGGATTCCTCTCCAGTGTTGACATGGATCTTGGGGTGCCTGTGAGTCTCCCCAGGGGAGTCAGGCCTCGTCTCGAGTGGGGGTATGCACGTGCGCTCTCCTCCCAACCTGCAGAAGTAATGTCACGCTTCCCGTCACGTGGATCAAGGGATCTGTGGCTTTCCCTCGAGACTTTCCCTCGAGGCTTTCCCTCGAGGCTTTCCCACGAGGCTTTCGTACAGGGCTGTGCCTCGTGCCACCTTGGTGTGAGTCGATCCTCGGCGTGAAAGACGAGCCGGTGAAGGGGAAAGAGGTTCCTCTGGAATGGACTGAGACATAGGGGGACTCTTGGAATGGTGGCACGACCCTGGAGTTCCTCTCGCCGTTCCTGTTGAGAGGGCCTCCTCTTGAGGTGCGACGGGAACGCCGGGAATTCTTTCCCGACGAAGCAGGGAAAGGATCCCTCATCTCGAGCTTCGAGGCGAAAACGGGGCTCCTCTGGATGCGGGCGGGACCCTCGTGTTTCCTCTCGTGTGGAGACGGGGATGTCGGGGAACTTCTTGAGTTGCACCAAGGCTGTGAAGGACCCTTTCGAAGTTCCAGAGGTGAGGTGTGATTAGCCTCGAGACGCCTCAGCGGAAATGGGCCTCATTCCGCCTGGAGGGGAGAACCTCCTGGATTTTCTCGAGTTGCAGCAGGTCTTCTCGAGTTACGACGGGGAACTCAGAGACCCGCTCTGGTGGCCTCGGGAAAGGCAAGTCCCCATGCGAGTTGCTAGGGCCCATATGGGGATTCCTCTCCCGTCGATGCCGGGGCCTAAGACCTGGTGTGGAGTCGGGGCCAGAACCTGAGGATTCCTCTCCAGTGTTGACATGGATCTTGGTGTGCCTCTGAGTCTCCCCAGGGGAGTCAGGCCTCGTCTCGTGTGGGGGCATGCACCTGCGCTTTCCTCCCTAGCTGCAGCAGTAGTGTCACACTTCCTCCACGTGGATCAAGGGATCTGTGGCTTTCCCTCGAGGCTTTCCCACGAGGCTTTCCCACAGGGCTGTGCCACGTGCCACCTTGGTGTGAGTCGATCCTCGGCGTGAAAGACGAGCCGGTGAAGGGAAAAGAGGTTCCTCTGGAATGGACTGAGACATCTGGGGGACTCTTGGAATGGTGGCACGACCCTGGAGTTCCTCTCACCTTTCCTGTTGAGACGGCCTCCTCTTGAGATGCGACGGAAATGCCGGGAATTCATTCCCGACGAAGCCAGGAAAGGATCCCTCATCTCGAGCTACGAGGCGGAAACGGGGCTCCTCTGGATGTGGGCGGGACCCTCGTGTTTCCTCTCGAGTGGAGACGGGTATGTCGGGGAACTTCTTGAGTTGCACCAAGGCTGTGAAGGACCCTTTCGAAGTTCCAGAGGTGAGGTGTGATTAGCCTCGAGACGCCTCAGCGGAAATGGGCCTCATCTCGCCTGGAGGGGAGAACCTCCTGGATTTTCTCGATTTGCGGCAGGTCTTCTCGAGTTACGACGGGGACCTCAGGGACCCGCTCTGGTGGCATCAGGAAAGGCCAGTCCCCATGCGAGTTGCTAGGGGCCATCTCGGGATTCCTCTCCCGTCGATGCCAGGGCCTAAGACCTTGTGAGGAGTCGGGGCCGGAACCTGAGGATTCCTCTCCAATGTTGACATGGATCTTGGGGTGCCTCTGAGTCTCTCCAGGGGAGTCAGGCATCGTCTCGAGTGGGGGCATGCACGTGCGCTTTCCTCCCGAGCTGCAGCTGTAGTGTCACGCTTCCTGTCACGTGGATCAAGGGATCTGTGTCTTTCCTTCGAGGCTTTCCCTCGAGGCTTTCCCACGAGGCTTTCCCACAGGGCTGTGCCACGTGCCACCTTGGTGTGAGTCGATCCTCGGCGTGAAAGACGAGCTGGTGAAGGGGAAAGAGGTTCCTCTGGCATGGACTGAGATATCTGGGGGACTCTTGGAATGGTGGTAAGACCCTGGAGTTCCTCTCGCCATTCCTGTTGAGAGGGCCTCCTCTTGAGATGCGAGGGGAAAGCCGGGAATTCTTTCCCGACGAAGCAGGGATAGGATCCCTCATCTCGAGCTACGAGGAGTAAACGGGTCTGCTCTGGATGTGGGCGGGACCCTCGTGTTTCCTATCGAGTGGAGACGGGTATGTCGGGGAACTTCTTGAGTTGCACCAAGGCTGTGAAGGACCCTTTCAAAGTTCCAGAGGTGAGTTGCGATTAGCCTCGAGACGCCTCAGCGGAAATGGACCTCATCTCGCCTGGATGGGAGAACCTCCTGGATTTCCTCGAGTTGCTGCAGGTCTTCTCGAGTTACGACGGGGACCTCAGGGACCCGCTCTGGTGGCCTCAGGAAAGGCCAGTCCCCATGCGAGTTGCTAGGGGCCATCTCAGTATTCCTCTCCCGTCGATGCCGGGGCCTAAGCCCTTGTGTGGAGTCGGGGCCGGAACCTGAGGATTCCTCTCCAGTGTTGCCATGGATCTTGGGGTGCCTCTGAGTCTCCCCAGGGGAGTAAGGCCTCGTCTCGAGTTGGGGCATGCACATTCGCTTTCCTCCCGAGCTGCAGCAGAAATGTCACGCTTCCTGTCATGTGGATCAAGGGATCTGTGGTTTTCCCTCGAGGCTTTCCCACAGGGCTGTGCCACGTGCCACCTTGGTGTGAGTCGATCCTCGGCGTGAAACACGAGCCGGTGAAGGGAAAAGAGGTTCCTCTGGAATAGACTGAGACATGTGGGGGACTCTTGGAATGGTGGCACGACCCTGGAGTTCCTCTCGCCGTTCCTGTTGAGAGGGCCTCTTCTTGAGATGCGACGGAAACGCCCGGAATTCTTTCCCGACGAAGCAGGAAAAGGATCCCTCATCTCGAGCTACGAGGCGGAAATGGGGCTCCTCTGGATGCGGGCGGGACCCTCGTGTTTCCTCTCGAGTGGAGACGGGGATGTCGGGGAACTTCTTGAGTTGCACCAAGACTGTGAAGGACCCTTTCGAAGTTCCAGAGGTGAGGGGTGATTAGCCTCGAGACGCCTCAGCGGAAATGGGCCTCATCTCGCCAGGAGGGGAGAACCTCCTGGATTTTCTAGAGTTGCGGCAGGCCTTCTCGAGTTACGACGGGGACCTCAGGGACCCGCTCTGGTGGCGTCAGGATAGGCCAGTCCCCATGCGAGTTGCTAGGGGCCTTCTCCGGATTCCTCTCCCGTCGATGCCGGGGACTAAGCCCTTGTGAGGGGTCGGGGCCGGAACCTGAGGATTCCTCTCCAGTGTTGCCATGGATCTTGGGGTGCCTCTGAGTCTACCCAGGGGAGTCAGGCCTCGTCTCGAGTGGGGGCATGCAGGTTCGCTTTCCTCCCGAGCTGCGGCAGTAATGTCACGCTTCCTGTCACGTGGATCAAGAGATCTGTGGCTTTCCCTCGAGGCTTTCCCACGAGGCTTTCGCACAGGGCTGTGCCACGTGCCACCTTGGTGTGAGTCGATAGTCGGCGTGAAAGACGAGCTGGTGAAGGGGAAAGAGGTTCCTCTGGCATGGACTGAGATATCTGGGGGACTCTTGGAATGGTGGCAAGACCCTGGAGTTCCTCTCGCCGTTCCTGTTGAGAGGGCCTCCTCTTGAGATGCGAGGGGAAAGCCGGGAATTCTTTCCCGACGAAGCAGGGATAGGATCCCTCATCTCGAGCTACGAGGAGGAAACGGGTCTGCTCTGGATGTGGGCGGGACCCTCGTGTTTCCTATCGAGTGGAGACGGGTATGTCGGGGAACTTCTTGAGTTGCACCAAGGCTGTGAAGGACCCTTTCGAAGTTCCAGAGGTGAGTTGCGATTAGCCTCGAGACGCCACAGCGGAAATGGACCTCATCTCGCCCTGGATGGGAGAACCTCCTGGATTTCCTCGAGTTGCTGCAGGTCTTCTCGAGTTACGACGGGGACCTCAGGGACCCCGCTCTGGGGGGCCTCAGGAAAGGCCAGTCCCCATGCGAGTTGCTAGGGGCCATCTCAGTATTCCTCTCCCGTCGATGCCGGGGCCTAAGCCCTTGTGTGGAGTCGGGGCCGGAACCTGAGGATTCCTCTCCAGTGTTGCCATGGATCTTGGGGTGCCTCTGAGTCTCCCCAGGGGAGTAAGGCCTCGTCTCGAGTTGGGGCATGCACATTCGCTTTCCTCCCGAGCTGCAGCAGAAATGTCACGCTTCCTGTCACGTGGATCAAGGGATCTGTGGTTTTCCCTCGAGGCTTTCCCACAGGGCTGTGCCACGTGCCACCTTGGTGTGAGTCGATCCTCGGCGTGAATGACGAGCCGGTGAAGGGAAAACAGGTTCCTCTGGAATGGACTGAGACATCTGGGGGACTCTTGGAATGGTGGCACGACCCTGGAGATCCTCTCGCCGTTCCTGTTGAGAGGGCCTCCTCTTGAGATGCGACGGGAACGCCGGGAATTCTTTCCCGACGAAGCAGGGAAAGGATCCCTCATCTCGAGCTACGAGGCGGAAACGGGGCTCCTCTGGATGTGGACGGGACCCTCGTGTTTCCTCTTGACTGGACACGGGTATGTCGGGGAACTTCTTGAGTTGCACCAAGGCTGTGAAGGAAAATTTCGAAGTTCCAGAGGTGAGGTGCGATTAGCCTCGAGACGCCACAGCGGAAATGGGCCTCATGTCGCCTGGACGGGAGAAACTCCTGGATTTTGTCGAGTTGCGGCAGGTCTTCTCGAGTTACGACTGGGACCTCAGGGACCCGCTCTGGTGGCCTCGGGAAAAGCCAGTCCCCATGCGAGTTACTAGGGGCCATCTCGGGATTCCTCTCCCATCGATGCCGGGGCCTAAGACCCTGTGAGGAGTCGGGGCCGGAACCTGAGGATTCCTCTCCAGTGTTGACATGGATCTTGGGGTGCCTCTTAGTCTCCCCAGGGGAGTCAGGTCTCGTCTCGAGTGGGGGCATACACGTGCGCTTTCCTCCCGAGCTGCAGCAGTAGTGTCACGCTTCTTGTCACGTGGATCAAGGGATCTGTCGCTTTCCCTCGAGGCTTTCCCACAGGGCTGTCCCACGTGCCACCTTGGTGTGAGTCGATCCTTGGTGTGAAAGACGAGCCGGTGAAGGGAAAAGAGATTCCTCTGGAATGGACTGAGACATCTGGGGGACTCTTGGAATGGTGGCACGACCCTGGAGTTCCTCTCGCCGTCCCTGTTGAGAGGGCCTCCTCTTGAGATACGACGGGAATGCCGGGAATTCTTTCCCGACGAAGCAGGGAAAGGATCCCTCATCTCGAGCTACGAGGCGGAAACAGGGCTCCTCTGGATGTGGGCGGGACCCTCGTGTTTCCTCTCGAGTGGAGACGGGTATGTCGGGGAACTTCTTGAGTTGCAACAAGGCTGTGAAGGACCCTTTCGAAGTTCCAGACGTGAGGTGTGATTAGCCTCGAGACGCGTCAGCGGAAATGGGCCTCATCTCGCCTGGAGGGGAGAACCTCCTGGATTTTCTCGAGTTGCGGCAGGTCTTCTCGAGTTACGACGGGGACCTCAGGGACCCGCTCTGGTAGCCTCAGGAAAGGCCAGTCCCCATGCGAGTTGCTTGGCGCCATCTCGGGATTCCTCTCCCGTCGATGCCGGGGCCTAAAACCTCGTGTGGAGTCGGGGCCGGAACCTGAGGATTCCTCTCCAGTGTTGATATGGATCCTGGGGTGCCTCTGAGTCTCCCCAGGTGAGTCAGGCCTCGTCTCGAGTGGCGGCATGCACGTGCGCTCTCTTCCCCAGCTGCAGCAGTGGTGTCACGCTTCCTGTCACGTGGATCAAGGGATCTGTGGTTTCCCTCGAGGCTTTACCTCGAGGCTTTCCCTCGAGGCTTTCCCACGAGGCTTTCGCACAGGGCTGTGCCACGTGCCACCTTGGTGTGAGTCGATCCTCGGCGTGAAAGACGAAACGGTGAAGGGGAAAGAGGTTCCCCTGGAATGGACTGAGACATCTGGGGTACTCTTGGAATGGTGGCACGACCCTGGAGTTCCTCTCGCCGTTCCTGTTGAGAGGGCCTCCCCTTGAGATGCGACAGGAGCGCCGGGAATTCTTTCCCGACGAAGCAGGGAAAGGATCCCTCATCTCGAGCTACGAGGCGGAAACGGGGCTCCTCTGGATGTGGGCGGGACCCTCGTGTTTCCTCTCGAGTGGAGACGGGTATGTCGGGGAACTTCTTGAGTTGCAACAAGGCTGTGAAGGAAACTTTCAAAGTTCCAGAGGTGAGGTGCGATTAGCCTCGAGACGCCTCAGCGGAAATAGGCCTCATCTCGCCTGGAGGGGAGAACCTCCTGGATTTTCTCGAGTTGCGGCAGGTCTTCTCGAGTTACGACGGGACCTCAGGGACCCGCTCTGGTGGCCTCAGGAAAGGCCAGTCCCCATGCGAGTTGATTGGCGCCATCTCGGGATTCCTCTCCCGTCGATGCCGGGGCCTAAAACCTCGTGTGGAGTCGGGGCCGGAACCTGAGGATTCCTCTCCAGTGTTGACATGGATCCTGGGGTGCCTCTGAGTCTCCCCAGGGGAGTCAGGCCTCGTCTCGAGTGGGGGCATGCAAGTGCGCTTTCTTCCCGAGCTCCAGATGTAGTGTCACGCTTCCTGTCACGTGGATGAAGGGATCTGTGGCTTTCCCTCGAGGCTTTCCACGAGGCTTTCCCTCGAGGCTTCGCACAGGGCTGTGCCACGTGCCACCTTGGTGTGAGTCGATCCTCGGCGTGAACGACGAGCTGGTGAAGGGGAAAGAGGTTCCTCTGGAATGGACTGAGACATCTGGGGGACTCTTGGAATGGTGGCACGACCCTGGAGTTCCTCTCGCCGTTCCTGTTGAGAAGGCCTCCTCTTGAGATGCGACGGGAACGCCGGAATTCTTTCCAGACGAAGCAGGGAAAGGATCCCTCATCTCGAGCTACGAGGCGGAAACGGGGCTCTTCTGGATGTGGGCGGGACCCTCGTGTTTCCTCTCGAGTGGAGGACGGGTATGTCGGGGAACTTCTTGAGTTGCACCAAGGTTGTGAAGGATCCTTTCGAAGTTCCAGAGGTGAGGTGTGATTAGCCTCGAGACGCCTCAGCGGAAATGGGCCTCATCTCGCCTGGAGGGGAGAACCTCCTGGATTTTCTCGAGTTGCGGCAGGTCTTCTCGAGTTACGACGGGGACCTCAGGGACCCGCTCTGGTGGCCTCAGGAAAGGCCAGTCCCCATGCGAGTTGATTGGCGCCATCTCGGGATTCCTCTCCCGTCGATGCCGGGGCCTAAAACCTCGTATGGAGTCGGGGCCCGGAACCTGAGGATTCCTCTCCAGTGTTGACATGGATCTTGGGGTGCCTGTGAGTCTCCCCAGGGGAGTCAGGCCTCGTCTCGAGTGGGGGTATGCACGTGCGCTCTCCTACCAACCTGCAGAAGTAATGTCACGCTTCCCGTCACGTGGATCAAGGGATCTGTGGCTTTCCCTCGAGATTTTCCCTCGAGGCTTTCCCTCGAGGCTTTCCCACGAGGCTTTCCCACAGGGCTGTGCCACGTGCCACCTTGGTGTGAGTCGATCCTCGGCGTGAACGACGAGCCGGTGAAGGGAAAAGAGGTTCCTCTGGAATCGACTGAGACATCTGGGGGACTCTTGGAATGGTGGCACGACCCTGGAGTTCCTCTCGCCGTTCCTGTTGAGAGGGCCTCCTCTTGAGATGCGACGGAAACGCCCGGAATTCTTTCCCGACGAAGCAGGGAAAGGATCCCTCATCTCGAGCTACGAGGCGGAAACGGGGCTCCTCTGGATGTGGGCGGGACCCCTCGTGTTTCCTCTCGAGTGGAGACGGGGATGTCGGGGAACTTCTTCAGTTGCACCAAGGCTGTGAAGGACCCTTTCGAAGTTCCAGAGGTGAGGTGTGATTAGCCTCGAGACGCCTCAGCGAAAATGGGCCTCATCTCGCCTGGAGGGGAGAACCTCCTGGATTTTCTCGAGTTACGGCAGGTCTTCTCGAGTTACGACGGGCACATCAGGGACCCGCTCTGGTGGCCTCAGGAAAGGCCAGTCCCCATGCGAGTTGCTAGGGACCATCTCGGGATTCCTCTCCCGTCGATGCCGGGGCCTAAGACCCTGTGAGGAGTCGGGGCCGGAACCTGAGGATTCCTCTCCAGTGTTGACATGGATCTTGTGGTGCCTGTGAGTCTCCCCAGGGGAGTCAGGCCTCGTCTCGAGTGGGGGTATGCACGTGCGCTCTCCTACCAACCTGCAGAAGTAATGTCACGCTTCCCGTCACGTGGATCAAATGATCTGTGGCTTTCCCTCGAGATTTTCCCTCGAAGCTTTCCCTCGAGGCTTTCCCACGAGGCTTTCCCACAGGGCTGTGCCCCGTGCCACCTTGGTGTGAGTCGATCCTCGGCGTGAAAGGCGAGCCGGTGAAGGGGAAAGAGGTTCCTCTGGAATGGACTGAGACATCTGGGGGACTCTTGGAATGGTGACACGACCCTGGAGTTCCTCTCGCCGTTCCTGTTGAGAGGGCCTCCTCTTGAGTTGCGACGGGAACGCCGGGAATTCTTTCCCGACGAAGCAGGGAAAGGATCCCTCATCTCGAGCTACAAGGCGGAAACGGGGCTCCTCTGGATGTGGGCGGGACCCTCGTTTTTCCTCTCGTGTTGAGACGGGGATGTCGGGGAACTTCTTGAGTTGCACCAAGGCTGTGAAGGACCCTTTCGAAGTTCCAGAGGTGAGGTGTGATTAGCCTCGAGACGCCTCAGCGGAAATGGGCCTCATTCCGCCTGGAGGGGAGAACCTCCTGGATTTTCTCGAGTTGCAGCAGGTCTTCTCGAGTTACGACGGGGACCTCAGAGACCCGCTCTGGTGGCCTCGGGAAAGGCAAGTCCCCATGCGAGTTGCTAGGGCCCATATCGGGATTCCTCTCCCGTCCATGCCGTGTCCTAAGACCTGGTGTGGAGTCGGGGCCAGAACCTGAGGATTCCTCTCCAGTGTTGACATGGATCTTGGTGGGCCTCTGAGTCTCCCCAGGGCAGTCAGGCCTCGTCTCGTGTGGGGGCATGCACGTGCGCTTTCCTCCCTAGCTGCAGCAGTAGTGTCACACTTCCTCCACGTGGATCAAGGGATCTGTGGCTTTTCCTCGAGGCTTTCCCTCGAGGCTCTTGCACAGGGCTGTGCCACGTGCCACCTTGGTGTGAGTCGATCCTCGGCGTGAAAGACGAGCCGGTGAAGGGAAAAGAGGTTCCTCTGAAATGGACTGAGACATCTGGGGGACTCTTGGAATGGTGGCCCCACCCTGGAGTTCCTCTCACCTTTCCTGTTTAGACGGCCTCCTCTTGAGATGCGACGGAAATGCCGGGAATTCTTTCCCGACGAAGCAGGGAAAGGATCCCTCATCTCGAGCTACGATGCGGAAACGGGGCTCCTCTGGATGTGGGCGGGACCCTCGTGTTTCCTCTCGAGTGGAGACGGGTATGTCGGGGAACTTCTTGAGTTGCACCAAGGCTGTGAAGGACCCTTTCGAAGTTCCAGAGGTGAGGTGTGATTAGCCTCGAGACGCCTCAGCGGAAATGGGCCTCACCTCGCCTGGAGGGGAGAACCTCCTGGATTTTCTCGAGTTGCGGCAGGTCTTCTCGAGTTACGACGGAGACCTCAGGGACCCGCTCTGGTGGCCTCAGGAAAGGCCAGTCCCCATGCGAGTTGCTAGGGGCCAGCTCGGGATTCCTCTCACGTCGATGCCGGGGCCTAAGACCCTGTGAGGAGTCGGGGCCGGAACCTGAGGCTTCCTCTCCAGTGTTGACATGGATCTTGGGGTGCCTCTGAGTCTCCCCAGGGGAGTCAGGCCTCGTCTCGTGTGGGGGCATGCACATGCGCTTTCCTCCCGAGCTGCAGCAGTAGTGTCACGCTTCCTGTCACGTGGATCAAGGGATCTGTGGCTTTCCCTCGAGGCTTTCCCTCGAGGCTTTCCCACGAGGCTTTCCCACAGGGCTGCGCCACGTGCCACCTTGGTGTGAGTCGATCCTCGGCGTGAAAGACGAGCCGGTGAAGGGAAAAGAGGTTCCTCTGGAATGGACTGAGACATCTGGGGGACTCTTGGAATGGTGGCACGACCCTGGAGTTCCTCTCGCCGTTCCTGTTTAGAGGGCCTCCTCTTCACATGCGACGGGAACGCCGGGAACTCTTTCCCGACGAAGCAGGGAAAGGATCCCTCATCTCGAGCTACGAGGCGGAAACGGGGCTCCTCTGGATGCGGGCGGGACCCTCGTGTTTCCTCTCGTGTGGAGACGGGGATGTCGGGGAACTTCTTGAGTTGCACCAAGACTGTGAAGGACCCTTTCGAAGTTCCAGAGGTGAGGGGTGATTAGCCTCGAGACGCCTCAGCGGAAATGGGCCTCATCTCGCCAGGAGGGGAGAACCTCCTGGATTTTCTAGAGTTGCGGCAGGCCTTCTCGAGTTACGACGGGGACCTCAGGGACCCGCTCTGGTGGCGTCAGGATAGGCCAGTCCCCATGCGAGTTGCTAGGGGCCTTCTCCGGATTCCTCTCCCGTCGATGCCGGGGACTAAGCCCTTGTGAGGGGTCGGGGCCGGAACCTGAGGATTCCTCTCCAGTGTTGCCATGGATCTTGGGGTGCCTCTGAGTCTACCCAGGGGAGTCAGGCCTCGTCTCGAGTGGGGGCATGCAGGTTCGCTTTCCTCCCGAGCTGCGGCAGTAATGTCACGCTTCCTGTCACGTGGATCAAGAGATCTGTGGCTTTCCCTCGAGGTTTTCCCACGAGGCTTTCCCACAGGGCTGTTCCACCTGTCACCTTGGTGTGAGTAGATCCTCTGCGTGAAAGACGAGCCGGTGATGGGAAAAGAGGTTCCTCTGGAATGGACTGAGACATCTGGGGGACTCTTGGAATGGTGACACGACCCTGATGTTCTTCTCGCCGATCTTGTTGAGAGGGCCTCCTCTTGAGGTGCGACGGGAACGCCGGGAATTCTTTCCCGACGAATCAGGGAAAGGATCCCACATCTCGAGCTACGAGGCGGAAACGGGGCTCCTCTGGATGTGGGCGGGACCCTCGTGTTTCCTCTCGAGTGGAGACGGGTATGTCGGGGAACTTCTTGAGTTGCACCAAGGCTGTGAAGGACCCTTTCGAAGTTCCAGAGGTGAGGTGTGATTAGCCTCGAGACGCCTCAGCGGAAATGGGCCTCATCTCGCCTGGAGGGGAGAACCTCCTGGATTTTCTCGATTTGCGGCAGGTCTTCTCGAGTTACGACGGGGACCTCAGGGACCCGCTCTGGTGGCATCAGGAAAGGCCAGTCCCCATGCGAGTTGCTAGGGGCCATCTCGGGATTCCTCTCCCGTCGATGCCAGGGCCTAAGACCTTGTGAGGAGTCGGGGCCGGAACCTGAGGATTCCTCTCCAATGTTGACATGGATCTTGGGGTGCCTCTGAGTCTCTCCAGGGGAGTCAGGCATCGTCTCGAGTGGGGGCATGCACGTGCGCTTTCCTCCCGAGCTGCAGCTGTAGTGTCACGCTTCCTGTCACGTGGATCAAGGGATCTGTGTCTTTCCTTCGAGGCTTTCCCTCGAGGCTTTCCCACGAGGCTTTCCCACAGGGCTGTGCCACGTGCCACCTTGGTGTGAGTCGATCCTCGGCGTGAAAGACGAGCTGGTGAAGGGGAAAGAGGTTCCTCTGGCATGGACTGAGATATCTGGGGGACTCTTGGAATGGTGGTAAGACCCTGGAGTTCCTCTCGCCATTCCTGTTGAGAGGGCCTCCTCTTGAGATGCGAGGGGAAAGCCGGGAATTCTTTCCCGACGAAGCAGGGATAGGATCCCTCATCTCGAGCTACGAGGAGTAAACGGGTCTGCTCTGGATGTGGGCGGGACCCTCGTGTTTCCTATCGAGTGGAGACGGGTATGTCGGGGAACTTCTTGAGTTGCACCAAGGCTGTGAAGGACCCTTTCAAAGTTCCAGAGGTGAGTTGCGATTAGCCTCGAGACGCCTCAGCGGAAATGGACCTCATCTCGCCTGGATGGGAGAACCTCCTGGATTTCCTCGAGTTGCTGCAGGTCTTCTCGAGTTACGACGGGGACCTCAGGGACCCGCTCTGGTGGCCTCAGGAAAGGCCAGTCCCCATGCGAGTTGCTAGGGGCCATCTCAGTATTCCTCTCCCGTCGATGCCGGGGCCTAAGCCCTTGTGTGGAGTCGGGGCCGGAACCTGAGGATTCCTCTCCAGTGTTGCCATGGATCTTGGGGTGCCTCTGAGTCTCCCCAGGGGAGTAAGGCCTCGTCTCGAGTTGGGGCATGCACATTCGCTTTCCTCCCGAGCTGCAGCAGAAATGTCACGCTTCCTGTCATGTGGATCAAGGGATCTGTGGTTTTCCCTCGAGGCTTTCCCACAGGGCTGTGCCACGTGCCACCTTGGTGTGAGTCGATCCTCGGCGTGAAACACGAGCCGGTGAAGGGAAAAGAGGTTCCTCTGGAATAGACTGAGACATGTGGGGGACTCTTGGAATGGTGGCACGACCCTGGAGATCCTCTCGCCGTTCCTGTTGAGAGGGCCTCCTCTTGAGATGCGACGGGAACGCCGGGAATTCTTTCCCGACGAAGCAGGGAAAGGATCCCTCATCTCGAGCTACGAGGCGGAAACGGGGCTCCTCTGGATGTGGACGGGACCCTCGTGTTTCCTCTTGACTGGACACGGGTATGTCGGGGAACTTCTTGAGTTGCACCAAGGCTGTGAAGGAAAATTTCGAAGTTCCAGAGGTGAGGTGCGATTAGCCTCGAGACGCCACAGCGGAAATGGGCCTCATGTCGCCTGGACGGGAGAACCTCCTGGATTTTGTCGAGTTGCGGCAGGTCTTCTCGAGTTACGACTGGGACCTCAGGGACCCGCTCTGGTGGCCTCGGGAAAAGCCAGTCCCCATGCGAGTTACTAGGGGCCATCTCGGGATTCCTCTCCCATCGATGCCGGGGCCTAAGACCCTGTGAGGAGTCGGGGCCGGAACCTGAGGATTCCTCTCCAGTGTTGACATGGATCTTGGGGTGCCTCTTAGTCTCCCCAGGGGAGTCAGGTCTCGTCTCGAGTGGGGGCATACACGTGCGCTTTCCTCCCGAGCTGCAGCAGTAGTGTCACGCTTCTTGTCACGTGGATCAAGGGATCTGTCGCTTTCCCTCGAGGCTTTCCCACAGGGCTGTCCCACGTGCCACCTTGGTGTGAGTCGATCCTTGGTGTGAAAGACGAGCCGGTGAAGGGAAAAGAGATTCCTCTGGAATGGACTGAGACATCTGGGGGACTCTTGGAATGGTGGCACGACCCTGGAGTTCCTCTCGCCGTCCCTGTTGAGAGGGCCTCCTCTTGAGATACGACGGGAATGCCGGGAATTCTTTCCCGACGAAGCAGGGAAAGGATCCCTCATCTCGAGCTACGAGGCGGAAACAGGGCTCCTCTGGATGTGGGCGGGACCCTCGTGTTTCCTCTCGAGTGGAGACGGGTATGTCGGGGAACTTCTTGAGTTGCAACAAGGCTGTGAAGGACCCTTTCGAAGTTCCAGACGTGAGGTGTGATTAGCCTCGAGACGCGTCAGCGGAAATGGGCCTCATCTCGCCTGGAGGGGAGAACCTCCTGGATTTTCTCGAGTTGCGGCAGGTCTTCTCGAGTTACGACGGGGACCTCAGGGACCCGCTCTGGTAGCCTCAGGAAAGGCCAGTCCCCATGCGAGTTGCTTGGCGCCATCTCGGGATTCCTCTCCCGTCGATGCCGGGGCCTAAAACCTCGTGTGGAGTCGGGGCCGGAACCTGAGGATTCCTCTCCAGTGTTGATATGGATCCTGGGGTGCCTCTGAGTCTCCCCAGGTGAGTCAGGCCTCGTCTCGAGTGGCGGCATGCACGTGCGCTCTCTTCCCCAGCTGCAGCAGTGGTGTCACGCTTCCTGTCACGTGGATCAAGGGATCTGTGGTTTCCCTCGAGGCTTTACCTCGAGGCTTTCCCTCGAGGCTTTCCCACGAGGCTTTCGCACAGGGCTGTGCCACGTGCCACCTTGGTGTGAGTCGATCCTCGGCGTGAAAGACGAAACGGTGAAGGGGAAAGAGGTTCCCCTGGAATGGACTGAGACATCTGGGGTACTCTTGGAATGGTGGCACGACCCTGGAGTTCCTCTCGCCGTTCCTGTTGAGAGGGCCTCCCCTTGAGATGCGACAGGAGCGCCGGGAATTCTTTCCCGACGAAGCAGGGAAAGGATCCCTCATCTCGAGCTACGAGGCGGAAACGGGGCTCCTCTGGATGTGGGCGGGACCCTCGTGTTTCCTCTCGAGTGGAGACGGGTATGTCGGGGAACTTCTTGAGTTGCAACAAGGCTGTGAAGGAAACTTTCAAAGTTCCAGAGGTGAGGTGCGATTAGCCTCGAGACGCCTCAGCGGAAATAGGCCTCATCTCGCCTGGAGGGGAGAACCTCCTGGATTTTCTCGAGTTGCGGCAGGTCTTCTCGAGTTACGACGGGGACCTCAGGGACCCGCTCTGGTGGCCTCAGGAAAGGCCAGTCCCCATGCGAGTTGATTGGCGCCATCTCGGGATTCCTCTCCCGTCGATGCCGGGGCTTAAAACCTCGTGTGGAGTCGGGGCCGGAACCTGAGGATTCCTCTCCAGTGTTGACATGGATCCTGGGGTGCCTCTGAGTCTCCCCAGGGGAGTCAGGCCTCGTCTCGAGTGGGGGCATGCAAGTGCGCTTTCTTCCCGAGCTCCAGATGTAGTGTCACGCTTCCTGTCACGTGGATGAAGGGATCTGTGGCTTTCCCTCGAGGCTTTCCCACGAGGCTTTCCCTCGAGGCTTTCGCACAGGGCTGTGCCACGTGCCACCTTGGTGTGAGTCGATCCTCGGCGTGAACGACGAGCTGGTGAAGGGGAAAGAGGTTCCTCTGGAATGGACTGAGACATCTGGGGGACTCTTGGAATGGTGGCACGACCCTGGAGTTCCTCTCGCCGTTCCTGTTGAGAAGGCCTCCTCTTGAGATGCGACGGGAACGCCGGGAATTCTTTCCAGACGAAGCAGGGAAAGGATCCCTCATCTCGAGCTACGAGGCGGAAACGGGGCTCTTCTGGATGTGGGCGGGACCCTCGTGTTTCCTCTCGAGTGGAGACGGGTATGTCGGGGAACTTCTTGAGTTGCACCAAGGTTGTGAAGGATCCTTTCGAAGTTCCAGAGGTGAGGTGTGATTAGCCTCGAGACGCCTCAGCGGAAATGGGCCTCATCTCGCCTGGAGGGGAGAACCTCCTGGATTTTCTCGAGTTGCGGCAGGTCTTCTCGAGTTACGACGGGGACCTCAGGGACCCGCTCTGGTGGCCTCAGGAAAGGCCAGTCCCCATGCGAGTTGATTGGCGCCATCTCGGGATTCCTCTCCCGTCGATGCCGGGGCCTAAAACCTCGTATGGAGTCGGGGCCGGAACCTGAGGATTCCTCTCCAGTGTTGACATGGATCTTGGGGTGCCTGTGAGTCTCCCCAGGGGAGTCAGGCCTCGTCTCGAGTGGGGGTATGCACGTGCGCTCTCCTACCAACCTGCAGAAGTAATGTCACGCTTCCCGTCACGTGGATCAAGGGATCTGTGGCTTTCCCTCGAGATTTTCCCTCGAGGCTTTCCCTCGAGGCTTTCCCACGAGGCTTTCCCACAGGGCTGTGCCACGTGCCACCTTGGTGTGAGTCGATCCTCGGCGTGAACGACGAGCCGGTGAAGGGAAAAGAGGTTCCTCTGGAATCGACTGAGACATCTGGGGGACTCTTGGAATGGTGGCACGACCCTGGAGTTCCTCTCGCCGTTCCTGTTGAGAGGGCCTCCTCTTGAGATGCGACGGAAACGCCCGGAATTCTTTTCCGACGAAGCAGGGAAAGGATCCCTCATCTCGAGCTACGAGGCGGAAACGGGGCTCCTCTGGATGTGGGCGGGACCCTCGTGTTTCCTCTCGAGTGGAGACGGGGATGTCGGGGAACTTCTTCAGTTGCACGAAGGCTGTGAAGGACCCTTTCGAAGTTCCAGAGGTGAGGTGTGATTAGCCTCGAGACGCCTCAGCGAAAATGGGCCTCATCTCGCCTGGAGGGGAGAACCTCCTGGATTTTCTCGAGTTACGGCAGGTCTTCTCGAGTTACGACGGGCACATCAGGGACCCGCTCTGGTGGCCTCAGGAAAGGCCAGTCCCCATGCGAGTTGCTAGGGACCATCTCGGGATTCCTCTCCCGTCGATGCCGGGGCCTAAGACCCTGTGAGGAGTCGGGGCCGGAACCTGAGGATTCCTCTCCAGTGTTGACATGGATCTTGTGGTGCCTGTGAGTCTCCCCAGGGGAGTCAGGCCTCGTCTCGAGTGGGGGTATGCACGTGCGCTCTCCTACCAACCTGCAGAAGTAATGTCACGCTTCCCGTCACGTGGATCAAATGATCTGTGGCTTTCCCTCGAGATTTTCCCTCGAAGCTTTCCCTCGAGGCTTTCCCACGAGGCTTTCCCACAGGGCTGTGCCCCGTGCCACCTTGGTGTGAGTCGATCCTCGGCGTGAAAGGCGAGCCGGTGAAGGGGAAAGAGGTTCCTCTGGAATGGACTGAGACATCTGGGGGACTCTTGGAATGGTGACACGACCCTGGAGTTCCTCTCGCCGTTCCTGTTGAGAGGGCCTCCTCTTGAGTTGCGACGGGAACGCCGGGAATTCTTTCCCGACGAAGCAGGGAAAGGATCCCTCATCTCGAGCTACAAGGCGGAAACGGGGCTCCTCTGGATGTGGGCGGAACCCTCGTTTTTCCTCTCGTGTTGAGACGGGGATGTCGGGGAACTTCTTGAGTTGCACCAAGGCTGTGAAGGACCCTTTCGAAGTTCCAGAGGTGAGGTGTGATTAGCCTCGAGACGCCTCAGCGGAAATGGGCCTCATTCCGCCTGGAGGGGAGAACCTCCTGGATTTTCTCGAGTTGCAGCAGGTCTTCTCGAGTTACGACGGGGACCTCAGAGACCCGCTCTGGTGGCCTCAGGAAAGGCAAGTCCCCATGCGAGTTGCTAGGGCCCATATCGGGATTCCTCTCCCGTCCATGCCGTGTCCTAAGACCTGGTGTGGAGTCGGGGCCAGAACCTGAGGATTCCTCTCCAGTGTTGACATGGATCTTGGTGGGCCTCTGAGTCTCCCCAGGGCAGTCAGGCCTCGTCTCGTGTGGGGGCATGCACGTGCGCTTTCCTCCCTAGCTGCAGCAGTAGTGTCACACTTCCTCCACGTGGATCAAGGGATCTGTGGCTTTCCCTCGAGGCTTTCCCTCGAGGCTCTTGCACAGGGCTGTGCCACGTGCCACCTTGGTGTGAGTCGATCCTCGGCGTGAAAGACGAGCCGGTGAAGGGAAAAGAGGTTCCTCTGAAATGGACTGAGACATCTGGGGGACTCTTGGAATGGTGGCCCCACCCTGGAGTTCCTCTCACCTTTCCTGTTTAGACGGCCTCCTCTTGAGATGCGACGGAAATGCCGGGAATTCTTTCCCGACGAAGCAGGGAAAGGATCCCTCATCTCGAGCTACGAGGCGGAAACGGGGCTCCTCTGGATGTGGGCGGGACCCTCGTGTTTCCTCTCGAGTGGAGACGGGTATGTCGGGGAACTTCTTGAGTTGCACCAAGGCTGTGAAGGACCCTTTCGAAGTTCCAGAGGTGAGGTGTGATTAGCCTCGAGACGCCTCAGCGGAAATGGGCCTCACCTCGCCTGGAGGGGAGAACCTCCTGGATTTTCTCGAGTTGCGGCAGGTCTTCTCGAGTTACGACGGAGACCTCAGGGACCCGCTCTGGTGGCCTCAGGAAAGGCCAGTCCCCATGCGAGTTGCTAGGGGCCAGCTCGGGATTCCTCTCACGTCGATGCCGGGGCCTAAGACCCTGTGAGGAGTCGGGGCCGGAACCTGAGGCTTCCTCTCCAGTGTTGACATGGATCTTGGGGTGCCTCTGAGTCTCCCCAGGGGAGTCAGGCCTCGTCTCGTGTGGGGGCATGCACATGCGCTTTCCTCCCGAGCTGCAGCAGTAGTGTCACGCTTCCTGTCACGTGGATCAAGGGATCTGTGGCTTTCCCTCGAGGCTTTCCCTCGAGGCTTTCCCACGAGGCTTTCCCACAGGGCTGCGCCACGTGCCACCTTGGTGTGAGTCGATCCTCGGCGTGAAAGACGAGCCGGTGAAGGGAAAAGAGGTTCCTCTGGAATGGACTGAGACATCTGGGGGACTCTTGGAATGGTGGCACGACCCTGGAGTTCCTCTCGCCGTTCCTGTGGAGAGGGCCTCCTCTTGAGATGCGACGATAACTCCGGGAATTCTTTCCCGACGAAGCAGGGAAAGGATCCCTCATCTCGAGCTCTGAGGCGGAAACGGGGCTCCTCTGGATGTGGGCGGGACCCTCGTGTTTCGTCTCCAGTGGAGACGGGTATGTCGGGGAACTTCTTGAGTTGCACCAAGGCTGTGAAGGACCCTTTCGAAGTTCCAGAGGTGAGGTGTGATTAGCCTCGACACGCCTCAGCGGAAATGGGCCTCATCTCGCCTGGAGGGGAGAACCTCCTGGATTTTCTCGAGTTGCGGCAGGTCTTCTCGAGTTACGACGGGGACCTCAGGGACCCGCTCTGGTGGCCTCAGGAAAGGCCAGTTCCCATGTGAGTTCCTAGGGGCCATCTCGGGATTCCTCTCCCGTCGATGACTGGGCCTAAGACCCTGTGAGGAGTCGGGGCCGGAACCTGAGGATTCCTCTCCAGTGTTGACATGGATCTTGGTGTGCCTCTGAGTCACCCCAGGGGAGTCAGGCGTGGTCTCGAGTGGGGGCATGCACGTGCGATTTCCTCCAGAGCTGCGGAAGTAGTGTCACGCTTCCTGTCACGTGGATCAAGGGATCTGTGGCTTTCCCTCGAGGCTTTCCCACGAGGCTTTCGCACAAGGCTGTGCCACGTGCCACCTTGGTGTGAGTCGATCCTCGGCGTGAAAGACGAGCCGGTGAAGGGGAAAGAGGTTCCTCTGGAATGGACAGAGGCATCTGGGGGACTCTTGGAATGGTGGCACGACCCTGGAGTTCCTCTCGCCGTTCCTGTTGAGAGGGCCTCCCCTTGAGATGCGACGGGAGCGCCGGGAATTCTTTCCCGACGAAGCAGGGAAAGGATCCCTCATCTCGAGCTACGAGGCGGAAACTGGGCTCCTCTGGATGTGGGCGGGACCCTCGTGTTTCCTCTCGAGTGGAGACGGGTATGTCGGGGAACTTCTTGAGTTGCACCAAGGCTGTGAAGGAAACTTTCGAAGTTCCAGAGGTGAGGTGCGATTAGCCTCGAGACGCCTCAGCGAAAATAGGCCTCATCTCGCCTGGAGGGGAGAACCTCCTGGATTTTCTCGAGTTGCGGCAGGGCTTCCCGAGTTACGACGGGGACCTCAGGGACCCGCTCTGCGGGCCTCGGGAAAGGCCAGTCCCCATGCGAGTTGATTGGCGCCGTCTCGGGATTCCTCTCCCGTCGATGCCGGGGCCTAAAACCTCGTGTGGAGTCGGGGCCGGAACCTGAGGATTCCTCTCCAGTGTTGACATGGATCCTGGGGTGCCTCTGAGTCTCCCCAGGGGAGTCAGGCCTCGTCTCGAGTGGGGGCATGCAAGTGCGCTTTCTTCCGGAGCTCCAGATGTAGTGTCACGCTTCCTGTCACGTGGATCAAGGGATCTGTGGCTTTCCCTTGAGGCTTTCCCTCGAGGCTTTCCCTCGAGGCTTTCCCACTAGGCTTTTGCACAGGGCTGTGCCTCGTGCCACCTTGGTGTGAGTCGATCCTCGACGTGAAAGACAAACCGGTGAAGGGAAAAGAGGTTCCTGTGGAATGGACTGAGACATCTGGGGGACTCGTGGAATGGTGGCACGACCCTGGAGTTCCTCTCGCCGTTCCTGTTGAGAGGGCCTCCTCTTGAGATGCGACGGGAACGCTGGGTATTCTTTCCCGACGAAGCAGGGAAAGGATTCCTCATCTGGAGCTACGAGGCAGAAACGGGGCTCCTCTGGGTGTGGGCGGGACCCTCGAGTTTCCTCGCGAGTGGAGACAGGTATGTCGGGGAACGTCTTGAGTTGCACCAAGACTGTGAAGAACCCTTTCGAAGTTGCAGAGGTGAGGTGTGATTAGCCTCGAGACGCCTCAGTGGAAAAGGGCCTCATCTCGCCTGGAGGGGAGAACCTCCTGGATTTTCTCGAGTTGCAGCAGGTCTTCTCGAGTTACGACGGGGACCTCAGGGACCCGCTCTGGTGGCCTCAGGAAAGGCCAGTCCCCATGCGAGTTGCTAGGGGCCATCTCGGGATTCCTCTCCCGTCGATGCCAGGGCCTAAGACCTTGTGAGGAGTCGGGGCCGGAACCTGAGGATTCCTCTCCAATGTTGACATGGATCTTGGGGTGCCTCTGTGTCTCTCCAGGGGAGTCAGGCATCGTCTTGACTGGGGGCATGCACGTGCGCTTTCCTCCCGAGATGCAGCTGTAGTGTCACGCTTCCTGTCACGTGGATCAAGGGATCTGTGGCTTTCCTTCGAGGCTTTCCCTCGAGGCTTTCCCACAGGGCTGTCCCACGTGCCACCTTGGTGTGAGTCGATCCTTAGTGTGAAAGACGAGCCGGTGAAGGGAAAAGAGATTCCTCTGTAATGGACTGAGACATCTGGGGGACTCTTGGAATGGTGGCACGACCCTGGAGTTCCTCTCGCCGTCCCTGTTGAGAGGGCCTCCTCTTGAGATGCGACGGGAATGCCGGGAATTCTTTCCAGACGAAGCAGGGAAAGGATCCCTCATCTCGAGCTACGAGGCGGAAACGGGGCTCCTCTGGATGTGGGCGGGACCCTCGTGTTTCCTCTCGAGTGGAGACGGGTATGTCGGGGAACTTCTTGAGTTGCAACAAGGCTGTGAAGGACCCTTTCGAAGTTCCAGAGGTGAGGTGTGATTAGCCTCGAGACGCCTCAGCGGAAATGGGCCTCATCTCGCCTGGAGGGGAGAACATCCTGGATTTTCTCGAGTTGCGGCAGGTCTTCTCGAGTTACGACGGGGACCTCAGGGACCCGCTCTGGTGGCCTCAGGAAAGGCCAGTCCCCATGCGAGTTGCTTGGCGCCATCTCGGGATTCCTCTCCCGTCGATGCCGGGGCCTAAAACCTCGTGTGGAGTCGGGGCCGGAACCTGAGGATTCCTCTCCAGTGTTGACATGGATCCTGGGGTGCCTCTGAGTCTCCCCAGGTGAGTCAGGCCTCGTCTCGAGTGGCGGCATGCACGTGCGCTCTCTTCCCCAGCTGCAGCAGTGGTGTCACGCTTCCTGTCACGTGGATCAAGGGATCTGTGGTTTCCCTCGAGGCTTTACCTCGAGGCTTTCCCTCGAGGCTTTCCCACGAGGCTTTCGCACAGGGCTGTGCCACGTGCCACCTTGGTGTGAGTCGATCCTCGGCGTGAAAGACGAAACGGTGAAGGGGAAAGAGGTTCCTCTGGAATGGACTGAGACATCTGGGGGACTCTTGGAATAGTGGCACGACCCTGGAGTTCCTCTCGCCGTTCCTGTTGAGAGGGCCTCCCCTTGAGATGCGACGGGAGCGCCGGGAATTCTTTCCCGACGAAGCAGGGAAAGGATCCCTCATCTCGAGCTACGAGGCGGAAACGGGGCTCCTCTGGATGTGGGCGGGACCCTCGTGTTTCCTCTCGAGTGGAGACGGGTATGTCGGGGAACTTCTTGAGTTGCACCAAGGCTGTGAAGGAAACTTTCGAAGTTCCAGAGGTGAGGTGCGATTAGCCTCGAGACGCCTCAGCGAAAATAGGCCTCATCTCGCCTGGAGGGGAGAACCTCCTGGATTTTCTCGAGTTGCGGCAGGGCTTCCCGAGTTACGACGGGGACCTCAGGGACCCGCTCTGCTGGCCTCGGGAAAGGCCAGTCCCCATGCGAGTTGATTGGCGCCATCTCGGGATTCCTCTCCCGTCGATGCCGGGGCCTAAAACCTCGTGTGGAGTCGGGGCCGGAACCTGAGGATTCCTCTCCAGTGTTGACATGGATCCTGGGGTGCCTCTGAGTCTCCCCAGGGGAGTCAGGCCTCGTCTCGAGTGGGGGCATGCAAGTGCGCTTTCTTCCCGAGCTCCAGATGTAGTGTCACGCTTCCTGTCACGTGGATCAAGGGATCTGTGGCTTTCCCTTGAGGCTTTCCCTCGAGGCTTTCCCTCGAGGCTTTCCCACTAGGCTTTCGCACAGGGCTGTGCCTCGTGCCACCTTGGTGTGAGTCGATCCTCGACGTGAAAGACAAGCCGGTGAAGGGAAAAGAGGTTCCTGTGGAATGGACTGAGACATCTGGGGGACTCGTGGAATGGTGGCACGACCCTGGAGTTCCTCTCGCCATTCCTGTTGAGAGGGCCTCCTCTTGAGATGCGACGGGAACGCTGGGTATTCTTTCCCGACGAAGCAGGGAAAGGATTCCTCATCTGGAGCTACGAGGCAGAAACGGGGCTCCTCTGGGTGTGGGCGGGACCCTCGAGTTTCCTCGCGAGTGGAGACAGGTATGTCGGGGAACGTCTTGAGTTGCACCAAGACTGTGAAGAACCATTTCGAAGTTGCAGAGGTGAGGTGTGATTAGCCTCGAGACGCCTCAGTGGAAAAGGGCCTCATCTCGCCTGGAGGGGAGAACCTCCTGGATTTTCTCGAGTTGCGGCAGGTCTTCTCGAGTTACGACGGGGACCTCAGGGACCCGCTCTTGTGGCCTCAGGAAAGGCCAGTCCCCATTTGAGTTGCTAGGGGCCATCTCGGGATTCCTCTCCCGTCGATGCCGGGGCCTAAGACCCTGTGAGGAGTCGGGATCGGAACGTGAGGATTCCTCTCCAGTGTTGACATGGATCTTGGGGTGCCTCTGAGTCTCCCCAGGGGAGTCAGGCCTCGTCTCGAGTGGGGGCATGCACGTGCGCTTTCCTCCCGAGCTTCAGCAGTAGTGTCACGCTTCCTGTCACGTGGATCAAGGGATCAGTGGCTTTCCCTCGAGGCTATCCCTCGAGGCTTTCCCACGAGGCTTTCCCACAGGGCTGTGCCACGTGCCACCTTGGTGTGAGTCGATCCTCGGCGTGAAAGACGAGCCGATGAAGGGAAAAGAGGTTCCTCTGTAATGGAATGAAACATCTGGGGGACTCTTGGAATGGTGGCACGACCCTGGAGTTCCTCTCGCCGTTCCTGTTGAGAGGGCCTACTCTTGAGATGCGACGGGAACGCCGGGAAGTCTTTCCCGAAGAAGCAGGGAAAGGATCCCTCATCTCGAGGTCTGAGGCGGAAATGGGGCTCCTCTGGATGTGGGCGGGACCCTCGTGTTTCCTCTCGAGTGGACACGGGCATGTCGGGGACTTCTTGAGTTGCACCAAGGCTGTGAAAGACCCTTTCGAAGTTCCATATGTGAGCTGTGATTAGCCTCGAGACGCCTCAGCGGAAATGGGCCTCATCTCGCCTGGAGGGGAGAACCTCCTGGATTTTCTCGAGTTGCGGCAGGTCTTCTCGAGTTACGACGGGGACCTCAGGGACCCGCTCTGGTGGCCTCAGGAAAGGCCAGTCCCCATGCGAGTTGCTAGGGGCTATCTCGGGATTCCTCTCCCGTCGATGCCAGGGCCTAAGACCCTGTGAGGAGTCGGGGCCGGAACCTGAGGATTCCTCTCCAGTGTTGCCATGGATCTTGGGGTGCCTGTGAGTCTCCCCAGGGGAGTCAGCCTCGTCTCGAGTGGGGGCATGCACGTGCGCTCTCCTACCAACCTGCAGAAGTAATGTCACGCTTCCTGTCACGTGGATCAAGGGATCTGCGGCTTTCCCTCGAGTCTGTCCCTCGAGGCTTTCCCACGAGGATTTCCCACAGGGCTGTGCCACGTGCCACCTTGGTGTGAGTCGATCCTCGGCCTGAAAGACAAGCCGGTGAAGGGAAAAGAGGTTCTTCCTGAATGGACTGAGACATCTGGGGGACTCTTGGAATGGTGGCACGACCCTGGAGTTCCTCTCGCTGTTCCTGTTGAGAGGGCCTCCTCTTGAGATGCGACGGAAACGCCCGGAATTCTTTCCTGACGAAGCAGGGAAAGGATCCCTCATCTCGAGCTACGAGGCGGAAACGGGGCTCCTCTGGATGTGGGCGGGACCCTCGTGTTTCCTCTCGAGTGGAGACGGGGATGTCGGGGAACTTCTTCAGTTGCACCAAGGCTGTGAAGGACCCTTTCGAAGTTCCAGAGGTGAGGTGTGATTAGCCTCGAGACGCCTCAGCGAAAATGGGCCTCATCTCGCCTGGAGGGGAGAACCTCCTGGATTTTCTCGAGTTACGGCAGGTCTTCTCGAGTTACGACGGGCACATCAGGGACCCGCTCTGGTGGCCTCAGGAAAGGCCAGTCCCCATGCGAGTTGCTAGGGACCATCTCGGGATTCCTCTCCCGTCGATGCCAGGGCCTAAGACCCTGTGAGGAGTCGGGGCCGGAACCTGAGGATTCCTCTCCAGTGTTGACATGGATCTTGGGGTGCCTGTGAGTCTCCCCAGGGGAGTCAGGCCTCGTCTCGAGTGGGGGTATGCACGTGCGCTCTCCTACCAACCTGCAGAAGTAATGTCACGCTTCCCGTCACGTGGATCAAGGGATCTGTGGCTTTCCCTCGAGATTTTCCCTCGAGGCTTTCCCTCGAGGCTTTCCCACGAGGCTTTCATACAGGGCTGTGCCACGTGCCACCTTGGTGTGAGTCGATCCTCGGCGTGAAAGACGAGCCGGTGAAGGGAAAAGAGGTTCCTCTGGAATGGACTGAGACATCTGGGGGACTCTTGGAATGGTGGCACGACCCTGGAGTTCCTCTCGCCGTTCCTGTGGAGAGGGCCTCCTCTTGAGATGCGACGGAAACGCCCGGAATTCTTTTCCGACGAAGCAGGGAAAGGACCCCTCATCTCGAGCTACGAGGCGGAAACGGGGCTCCTCTGGATGTGGGCGGGACCCTCGTGTTTCCTCTCGAGTGGAGACGGGGATGTCGGGGAACTTCTTGAGTTGCACCAAGGCTGTGAAGGACCCTTTCGAAGTTCCAGAGGTGAGGTGTGATTAGCCTCGAGACGCCTCAGCGAAAATGGGCCTCATCTCGCCTGGAGGGGAGAACCTCCTGGATTTTCTCGAGTTACGGCAGGTCTTCTCGAGTTACGACGGGCACATCAGGGACCCGCTCTGGTGGCCTCAGGAAAGGCCAGTCCCCATGCGAGTTGCTAGGGACCATCTCGGGATTCCTCTCCCGTCGATGCCGGGGCCTAAGACCCTGTGAGGAGTCGGGGCCGGAACCTGAGGATTCCTCTCCAGTGTTGACATGGATCTTGGGGTGCCTGTGAGTCTCCCCAGGGGAGTCAGGCCTCGTCTCGAGTGGGGGTATGCACGTGCGCTCTCCTACCAACCTGCAGAAGTAATGTCACGCTTCCCGTCACGTGGATCAAGGGATCTGTGGCTTTCCCTCGAGGCTTTCCCTCGAGGCTCTTGCACAGGGCTGTGCCACGTGCCACCTTGGTGTGAGTCGATCCTCGGCGTGAAAGACGAGCCGGTGAAGGGAAAAGAGGTTCCTCTGAAATGGACTGAGACATCTGGGGGACTCTTGGAATGGTGGCCCCACCCTGGAGTTCCTCTCACCTTTCCTGTTTAGACGGCCTCCTCTTGAGATGCGACGGAAATGCCGGGAATTCTTTCCCGACGAAGCAGGGAAAGGATCCCTCATCTCGAGCTACGAGGCGGAAACGGGGCTCCTCTGGATGTGGGCGGGACCCTCGTGTTTCCTCTCGAGTGGAGACGGGTATGTCGGGGAACTTCTTGAGTTGCACCAAGGCTGTGAAGGACCCTTTCGAAGTTCCAGAGGTGAGGTGTGATTAGCCTCGAGACGCCTCAGCGGAAATGGGCCTCACCTCGCCTGGAGGGGAGAACCTCCTGGATTTTCTCGAGTTGCGGCAGGTCTTCTCGAGTTACGACGGAGACCTCAGGGACCCGCTCTGGTGGCCTCAGGAAAGGCCAGTCCCCATGCGAGTTGCTAGGGGCCAGCTCGGGATTCCTCTCACGTCGATGCCGGGGCCTAAGACCCTGTGAGGAGTCGGGGCCGGAACCTGAGGCTTCCTCTCCAGTGTTGACATGGATCTTGGGGTGCCTCTGAGTCTCCCCAGGGGAGTCAGGCCTCGTCTCGTGTGGGGGCATGCACATGCGCTTTCCTCCCGAGCTGCAGCAGTAGTGTCACGCTTCCTGTCACGTGGATCAAGGGATCTGTGGCTTTCCCTCGAGGCTTTCCCTCGAGGCTTTCCCACGAGGCTTTCCCACAGGGCTGTGCCACGTGCCACCTTGGTGTGAGTCGATCCTCGGCGTGAAAGACGAGCCGGTGAAGGGAAAAGAGGTTCCTCTGGAATGGACTGAGACATCTGGGGGACTCTTGGAATGGTGGCACGACCCTGGAGTTCCTCTCGCCGTTCCTGTTGAGAGGGCCTCCTCTTGAGATGCGACGGAAACGCCCGGAATTCTTTTCCGACGAAGCAGGGAAAGGATCCCTCATCTCGAGCTACGAGGCGGAAACGGGGCTCCTCTGGATGTGGGCGGGACCCTCGTGTTTCCTCTCGAGTGGAGACGGGGATGTCGGGGAACTTCTTGAGTTGCACCAAGGCTGTGAAGGACCCTTTCGAAGTTCCAGAGGTGAGGTGTGATTAGCCTCGAGACGCCTCAGCGAAAATGGGCCTCATCTCGCCTGGAGGGGAGAACCTCCTGGATTTTCTCGAGTTACGGCAGGTCTTCTCGAGTTACGACGGGCACATCAGGGACCCGCTCTGGTGGCCTCAAGAAAGGCCAGTCCCCATGCGAGTTGCTAGGGACCATCTCGGGATTCCTCTCCCGTCGATGCCGGGGCCTAAGACCCTGTGAGGAGTCGGGGCCGGAACCTGAGGATTCCTCTCCAGTGTTGACATGGATCTTGGGGTGCCTGTGAGTCTCCCCAGGGGAGTCAGGCCTCGTCTCGAGTGGGGGTATGCACGTGCGCTCTCCTACCAACCTGCAGAAGTAATGTCACGCTTCCCGTCACGTGGATCAAGGGATCTGTGGCTTTCCCTCGAGATTTTCCCTCGAGGCTTTCCCTCGAGGCTTTCCCACGAGGCTTTCCCACAGGGCTGTGCCACGTGCCACCTTGGTGTGAGTCGATCCTCGGCGTGAACGACGAGCCGGTGAAGGGAAAAGAGGTTCCTCTGGAATCGACTGAGACATCTGGGGGACTCTTGGAATGGTGGCACGACCCTGGAGTTCCTCTCGCCATTCCTGTTGAGAGGGCCTCCCCTTGAGATGTGACGGGAACGCCGGGAATTCTTTCCCGACGAAGCAGGGAAAGGATCCCTCATCTCGAGCTACGAGGCGGAAACGGGGCTCCTCTGGATGTGGGCGGGACCCTCGTGTTTCCTCTCGAGTGGAGACGGGTATGTCGGAGAACTTCTTGAGTTGCACCGACGGTGTGAATGACCTTTCGAAGTTCCAGAGGTGAGGTACGATTAGCCTCGAGATGCCTCAGCGGAAATGGGCCTCATCTCGCCTGGAGGGGAGAACCTCCTGGATTTTCTCGAGTTGCGGCAGGTCTTCTCGAGTTACGACGGGCACCTCAGGGACCCGCTCTGGTGGCCTCAGGAAAGGCCAGTCCCCTTGCGAGTTGCTAGGGGCCATCTCGGGATTCCTCTCCCGTCGATGCCGGGGCCTAAGACCCTGTGAGGAGTCGGGGTCGGAACCTGAGGATTCCTCTCCAGTGTTGACATGGATCTTGGGGTGCCTGTGAGTCTCCCCAGGGGAGTCAGGCCTCGTCTCGAGTGGGGGTATGCACGTGCGCTCTCCTCCCAACCTGCAGAAGTAATGTCACGCTTCCCGTCACGTGGATCAAGGGATCTGTGGCTTTCCCTCGAGACTTTCCCTCGAGGCTTTCCCTCGAGTCTTTCCCACGAGGCTTTCGTACAGGGCTGTGCCTCGTACCACCTTGGTGTGAGTCGATCCTCGGCGTGAAAGACGAGCCGGTGAAGGGGGAAGAGGTTCCTCTGGAATGGACTGAGACATCTGGGGGACTCTTGGAATGGTGACACGACCCTGGAGTTCCTCTCGCCGTTCCTGTTGAGACGGCCTCCTCTTGAGATGCTACGGGAACGCCGGGAATTCTTTCCCGACGAAGCAGGGAAAGGATCCCTCATCTCGAGCTACGAGGCGGAAACGGGGCTCCTCTGGATGTGGGCGGGACCCTCGTGTTTCCTCTCGAGTGGAGACGGGTATGTCGGGGAACTTCTTGAGTTGCACCAAGGCTGTGAAGGACCCTTTCGAAGTTCCAGAGGTGAGGTGTGATTAGCCTCGAGACGCCTCAGCGGAAATGGGCCTCACCTCGCCTGGAGGGGAGAAACTCCTGGATTTTCTCGAGTTGCGGCAGGTCTTCTCGAGTTACGACGGAGACCTCAGGGACCCGCTCTGGTGGCCTCAGGAAAGGCCAGTCCCCATGCGAGTTGCTAGGGGCCAGCTCGGGATTCCTCTCACGTCGATGCCGGGGCCTAAGACCCTGTGAGGAGTCGGGGCCGGAACCTGAGGCTTCCTCTCCAGTGTTGATATGGATCTTGGGGTGCCTCTGAGTCTCCCCAGGGGAGTCAGGCCTCGTCTCGTGTGGGGGCATGCACATGCGCTTTCCTCCCGAGCTGCAGCAGTAGTGTCACGCTTCCTGTCACGTGGATCAAGGGATCTGTGGCTTTCCCTCGAGGCTTTCCCTCGAGGCTTTCCCACGAGGCTTTCCCACAGGGCTGTGCCACGTGCCACCTTGGTGTGAGTCGATCCTCGGCGTGAAAGACGGGCCGGTGAAGGGAAAAGAGGTTCCTCTGGAATGGACTGAGACATCTGGGGGACTCTTGGAATGGTGGCACGACCCTGGAGTTCCTCTCGCCATTCCTGATGAGAGGGCCTCCTCTTGAGATGCGACGGAAACGCCCGGAATTCTTTTCCGACGAAGCAGGGAAAGGATCCCTCATCTCGAGCTACGAGGCGGAAACGGGGCTCCTCTGGATGTGGGCGGGACCCTCGTGTTTCCTCTCGAGTGGAGACGGGGATGTCGGGGAACTTCTTGAGTTGCACCAAGGCTGTGAAGGACCCTTTCGAAGTTCCAGAGGTGAGGTGTGATTAGCCTCGAGACGCCTCAGCGAAAATGGGCCTCATCTCGCCTGGAGGGGAGAACCTCCTGGATTTTCTCGAGTTGCGGCAGGTCTTCTCGAGTTACGACGGGCACATCAGGGACCCGCTCTGGTGGCCTCAGGAAAGGCCAGTCCCCATGCGAGTTGCTAGGGACCATCTCGGGATTCCTCTCCCGTCGATGCCGGGGCCTAAGACCCTGTGAGGAGTCGGGGCCGGAACCTGAGGATTCCTCTCCAGTGTTGACATGGATCTTGGGGTGCCTGTGAGTCTCCCCAGGGGAGTCAGGCCTCGTCTCGAGTGGGGGTATGCACGTGCGCTCTCCTACCAACCTGCAGAAGTAATGTCACGCTTCCCGTCACGTGGATCAAGGGATCTGTGGCTTTCCCTCGAGATTTTCCCTCGAGGCTTTCCCTCGAGGCTTTCCCACGAGGCTTTCCCACAGGGCTGTGCCACGTGCCACCTTGGTGTGAGTCGATCCTCGGCGTGAACGACGAGCCGGTGAAGGGAAAAGAGGTTCCTCTGGAATCGACTGAGACATCTGGGGGACTCTTGGAATGGTGGCACGACCCTGGAGTTCCTCTCGCCATTCCTGTTGAGAGGGCCTCCTCTTGAGATGTGACGGGAACGCCGGGAATTCTTTCCCGACGAAGCAGGGAAAGGATCCCTCATCTCGAGCTACGAGGCGGAAACGGGGCTCCTCTGGATGTGGGCGGGACCCTCGTGTTTCCTCTCGAGTGGAGACGGGTATGTCGGAGAACTTGAGTTGCACCGACGGTGTGAATGACCTTTCGAAGTTCCAGAGGTGAGGTACGATTAGCCTCGAGATGCCTCAGCGGAAATGGGCCTCATCTCGCCTGGAGGGGAGAACCTCCTGGATTTTCTCGAGTTGCGGCAGGTCTTCTCGAGTTACGACGGGCACCTCAGGGACCCGCTCTGGTGGCCTCAGGAAAGGCCAGTCCCCTTGCGAGTTGCTAGGGACCATCTCAGGATTCCTCTCCCGTCGATCCCGGGGCCTAAGCCCTTGTGTGGAGTCGGGACCGGAACCTGAGGATTCCTCTCCAGTGTTGCCATGGATCTTGGGGTGCCTCTGAGTCTCCCCAGGGGAGTAAGGCCTCGTCTCGAGTTGGGGCATGCACATTCGCTTTCCTCCCGAGCTGCAGCAGAAATGTCACGCTTCCTGTCACGTGGATCAAGGGATCTGTGGTTTTCCCTCGAGGCTTTCCCACAGGGCTGTCCCACGTGCCACCTTTGTGTGAGTCGATCCTCGGCGTGAAAGACGAGACGGTGAAGGGAAAAGAGGTTCCTCTGGAATGGACTGAGACATCTGGGGGACTCTTGGAATGGTGGCACGACCCTGGAGATCCTCTCGCCGTTCCTGTTGAGAGGGCCTCCTCTTGAGATGCGACGGGAACGCCGGGAATTCTTTCCCGACGAAGCAGGGAAAGGATCCCTCATCTCGAGCTACGAGGCGGAAACGGGGCTCCTCTGGATGTGGACGGGACCCTCGTGTTTCCTCTTGAGTGGACACGGGTATGTCGGGGAACTTCTTGAGTTGCACCAAGTCTGTGAAGGACAATTTTGAAGTTCCAGAGGTGAGGTGCGATTAGCCTCGAGACGGCACAGCGGAAATGGGCCTCACGTCGCCTGGAGGGGAGAACCTCCTGGATTTTCTCGAGTTGCGGCAGGTCTTCTCGAGTTACGACGGGGACCTCAGGGACGCGCTCTGGTGGCCTCGGGAAAAGCCAGTCCCCATGCGAGTTACTAGGGGCCATCTCGGGATTCCTCTCCCATCGATGCCGGGGCCTAAGACCCTGTGAGGAGTCGGGGCCGGAACCTGAGGCTTCCTCTCCAGTGTTGACATGGATCTTGGGGGGCTTCTGAGTCTCCCCAGGGGAGTCAGGCCTCGTCTCGTGTGGGGGCATGCACATGCGCTTTCCTCCCGAGCTGCAGCAGTAGTGTCACGCTTCCTGTCACGTGGATCAAGGGATCTGTGGCTTTCCCTCGAGGCTTTCCCTTAAGGCTTTCCCACGAGGCTTTCCCACAGGGCTGTGCCACGTGCCACCTTGGTGTGAGTCGATCCTCGGCGTGAAAGACGAGCCGGTGAAGGGAAAAGAGGTTCCTCTGGAATGGACTGAGACATCTGGGGGACTCTTGGAATGGTGGCACGACCCTGGAGTTCCTCTCGCCATTCCTGTTGAGAGGGCCTCCTCTTGAGATGCGACGGAAACGCCCGGAATTCTTTCCCGACGAAGCAGGGAAAGGATCCCTCATCTCGAGCTACGAGGCGGAAACGGGGCTCCTCTGGATGTGGGCGGGACCCTCGTGTTTCCTCTCGAGTGGAGACGGGGATGTCGGGGAACTTCTTGAGTTGCACCAAGGCTGTGAAGGACCCTTTCGAAGTTCCAGAGGTGAGGTGTGATTAGCCTCGAGACGCCTCAGCGAAAATGGGCCTCATCTCGCCTGGAGGGGAGAACCTCCTGGATTTTCTCGAGTTACGGCAGGTCTTCTCGAGTTACGACGGGCACATCAGGGACCCGCTCTGGTGGCCTCAGGAAAGGCCAGTCCCCATGCGAGTTGCTAGGGACCATCTCGGGATTCCTCTCCCGTCGATGCCGGGGCCTAAGACCCTGTGAGGAGTCGGGGCCGGAACCTGAGGATTCCTCTCCAGTGTTGACATGGATCTTGGGGTGCCTGTGAGTCTCCCCAGGGGAGTCAGGCCTCGTCTCGAGTGGGGGTATGCACGTGCGCTCTCCTACCAACCTGCAGAAGTAATGTCACGCTTCCCGTCACGTGGATCAAGGGATCTGTGGCTTTCCCTCGAGATTTTCCCTGGAGGCTTTCCCTCGAGGCTTTCCCACGAGGCTTTCCCACAGGGCTGTGCCACGTGCCACCTTGGTGTGAGTCGATCCTCGGCGTGAACGACGAGCCGGTGAAGGGAAAAGAGGTTCCTCTGGAATCGACTGAGACATCTGGGGGACTCTTGGAATGGTGGCACGACCCTGGAGTTCCTCTCGCCATTCCTGTTGAGAGGGCCTCCTCTTGAGATGTGACGGGAACACCGGGAATTCTTTCCCGACGAAGCAGGGAAAGGATCCCTCATCTCGAGCTACGAGGCGGAAACGGGGCTCCTCTGGATGTGGGCGGGACCCTCGTGTTTCCTCTCGAGTGGAGACGGGTATGTCGGAGAACTTCTTGAGTTGCACCAACGGTGTGAATGACCTTTCGAAGTTCCAGAGGTGAGGTACGATTAGCCTCGAGATGCCTCAGCGGAAATGGGCCTCATCTCGCCTGGAGGGGAGAACCTCCTGGATTTTCTCGAGTTGCGGCAGGTCTTCTCGAGTTACGACGGGCACCTCAGGGACCCGCTCTGGTGGCCTCAGGAAAGGCCAGTCCCCTTGCGAGTTGCTAGGGGCCATCTCGGGATTCCTCTCCCGTCGAGGCCGGGGCCTAAGACCCTGTGAGGAGTCGGGGTCGGAACCTGAGGATTCCTCTCCAGTGTTGACATGGATCTTGGGGTGCCTGTGAGTCTCCCCAGGGGAGTCAGGCCTCGTCTCGAGTGGGGGTATGCACGTGCGCTCTCCTCCCAACCTGCAGAAGTAATGTCACGCTTCCCGTCACGTGGATCAAGGGATCTGTGGCTTTCCCTCGAGACTTTCCCTCGAGGCTTTCCCTCGAGGCTTTCCCACGAGGCTTTCGTACAGGGCTGTGCCTCGTGCCACCTTGGTGTGAGTCGATCCTCGGCGTGAAAGACGAGCCGGTGAAGGGGAAAGAGGTTCCTCTGGAATGGACTGAGACATCTGGGGGACTCTTGGAATGGTGGCACGACCCTGGAGTTCCTCTCGCCGTTCCTGTTGAGAGGGCCTCCTCTTGAGGTGCGACGGGAACGCCGGGAATTCTTTCCCGACGAAGCAGGGAAAGGATCCCTCATCTCGAACTTCGAGGCGAAAACGGGGCTCCTCTGGATGCTGGCGGGACCCTCGTGTTTCCTCTCGTGTGGAGACGGGGATGTCGGGGAACTTCTTGAGTTGCACCAAGGCTGTGAAGGACCCTTTCGAAGTTCCAGAGGTGAGGTGTGATTAGCCTCGAGACGCCTCAGCGGAAATGGGCCTCATTCCGCCTGGAGGGGAGAACCTCCTGGATTTTCTCGAGTTGCAGCAGGTCTTCTCGAGTTACGACGGGGAACTCAGAGACCCGCTCTGGTGGCCTCGGGAAAGGCAAGTCCCCATGCGAGTTGCTAGGGCCCATATGGGGATTCCTCTCCCGTCGATGCCGGGGCCTAAGACCTGGTGTGGAGTCGGGGCCAGAACCTGAGGATTCCTCTCCAGTGTTGACATGGATCTTGGTGTGCCTCTGAGTCTCCCCAGGGGAGTCAGGCCTCGTCTCGTGTGGGGGCATGCACCTGCGCTTTCCTCCCTAGCTGCAGCAGTAGTGTCACACTTCCTCCACGTGGATCAAGGGATCTGTGGCTTTCCCTCGAGGCTTTCCCACGAGGCTTTCCCACAGGGCTGTGCCACGTGCCACCTTGGTGTGAGTCGATCCTCGGCGTGAAAGACGAGCCGGTGAAGGGAAAAGAGGTTCCTCTGGAATGGACTGAGACATCTGGGGGACTCTTGGAATGGTGGCACGACCCTGGAGTTCCTCTCACCTTTCCTGTTGAAACGGCCTCCTCTTGAGATGCGACGGAAATGCCGGGAATTCATTCCCGACGAAGCCAGGAAAGGATCCCTCATCTCGAGCTACGAGGCGGAAACGGGGCTCCTCTGGATGTGGGCGGGACCCTCGTGTTTCCTCTCGAGTGGAGACGGGTATGTCGGGGAACTTCTTGAGTTGCACCAAGGCTGTGAAGGACCCTTTCGAAGTTCCAGAGGTGAGGTGTGATTAGCCTCGAGACGCCTCAGCGGAAATGGGCCTCACCTCGCCTGGAGGGGAGAACCTCCTGGATTTTCTCGAGTTGCGGCAGGTCTTCTCGAGTTACGACGGGGACCTCAGGGACCCGCTCTGGTGGCCTCAGGAAAGGCCAGTCCCCATGAGAGTTGCTGGGGCCAGCTCGGGATTCCTCTCCCATCGATGCCGGGGCCTAAGACCCTGTGAGGAGTCGGGGTCGGAACCTGAGGATTCCTCTCCAGTGTTGACATGGATCTTGGGGTGCCTCTGAGTCTCTCCAGGGGAGTCAGGCCTCATCTCGAGTGGGGGCATGCACATGCGCTTTCCTCCCGAGCTGCAGCAGTAGTGTCACGCTTCCTGTCACGTGGATCAAGGGATCTGTGGCTTTCTCTCGAGGCTTTCCCTCGAGGCTTTCCCACGAGGCTTTCCCACAGGACTGTGCCACGTGCCACCTTGGTGTGAGTCGATCCTCGGCGTGAAAGACGAGCCGGTGAAGGGAAAAGAGGTTCCTCTGGAATGGACTGAGATATCTGGGGGACTCTTGGAATGGTGGCACGACCCTGGAGTTCCTCTCGCCGTTCCTGTTGAGAGGGGCCTCCTCTTGAGATGCGACGGAAACGCCCGGAATTCTTTCCCGACGAAGCAGGGAAAGGATCCCTCATCTCGAGCTACGAGGCGGAAACGGGGCTCCTCTGGATGCGGGCGGGACCCTCGTGTTTCCTCTCGAGTGGAGACGGGGATGTCGGGGAACTTCTTGAGTTGCACCAAGACTGTGAAGGACCCTTTCGAAGTTCCAGAGGTGAGGGGTGATTAGCCTCGAGACGCCTCAGCGGAAATGGGCCTCATCTCGCCAGGAGGGGAGAACCTCCTGGATTTTCTAGAGTTGCGGCAGGCCTTCTCGAGTTACGACGGGGACCTCAGGGACCCGCTCTGGTGGCGTCAGGATAGGCCAGTCCCCATGCGAGTTGCTAGGGGCCTTCTCCGGATTCCTCTCCCGTCGATGCCGGGGACTAAGCCCTTGTGAGGGGTCGGGGCCGGAACCTGAGGATTCCTCTCCAGTGTTGCCATGGATCTTGGGGTGCCTCTGAGTCTACCCAGGGGAGTCAGGCCTCGTCTCGAGTGGGGGCATGCAGGTTCGCTTTCCTCCCGAGCTGCGGCAGTAATGTCACGCTTCCTGTCACGTGGATCAAGAGATCTGTGGCTTTCCCTCGAGGTTTTCCCACGAGGCTTTCCCACAGGGCTGTTCCACCTGTCACCTTGGTGTGAGTAGATCCTCTGCGTGAAAGACGAGCCGGTGATGGGAAAAGAGGTTCCTCTGGAATGGACTGAGACATCTGGGGGACTCTTGGAATGGTGACACGACCCTGATGTTCTTCTCGCCGATCTTGTTGAGAGGGCCTCCTCTTGAGGTGCGACGGGAACGCCGGGAATTCTTTCCCGACGAAGCAGGGAAAGGATCCCACATCTCGAGCTACGAGGCGGAAACGGGGCTCCTCTGGATGTGGGCGGGACCTTCGTGTTTCCTCTCGAGTGGAGACGGGTATGTCGGGGAACTTCTTGAGTTGCACCAAGGCTGTGAAGGACCCTTTCGAAGTTCCAGAGGTGAGGTGTGATTAGCCTCGAGACGCCTCAGCGGAAATGGGCCTCATCTCGCCTGGAGGGGAGAACCTCCTGGATTTTCTCGATTTGCGGCAGGTCTTCTCGAGTTACGACGGGGACCTCAGGGACCCGCTCTGGTGGCATCAGGAAAGGCCAGTCCCCATGCGAGTTGCTAGGGGCCATCTCGGGATTCCTCTCCCGTCGATGCCAGGGCCTAAGACCTTGTGAGGAGTCGGGGCCGGAACCTGAGGATTCCTCTCCAATGTTGACATGGATCTTGGGGTGCCTCTGAGTCTCTCCAGGGGAGTCAGGCATCGTCTCGAGTGGGGGCATGCACGTGCGCTTTCCTCCCGAGCTGCAGCTGTAGTGTCACGCTTCCTGTCACGTGGATCAAGGGATCTGTGTCTTTCCTTCGAGGCTTTCCCTCGAGGCTTTCCCACGAGGCTTTCACACAGGGCTGTGCCACGTGCCACCTTGGTGTGAGTCGATCCTCGGCGTGAAAGACGAGCTGGTGAAGGGGAAAGAGGTTCCTCTGGCATGGACTGAGATATCTGGGGGACTCTTGGAATGGTGGTAAGACCCTGGAGTTCCTCTCGCCATTCCTGTTGAGAGGGCCTCCTCTTGAGATGCGAGGGGAAAGCCGGGAATTCTTTCCCGACGAAGCAGGGATAGGATCCCTCATCTCGAGCTACGAGGAGTAAACGGGTCTGCTCTGGATGTGGGCGGGACCCTCGTGTTTCCTATCGAGTGGAGACGGGTATGTCGGGGAACTTCTTGAGTTGCACCAAGGCTGTGAAGGACCCTTTCAAAGTTCCAGAGGTGAGTTGCGATTAGCCTCGAGACGCCTCAGCGGAAATGGACCTCATCTCGCCTGGATGGGAGAACCTCCTGGATTTCCTCGAGTTGCTGCAGGTCTTCTCGAGTTACGACGGGGACCTCAGGGACCCGCTCTGGTGGCCTCAGGAAAGGCCAGTCCCCATGCGAGTTGCTAGGGGCCATCTCAGTATTCCTCTCCCGTCGATGCCGGGGCCTAAGCCCTTGTGTGGAGTCGGGGCCGGAACCTGAGGATTCCTCTCCAGTGTTGCCATGGATCTTGGGGTGCCTCTGAGTCTCCCCAGGGGAGTAAGGCCTCGTCTCGAGTTGGGGCATGCACATTCGCTTTCCTCCCGAGCTGCAGCAGAAATGTCACGCTTCCTGTCATGTGGATCAAGGGATCTGTGGTTTTCCCTCGAGGCTTTCCCACAGGGCTGTGCCACGTGCCACCTTGGTGTGAGTCGATCCTCGGCGTGAAACACGAGCCGGTGAAGGGAAAAGAGGTTCCTCTGGAATAGACTGAGACATCTGGGGGACTCTTGGAATGGTGGCACGACCCTGGAGTTCCTCTCGCCGTTCCTGTTGAGAGGGCCTCTTCTTGAGATGCGACGGAAACGCCCGGAATTCTTTCCCGACGAAGCAGGGAAAGGATCCCTCATCTCGAGCTACGAGGCGGAAATGGGGCTCCTCTGGATGCGGGCGGGACCCTCGTGTTTCCTCTCGAGTGGAGACGGGGATGTCGGGGAACTTCTTGAGTTGCACCAAGACTGTGAAGGACCCTTTCGAAGTTCCAGAGGTGAGGTGTGATTAGCCTCGAGACGCCTCAGCGGAAATGGGCCTCATCTCGCCAGGAGGGGAGAACCTCCTGGATTTTCTAGAGTTGCGGCAGGCCTTCTCGAGTTACGACGGGGACCTCAGGGACCCGCTCTGGTGGCGTCAGGATAGGCCAGTCCCCATGCGAGTTGCTAGGGGCCTTCTCCGGATTCCTCTCCCGTCGATGCCGGGGACTAAGCCCTTGTGAGGGGTCGGGGCCGGAACCTGAGGATTCCTCTCCAGTGTTGCCATGGATCTTGGGGTGCCTCTGAGTCTACCCAGGGGAGTCAGGCCTCGTCTCGAGTGGGGGCATGCAGGTTCGCTTTCCTCCCGAGCTGCGGCAGTAATGTCACACTTCCTGTCACGTGGATCAAGAGATCTGTGGCTTTCCCTCGAGGCTTTCCCACGAGGCTTTCGCACAGGGCTGTGCCACGTGCCACCTTGGTGTGAGTCGATCGTCGGCGTGAAAGACGAGCTGGTGAAGGGGAAAGAGGTTCCTCTGGCATGGACTGAGATATCTGGGGGACTCTTGGAATGGTGGCAAGACCCTGGAGTTCCTCTCGCCGTTCCTGTTGAGAGGGCCTCCTCTTGAGATGCGAGGGGAAAGCCGGGAATTCTTTCCCGACGAAGCAGGGATAGGATCCCTCATCTCGAGCTACGAGGAGGAAACGGGTCTGCTCTGGATGTGGGCGGGACCCTCGTGTTTCCTATCGAGTGGAGACGGGTATGTCGGGGAACTTCTTGAGTTGCACCAAGGCTGTGAAGGACCCTTTCGAAGTTCCAGAGGTGAGTTGCGATTAGCCTCGAGACGCCAGAGCGGAAATGGACCTCATCTCGCCTGGATGGGAGAACCTCCTGGATTTCCTCGAGTTGCTGCAGGTCTTCTCGAGTTACGACGGGGACCTCAGGGACCCGCTCTGGGGGCCTCAGGAAAGGCCAGTCCCCATGCGAGTTGCTAGGGGCCATCTCAGTATTCCTCTCCCGTCGATGCCGGGGCCTAAGCCCTTGTGTGGAGTCGGGGCCGGAACCTGAGGATTCCTCTCCAGTGTTGCCATGGATCTTGGGGTGCCTCTGAGTCTCCCCAGGGGAGTAAGGCCTCGTCTCGAGTTGGGGCATGCACATTCGCTTTCCTCCCGAGCTGCAGCAGAAATGTCACGCTTCCTGTCACGTGGATCAAGGGATCTGTGGTTTTCCCTCGAGGCTTTCCCACAGGGCTGTGCCACGTGCCACCTTGGTGTGAGTCGATCCTCGGCGTGAATGACGAGCCGGTGAAGGGAAAACAGGTTCCTCTGGAATGGACTGAGACATCTGGGGGACTCTTGGAATGGTGGCACGACCCTGGAGATCCTCTCGCCGTTCCTGTTGAGAGGGCCTCCTCTTGAGATGCGACGGGAACGCCGGGAATTCTTTCCCGACGAAGCAGGGAAAGGATCCCTCATCTCGAGCTACGAGGCGGAAACGGGGCTCCTCTGGATGTGGACGGGACCCTCGTGTTTCCTCTTGACTGGACACGGGTATGTCGGGGAACTTCTTGAGTTGCACCAAGGCTGTGAAGGAAAATTTCGAAGTTCCAGAGGTGAGGTGCGATTAGCCTCGAGACGCCACAGCGGAAATGGGCCTCATGTCGCCTGGACGGGAGAACCTCCTGGATTTTGTCGAGTTGCGGCAGGTCTTCTCGAGTTACGACTGGGACCTCAGGGACCCGCTCTGGTGGCCTCGGGAAAAGCCAGTCCCCATGCGAGTTACTAGGGGCCATCTCGGGATTCCTCTCCCATCGATGCCGGGGCCTAAGACCCTGTGAGGAGTCGGGGCCGGAACCTGAGGATTCCTCTCCAGTGTTGACATGGATCTTGGGGTGCCTCTTAGTCTCCCCAGGGGAGTCAGGTCTCGTCTCGAGTGGGGGCATACACGTGCGCTTTCCTCCCGAGCTGCAGCAGTAGTGTCACGCTTCTTGTCACGTGGATCAAGGGATCTGTCGCTTTCCCTCGAGGCTTTCCCACAGGGCTGTCCCACGTGCCACCTTGGTGTGAGTCGATCCTTGGTGTGAAAGACGAGCCGGTGAAGGGAAAAGAGATTCCTCTGGAATGGACTGAGACATCTGGGGGACTCTTGGAATGGTGGCACGACCCTGGAGTTCCTCTCGCCGTCCCTGTTGAGAGGGCCTCCTCTTGAGATACGACGGGAATGCCGGGAATTCTTTCCCGACGAAGCAGGGAAAGGATCCCTCATCTCGAGCTACGAGGCGGAAACGGGGCTCCTCTGGATGTGGGCGGGACCCTCGTGTTTCCTCTCGAGTGGAGACGGGTATGTCGGGGAACTTCTTGAGTTGCAACAAGGCTGTGAAGGACCCTTTCGAAGTTCCAGACGTGAGGTGTGATTAGCCTCGAGACGCGTCAGCGGAAATGGGCCTCATCTCGCCTGGAGGGGAGAACCTCCTGGATTTTCTCGAGTTGCGGCAGGTCTTCTCGAGTTACGACGGGGACCTCAGGGACCCGCTCTGGTAGCCTCAGGAAAGGCCAGTCCCCATGCGAGTTGCTTGGCGCCATCTCGGGATTCCTCTCCCGTCGATGCCGGGGCCTAAAACCTCGTGTGGAGTCGGGGCCGGAACCTGAGGATTCCTCTCCAGTGTTGACATGGATCCTGGGGTGCCTCTGAGTCTCCCCAGGGGAGTCAGGCCTCGTCTCGAGTGGGGGCATGCAAGTGCGCTTTCTTCCCGAGCTCCAGATGTAGTGTCACGCTTCCTGTCACGTGGATGAAGGGATCTGTGGCTTTCCCTCGAGGCTTTCCCACGAGGCTTTCCCTCGAGGCTTTCGCACAGGGCTGTGCCACGTGCCACCTTGGTGTGAGTCGATCCTCGGCGTGAACGACGAGCTGGTGAAGGGGAAAGAGGTTCCTCTGGAATGGACTGAGACATCTGGGGGACTCTTGGAATGGTCGCACGACCCTGGAGTTCCTCTCGCCGTTCCTGTTGAGAAGGCCTCCTCTTGAGATGCGACGGGAACGCCGGGAATTCTTTCCCGACGAAGCAGGGAAAGGATCCCTCATCTCGAGCTATGAGGCGGAAACGGGGCTCTTCTGGATGTGGGCGGGACCCTCGTGTTTCCTCTCGAGTGGAGACGGGTATGTCGGGGAACTTCTTGAGTTGCACCAAGGTTGTGAAGGATCCTTTCGAAGTTCCAGAGGTGAGGTGTGATTAGCCTCGAGACGCCTCAGCGGAAATGGGCCTCATCTCGCCTGGAGGGGAGAACCTCCTGGATTTTCTCGAGTTGCGGCAGGTCTTCTCGAGTTACGACGGGGACCTCAGGGACCCGCTCTGGTGGCCTCAGGAAAGGCCAGTCCCCATGCGAGTTGATTGGCGCCATCTCGGGATTCCTCTCCCGTCGATGCCGGGGCCTAAAACCTCGTATGGAGTCGGGGCCGGAACCTGAGGATTCCTCTCCAGTGTTGACATGGATCTTGGGGTGCCTCTGGGTCTCCCCAGGGGAGTCAGGCCTCGTCTCGAGTGGGGGCATGCAAGTGCGCTTTCTTCCCGAGCTCCAGATGTAGTGTCACGCTTCCTGTCACGTGGATCAAGGGATCTGTGGCTTTCCCTCGAGGCTTTCCCACGAGGCTTTCCCTCGAGGCTTTCGCACAGGGCTGTGCCACGTGCCACCTTGGTGTGAGTCGATCCTCGGCGTGAACGACGAGACGGTGAAGGGGAAAGAGGTTCCTCCGGAATGGACTGAGACATCTGGGGGACTCTTGGAATGGTGGCACGACCCTGGAGTTCCTCTCGCCGTTCCTGTTGAGAGGGCCTCCTCTTGAGATGCGACGGGAACGCCGGGAATTCTTTCCCGACGAAGCAGGGAAAGGATCCCTCATCTCCAGCTACGAGGCGGAAACGGGGCTCCTCTGGATGTGGGCGGGACCCTTGTGTTTCATCTCGAGTGGACACGGGCATGTCAGGGAACTTCGTGAGATGCACCAAGGCTGTGAAGGACCCTTTCGAAGTTCCAGAGGTGAGGTGCGATTAGCCTTGAGACGCCTCAGCGGAAATGGGCCTCATCTCGCCTGGAGGGGAGAACCTCCTGGATTTTCTCGACTTGCGGCAGGTCTTCTCGAGTTACGACGGGGACCTCAGGGACCCGCTCTGGTGGCTTCGGGAAAGGCCAGTCCCCATGCGAGTTGCTAGGGACCATCTCGGGATTCCTCTCCCGTCGATGCCGGGGCCTAAGACCTTGTGAGGAGTCGGGGCCGGAACCTGAGGATTCCTCTCCAATGTTGACATGGATCTTGGGGTGCCTCTGAGTCTCCCCAGGGGAGTCAAGCCTCGTCTCGAGTGGGGGCATGCACGTGCGCTTTGCTCCCGAGCTGCAGAAGTAGTGTCACGCTTCCTGGCACGTGGATCAAGGGATCTGTGGCTTTCCCTCGAGGCTTTCCCTGGAGGCTTTCCCACGAGGCTTTCCCACAAGGATGTACCACGTGCCACCTTGGTGTGAGTCGATCCTCGGCGTGAAAGACGAGCCGGTGAAGGGAAATCAGTTTCCTCTTGAATGGACTGAGACATCAGGGGGACTCTTGGAATGGTGGCTCGACCCTGGAGTTCCTCTCGCCGTTCCTGTTGATACGGACTCCTCTTGAGATGCGACGGGAACGCCAGGAATTCTTTCCCGAAGAAGCAGGGAAAGGATCCCTCACCTCGAGCTCTGAGGCGGAAATGGGGCTCCTCTGGATGTGGGCGGGACCCTCGTGTTTCATCTCGAGTGGACACGGGCATGTCGGGGAACTTCTTGAGTTGCACCAAGGCTGTGAAGGACCCTTTCGAAGTTCCAGAGGTGAGGTGCGATTAGCCTTGAGACGCCTCAGTGGAAATGGGCCTCATCTCGCCTGGAGGGGAGAACCTCCTGGATTTTCTCGAGTTGCGGCAGGTCTACTCGAGTTACGACGGGGACCTCAGGGACCCGCTCTGGTGGCCTTGGGAAAGGCCAATCCCCATGTGAGTTGCTAGGGGCCATCTCGGGATTCCTCTCCCGTCGATGCCGGGCCCTAAGACCTTGTGAGGAGTCGGGGCCGGAACCTGAGGATTCCTCTCCAATGTTGACATGGATCTTGGGGTGCCTCTGAGTCTCCCCAGGGGAGTCACGCCTCGTCTCGATTGTGGGCATGCACGTGCGCTTTGCTCCCGTGCTGCAGAAGTAGTGTCACGCTTCCTGGAACGTGGATCAAGGGATCTTTGGCTTTCCCTCGAGGCTTTCCCTCGAGGCTTTCCCACGAGACTTTCCCACAGGGCTGTGCCACGTGCCACCTTGGTGTGAGTCGATCCTCGGCGTGAAAGATGAGCCGGTGAAGGGAAAACAGTTTCCTCTTGAATGGACTGAGACATCTGGGGGACTCTTGGAATGGTGGCACGACCCTGGAGTTCCTCTCGCCGTTCCTGTTGAGACGGACTCCTCTTGAGATGCGACGGGAACGCCAGGAATTCTTTCCCGACGAAGCAGGGAAAGGATCCCTCATCTCGAGCTCTGAGGCGGAAATGGGGCTCCTCTGGATGTGGGCGGGACCCTCGTGTTTCCTCTCGAGTGGACACGGGCATGTCAGGGAACTTCTTGAGTTGCACCAAGGCTGTGAAGGACCCTTTCAAAGTTCCAGAGGTGAGGTGTGATTAGCCTCGAGACGCCTCAGCGGAAATGGACCTCATCTCGCCTGGAGTAGAGAACCCCCTGGATTTTCTCGAGTTGCGGCAGGTCTTCTCGAGTTACGAAGGGCACCTCAGGGACCCTCTCTGGTGGCCTCAGGAAAGGCCAGTCCCCATGCGAGTTGCTAGCGGCCATCTCGGTATTCCTCTCCCGTCGATGCCGGGGCCTAAGCCCTTGTGTGGAGTCGGGGCCGGAACCTGAGGATTCCTCTCCAGTGTTGCCATGGATCTTGGGGTGCCTCTGAGTCTCCCCAGCAGAGTAAGGCCTCGTCTCGAGTTGGGGCATGCACATTCGCTTTCCTCCCGAGCTGCAGCAGAAATGTCACGCTTCCTGTCACGTGGATCAAGGGATCTGTGGTTTTCCCTCGAGGCTTTCCCACAGGGCTGTGCCACGTGCCACCTTGGTGTGAGTCGATCCTCGGCGTGAAAGACGAGCCGGTGAAGGGAAAAGAGGTTCCTCTGGAATGGACTGAGACATCTGGGGGACTCTTGGAATGGTGGCACGACCCTGGAGATCCTCTCGCCGTTCCTGTTGAGAGGGCCTCCTCTTGAGATGCGACGGGAACGCCGGGAATTCTTTCCCGACGAAGCAGGGAAAGGATCCCTCATCTCGAGCTACGAGGCGGAAACGGGGCTCCTCTGGATGTGGACGGGACCCTCGTGTTTCCTCTTGACTGGACACGGGTATGTCGGGGAACTTCTTGAGTTGCACCAAGGCTGTGAAGGAAAATTTCGAAGTTCCAGAGGTGAGGTGCGATTAGCCTCGAGACGCCACAGCGGAAATGGGCCTCATGTCGCCTGGACGGGAGAACCTCCTGGATTTTCTCGAGTTGCGGCAGGTCTTCTCGAGTTACGACGGGCACCTCAGGGACCCGCTCTGGTGGCCTCAGGAAAGGCCAGTCCCCTTGCGAGTTGCTAGGGACCATCTCGGGATTCCTCTCCCGTCGATCCCGGGGCCTAAGCCCTTGTGTGGAGTCGGGACCGGAACCTGAGGATTCCTCTCCAGTGTTGCCATGGATCTTGGGGTGCCTCTGAGTCTCCCCAGGGGAGTAAGGCCTCGTCTCGATTTGGGGCATGCACATTCGCTTTCCTCCCGAGCTGCAGCAGAAATGTCACGCTTCCTGTCACGTGGATCAAGGGATCTGTGGTTTTCCCTCGAGGCTTTCCCACAGGGCTGTCCCACGTGCCACCTTTGTGTGAGTCGATCCTCGGCGTGAAAGACGAGACGGTGAAGGGAAAAGAGGTTCCTCTGGAATGGACTGAGACATCTGGGGGACTCTTGGAATGGTGGCACGACCCTGGAGATCCTCTCGCCGTTCCTGTTGAGAGGGCCTCCTCTTGAGATGCGACGGGAACGCCGGGAATTCTTTCCCGACGAAGCAGGGAAAGGATCCCTCATCTCGAGCTACGAGGCGGAAACGGGGCTCCTCTGGATGTGGACGGGACCCTCGTGTTTCCTCTTGAGTGGACACGGGTATGTCGGGGAACTTCTTGAGTTGCACCAAGTCTGTGAAGGACAATTTTGAAGTTCCAGAGGTGAGGTGCGATTAGCCTCGAGACGGCACAGCGGAAATGGGCCTCACGTCGCCTGGAGGGGAGAACCTCCTGGATTTTCTCGAGTTGCGGCAGGTCTTCTCGAGTTACGACGGGGACCTCAGGGACGCGCTCTGGTGGCCTGGGAAAAGCCAGTCCCCATGCGAGTTACTAGGGGCCATCTCGGGATTCCTCTCCCATCGATGCCGGGGCCTAAGACCCTGTGAGGAGTCGGGGCCGGAAACTGAGGCTTCCTCTCCAGTGTTGACATGGATCTTGGGGTGCCTCTGAGTCTCCCCAGGGGAGTCAGGCCTCGTCTCGTGTGGGGGCATGCACATGCGCTTTCCTCCCGAGCTGCAGCAGTAGTGTCACGCTTCCTGTCACGTGGATCAAGGGATCTGTGGCTTTCCCTCGAGGCTTTCCCTCGAGGCTTTCCCACGAGGCTTTCCCACAGGGCTGTGCCACGTGCCACCTTGGTGTGAGTCGATCCTCGGCGTGAAAGACGAGCCGGTGAAGGGAAAAGAGGTTCCTCTGGAATGGACTGAGACATCTGGGGGACTCTTGGAATGGTGGCACGACCCTGGAGTTCCTCTCGCCGTTCCTGTTGAGAGGGCCTCCTCTTGAGATGCGACGGAAACGCCCGGAATTCTTTCCCGACGAAGCAGGGAAAGGATCCCTCATCTCGAGCTACGAGGCGGAAACGGGGCTCCTCTGGATGTGGGCGGGACCCTCGTGTTTCCTCTCGAGTGGAGACGGGGATGTCGGGGAACGTCTTGAGTTGCACCAAGGCTGTGAAGGACCCTTTCGAAGTTCCAGAGGTGAGGTGTGATTAGCCTCGAGACGCCTCAGCGAAAATGGGCCTCATCTCGCCTGGAGGGGAGAACCTCCTGGATTTTCTCGAGTTACGGCAGGTCTTCTCGAGTTACGACGGGCACATCAGGGACCCGCTCTGGTGGCCTCAGAAAGGCCAGTCCCCATGCGAGTTGCTAGGGACCATCTCGGGATTCCTCTCCCGTCGATGCCGGGGCCTAAGACCCTGTGAGGAGTCGGGGCCGGAACCTGAGGATTCCTCTCCAGTGTTGACATGGATCTTGGGGTGCCTGTGAGTCTCCCCAGGGGAGTCAGGCCTCGTCTCGAGTGGGGGTATGCACGTGCGCTCTCCTACCAACCTGCAGAAGTAATGTCACGCTTCCCGTCACGTGGATCAAGGGATCTGTGGCTTTCCCTCGAGATTTTCCCTGGAGGCTTTCCCTCGAGGCTTTCCCACGAGGCTTTCCCACAGGGCTGTGCCACGTGCCACCTTGGTGTGAGTCGATCCTCGGCGTGAACGACGAGCCGGTGAAGGGAAAAGAGGTTCCTCTGGAATCGACTGAGACATCTGGGGGACTCTTGGAATGGTGGCACGACCCTGGAGTTCCTCTCGCCATTCCTGTTGAGAGGGCCTCCTCTTGAGATGTGACGGGAACACCGGGAATTCTTTCCCGACGAAGCAGGGAAAGGATCCCTCATCTCGAGCTACGAGGCGGAAACGGGGCTCCTCTGGATGTGGGCGGGACCCTCGTGTTTCCTCTCGAGTGGAGACGGGTATGTCGGAGAACTTCTTGAGTTGCACCAACGGTGTGAATGACCTTTCGAAGTTCCAGAGGTGAGGTACGATTAGCCTCGAGATGCCTCAGCGGAAATGGGCCTCATCTCGCCTGGAGGGGAGAACCTCCTGGATTTTCTCGAGTTGCGGCAGGTCTTCTCGAGTTACGACGGGCACCTCAGGGACCCGCTCTGGTGGCCTCAGGAAAGGCCAGTCCCCTTGCGAGTTGCTAGGGGCCATCTCGGGATTCCTCTCCCGTCGAGGCCGGGGCCTAAGACCCTGTGAGGAGTCGGGGTCGGAACCTGAGGATTCCTCTCCAGTGTTGACATGGATCTTGGGGTGCCTGTGAGTCTCCCCAGGGGAGTCAGGCCTCGTCTCGAGTGGGGGTATGCACGTGCGCTCTCCTCCCAACCTGCAGAAGTAATGTCACGCTTCCCGTCACGTGGATCAAGGGATCTGTGGCTTTCCCTCGAGACTTTCCCTCGAGGCTTTCCCTCGAGGCTTTCCCACGAGGCTTTCGTACAGGGCTGTGCCTCGTGCCACCTTGGTGTGAGTCGATCCTCGGCGTGAAAGACGAGCCGGTGAAGGGGAAAGAGGTTCCTCTGGAATGGACTGAGACATCTGGGGGACTCTTGGAATGGTGGCACGACCCTGGAGTTCCTCTCGCCGTTCCTGTTGAGAGGGCCTCCTCTTGAGGTGCGACGGGAACGCCGGGAATTCTTTCCCGACGAAGTAGGGAAAGGTTCCCTCATCTCGAGCTTCGAGGCGAAAACGGGGCTCCTCTGGATGCGGGCGGGACCCTCGTGTTTCCTCTCGTGTGGAGACGGGGATGTCGGGGAACTTCTTGAGTTGCACCAAGGCTGTAAAGGACCCTTTCGAAGTTCCAGAGGTGAGGTGTGATTAGCCTCGAGACGCCTCAGCGGAAATGGGCCTCATTCCGCCTGGAGGGGAGAACCTCCTGGATTTTCTCGAGTTGCAGCAGGTCTTCTCGAGTTACGACGGGGAACTCAGAGACCCGCTCTGGTGGCCTCGGGAAAGGCAAGTCCCCATGCGAGTTGCTAGGGCCCATATGGGGATTCCTCTCCCGTCGATGCCGGGGCCTAAGACCTGGTGTGGAGTCGGGGCCAGAACCTGAGGATTCCTCTCCAGTGTTGACATGGATCTTGGTGTGCCTCTGAGTCTCCCCAGGGGAGTCAGGCCTCGTCTCGTGTGGGGGCATGCACCTGCGCTTTCCTCCCTAGCTGCAGCAGTAGTGTCACACTTCCTCCACGTGGATCAAGGGATCTGTGGCTTTCCCTCGAGGCTTTCCCACGAGGCTTTCCCACAGGGCTGTGCCACGTGCCACCTTGGTGTGAGTCGATCCTCGGCGTGAAAGACGAGCCGGTGAAGGGAAAAGAGGTTCCTCTGGAATGGACTGAGACATCTGGGGGACTCTTGGAATGGTGGCACGACCCTGGAGTTCCTCTCACCTTTCCTGTTGAGACGGCCTCCTCTTGAGATGCGACGGAAATGCCGGGAATTCATTCCCGACGAAGCCAGGAAAGGATCCCTCATCTCGAGCTACGAGGCGGAAACGGGGCTCCTCTGGATGTGGGCGGGACCCTCGTGTTTCCTCTCGAGTGGAGACGGGTATGTCGGAGAACTTCTTGAGTTGCACCAACGGTGTGAATGACCTTTCGAAGTTCCAGAGGTGAGGTACGATTAGCCTCGAGATGCCTCAGCGGAAATGGGCCTCATCTCGCCTGGAGGGGAGAACCTCCTGGATTTTCTCGAGTTGCGGCAGGTCTTCTCGAGTTACGACGGGCACCTCAGGGACCCGCTCTGGTGGCCTCAGGAAAGGCCAGTCCCCTTGCGAGTTGCTAGGGGCCATCTCGGGATTCCTCTCCCGTCGAGGCCGGGGCCTAAGACCCTGTGAGGAGTCGGGGTCGGAACCTGAGGATTCCTCTCCAGTGTTGACATGGATCTTGGGGTGCCTGTGAGTCTCCCCAGGGGAGTCAGGCCTCGTCTCGAGTGGGGGTATGCACGTGCGCTCTCCTCCCAACCTGCAGAAGTAATGTCACGCTTCCCGTCACGTGGATCAAGGGATCTGTGGCTTTCCCTCGAGACTTTCCCTCGAGGCTTTCCCTCGAGGCTTTCCCACGAGGCTTTCGTACAGGGCTGTGCCTCGTGCCACCTTGGTGTGAGTCGATCCTCGGCGTGAAAGACGAGCCGGTGAAGGGGAAAGAGGTTCCTCTGGAATGGACTGAGACATCTGGGGGACTCTTGGAATGGTGGCACGACCCTGGAGTTCCTCTCGCCGTTCCTGTTGAGAGGGCCTCCTCTTGAGGTGCGACGGGAACGCCGGGAATTCTTTCCCGACGAAGTAGGGAAAGGTTCCCTCATCTCGAGCTTCGAGGCGAAAACGGGGCTCCTCTGGATGCGGGCGGGACCCTCGTGTTTCCTCTCGTGTGGAGACGGGGATGTCGGGGAACTTCTTGAGTTGCACCAAGGCTGTAAAGGACCCTTTCGAAGTTCCAGAGGTGAGGTGTGATTAGCCTCGAGACGCCTCAGCGGAAATGGGCCTCATTCCGCCTGGAGGGGAGAACCTCCTGGATTTTCTCGAGTTGCAGCAGGTCTTCTCGAGTTACGACGGGGAACTCAGAGACCCGCTCTGGTGGCCTCGGGAAAGGCAAGTCCCCATGCGAGTTGCTAGGGCCCATATGGGGATTCCTCTCCCGTCGATGCCGGGGCCTAAGACCTGGTGTGGAGTCGGGGCCAGAACCTGAGGATTCCTCTCCAGTGTTGACATGGATCTTGGTGTGCCTCTGAGTCTCCCCAGGGGAGTCAGGCCTCGTCTCGTGTGGGGGCATGCACCTGCGCTTTCCTCCCTAGCTGCAGCAGTAGTGTCACACTTCCTCCACGTGGATCAAGGGATCTGTGGCTTTCCCTCGAGGCTTTCCCACGAGGCTTTCCCACAGGGCTGTGCCACGTGCCACCTTGGTGTGAGTCGATCCTCGGCGTGAAAGACGAGCCGGTGAAGGGAAAAGAGGTTCCTCTGGAATGGACTGAGACATCTGGGGGACTCTTGGAATGGTGGCACGACCCTGGAGTTCCTCTCACCTTTCCTGTTGAGACGGCCTCCTCTTGAGATGCGACGGAAATGCCGGGAATTCATTCCCGACGAAGCCAGGAAAGGATCCCTCATCTCGAGCTACGAGGCGGAAACGGGGCTCCTCTGGATGTGGGCGGGACCCTCGTGTTTCCTCTCGAGTGGAGACGGGTATGTTGGGGAACTTCTTGAGTTGCACCAAGGCTGTGAAGGACCCTTTCGAAGTTCCAGAGGTGAGGTGTGATTAGCCTCGAGACGCCTCAGCGGAAATGGGCCTCACCTCGCCTGGAGGGGAGAACCTCCTGGATTTTCTCGAGTTGCGGCAGGTCTTCTCGAGTTACGACGGGGACCTCAGGGACCCGCTCTGGTGGCCTCAGGAAAGGCCAGTCCCCATGAGAGTTGCTAGGGGCCAGCTCGGGATTCCTCTCCCATCGATGCCGGGGCCTAAGACCCTGTGAGGAGTCGGGGTCGGAACCTGAGGATTCCTCTCCAGTGTTGACATGGATCTTGGGGTGCCTCTGAGTCTCTCCAGGGGAGTCAGGCCTCATCTCGAGTGGGGGCATGCACATGCGCTTTCCTCCCGAGCTGCAGCAGTAGTGTCATGCTTCCTGTCACGTGGATCAAGGGATCTGTGGCTTTCTCTCGAGGCTTTCCCTCGAGGCTTTCCCACGAGGCTTTCCCACAGGACTGTGCCACGTGCCACCTTGGTGTGAGTCGATCCTCGGCGTGAAAGACGAGCCGGTGAAGGGAAAAGAGGTTCCTCTGGAATGGACTGAGATATCTGGGGGACTCTTGGAATGGTGGCACGACCCTGGAGTTCCTCTCGCCGTTCCTGTTGAGAGGGCCTCCTCTTGAGATGCGACGGAAACGCCCGGAATTCTTTCCCGACGAAGCAGGGAAAGGATCCCTCATCTCGAGCTACGAGGCGGAAACGGGGCTCCTCTGGATGCGGGCGGGACCCTCGTGTTTCCTCTCGAGTGGAGACGGGGATGTCGGGGAACTTCTTGAGTTGCACCAAGACTGTGAAGGACCCTTTCGAAGTTCCAGAGGTGAGGGGTGATTAGCCTCGAGACGCCTCAGCGGAAATGGGCCTCATCTCGCCAGGAGGGGAGAACCTCCTGGATTTTCTAGAGTTGCGGCAGGCCTTCTCGAGTTACGACGGGGACCTCAGGGACCCGCTCTGGTGGCGTCAGGATAGGCCAGTCCCCATGCGAGTTGCTAGGGGCCTTCTCCGGATTCCTCTCCCGTCGATGCCGGGGACTAAGCCCTTGTGAGGGGTCGGGGCCGGAACCTGAGGATTCCTCTCCAGTGTTGCCATGGATCTTGGGGTGCCTCTGAGTCTACCCAGGGGAGTCAGGCCTCGTCTCGAGTGGGGGCATGCAGGTTCGCTTTCCTCCCGAGCTGCGGCAGTAATGTCACGCTTCCTGTCACGTGGATCAAGAGATCTGTGGCTTTCCCTCGAGGTTTTCCCACGAGGCTTTCCCACAGGGCTGTTCCACCTGTCACCTTGGTGTGAGTAGATCCTCTGCGTGAAAGACGAGCCGGTGATGGGAAAAGAGGTTCCTCTGGAATGGACTGAGACATCTGGGGGACTCTTGGAATGGTGACACGACCCTGATGTTCTTCTCGCCGATCTTGTTGAGAGGGCCTCCTCTTGAGGTGCGACGGGAACGCCGGGAATTCTTTCCCGACGAAGCAGGGAAAGGATCCCACATCTCGAGCTACGAGGCGGAAACGGGGCTCCTCTGGATGTGGGCGGGACCCTCGTGTTTCCTCTCGAGTGGAGACGGGTATGTCGGGGAACTTCTTGAGTTGCACCAAGGCTGTGAAGGACCCTTTCGAAGTTCCAGAGGTGAGGTGTGATTAGCCTCGAGACGCCTCAGCGGAAATGGGCCTCATCTCGCCTGGAGGGGAGAACCTCCTGGATTTTCTCGATTTGCGGCAGGTCTTCTCGAGTTACGACGGGGACCTCAGGGACCCGCTCTGGTGGCATCAGGAAAGGCCAGTCCCCATGCGAGTTGCTAGGGGCCATCTCGGGATTCCTCTCCCGTCGATGCCAGGGCCTAAGACCTTGTGAGGAGTCGGGGCCGGAACCTGAGGATTCCTCTCCAATGTTGACATGGATCTTGGGGTGCCTCTGAGTCTCTCCAGGGGAGTCAGGCATCGTCTCGAGTGGGGGCATGCACGTGCGCTTTCCTCCCGAGCTGCAGCTGTAGTGTCACGCTTCCTGTCACGTGGATCAAGGGATCTGTGTCTTTCCTTCGAGGCTTTCCCTCGAGGCTTTCCCACGAGGCTTTCCCACAGGGCTGTGCCACGTGCCACCTTGGTGTGAGTCGATCCTCGGCGTGAAAGACGAGCTGGTGAAGGGGAAAGAGGTTCCTCTGGCATGGACTGAGATATCTGGGGGACTCTTGGAATGGTGGTAAGACCCTGGAGTTCCTCTCGCCATTCCTGTTGAGAGGGCCTCCTCTTGAGATGCGAGGGGAAAGCCGGGAATTCTTTCCCGACGAAGCAGGGATAGGATCCCTCATCTCGAGCTACGAGGAGTAAACGGGTCTGCTCTGGATGTGGGCGGGACCCTCGTGTTTCCTATCGAGTGGAGACGGGTATGTCGGGGAACTTCTTGAGTTGCACCAAGGCTGTGAAGGACCCTTTCAAAGTTCCAGAGGTGAGTTGCGATTAGCCTTGAGACGCCTCAGCGGAAATGGACCTCATCTCGCCTGGATGGGAGAACCTCCTGGATTTCCTCGAGTTGCTGCAGGTCTTCTCGAGTTACGACGGGGACCTCAGGGACCCGCTCTGGTGGCCTCAGGAAAGGCCAGTCCCCATGCGAGTTGCTAGGGGCCATCTCAGTATTCCTCTCCCGTCGATGCCGGGGCCTAAGCCCTTGTGTGGAGTCGGGGCCGGAACCTGAGGATTCCTCTCCAGTGTTGCCATGGATCTTGGGGTGCCTCTGAGTCTCCCCAGGGGAGTAAGGCCTCGTCTCGAGTTGGGGCATGCACATTCGCTTTCCTCCCGAGCTGCAGCAGAAATGTCACGCTTCCTGTCATGTGGATCAAGGGATCTGTGGTTTTCCCTCGAGGCTTTCCCACAGGGCTGTGCCACGTGCCACCTTGGTGTGAGTCGATCCTCGGCGTGAAACACGAGCCGGTGAAGGGAAAAGAGGTTCCTCTGGAATGGACTGAGACATCTGGGGGACTCTTGGAATGGTGGCACGACCCTGGAGTTCCTCTCGCCGTTCCTGTTGAGAGGGCCTCCTCTTGAGATGCGACGGAAACGCCCGGAATTCTTTCCCGACGAAGCAGGGAAAGGATCCCTCATCTCGAGCTACGAGGCGGAAATGGGGCTCCTCTGGATGCGGGCGGGACCCTCGTGTTTCCTCTCGAGTGGAGACGGGGATGTCGGGGAACTTCTTGAGTTGCACCAAGACTGTGAAGGACCCTTTCGAAGTTCCAGAGGTGAGGGGTGATTAGCCTCGAGACGCCTCAGCGGAAATGGGCCTCATCTCGCCAGGAGGGGAGAACCTCCTGGATTTTCTAGAGTTGCGGCAGGCCTTCTCGAGTTACGACGGGGACCTCAGGGACCCGCTCTGGTGGCGTCAGGATAGGCCAGTCCCCATGCGAGTTGCTAGGGGCCTTCTCCGGATTCCTCTCCCGTCGATGCCGGGGACTAAGCCCTTGTGAGGGGTCGGGGCCGGAACCTGAGGATTCCTCTCCAGTGTTGCCATGGATCTTGGGGTGCCTCTGAGTCTACCCAGGGGAGTCAGGCCTCGTCTCGAGTGGGGGCATGCAGGTTCGCTTTCCTCCCGAGCTGCGGCAGTAATGTCACGCTTCCTGTCACGTGGATCAAGAGATCTGTGGCTTTCCCTCGAGGTTTTCCCACGAGGCTTTCCCACAGGGCTGTGCCACCTGTCACCTTGGTGTGAGTCGATCCTCTGCGTGAAAGACGAGCCGGTGATGGGAAAAGAGGTTCCTCTGGAATGGACTGAGACATCTGGGGGACTCTTGGAATGGTGACATGACCCTGATGTTCTTCTCGCCGATCCTGTTGAGAGGGCCTCCTCTTGAGGTGCGACGGGAACGCCGGGAATTCTTTCCCGACGAAGCAGGGAAAGGATCCCACATCTCGAGCTACGAGGCGGAAACGGGGCTCCTCTGGATGTGGGCGGGACCCCCGTGTTTCCTCTCGAGTGGAGACGGGTATGTCGGGGAACTTCTTGAGTTGCACCAAGGCTGTGAAGGACCCTTTCGAAGTTCCAGAGGTGAGGTGTGATTAGCCTCGAGACGCCTCAGCGGAAATGGGCCTCATCTCGCCTGGAGGGGAGAACCTCCTGGATTTTCTCGAGTTGCGGCAGGTCTTCTCGAGTTACGACGGGGACCTCAGGGACCCGCTCTGGTGGCATCAGGAAAGGCCAGTCCCCATGCGAGTTGCTAGGGGCCATCTCGGGATTCCTCTCCCGTCGATGCCAGGGCCTAAGACCTTGTGAGGAGTCGGGGCCGGAACCTGAGGATTCCTCTCCAATGTTGACATGGATCTTGGGGTGCCTCTGAGTCTCTCCAGGGGAGTCAGGCATCGTCTCGAGTGGGGGCATGCACGTGCGCTTTCCTCCCGAGCTGCAGCTGTAGTGTCACGCTTCCTGTCACGTGGATCAAGGGATCTGTGTCTTTCCTTCGAGGCTTTCCCTCGAGGCTTTCCCACGAGGCTTTCGCACAGGGCTGTGCCACGTGCCACCTTGGTGTGAGTCGATAGTCGGCGTGAAAGACGAGCTGGTGAAGGGGAAAGAGGTTCCTCTGGCATGGACTGAGATATCTGGGGGACTCTTGGAATGGTGGTAAGACCCTGGAGTTCCTCTCGCCGTTCCTGTTGAGAGGGCCTCCTCTTGAGATGCGAGGGGAAAGCCGGGAATTCTTTCCCGACGAAGCAGGGATAGGATCCCTCATCTCGAGCTACGAGGAGGAAACGGGTCTGCTCTGGATGTGGGCGGGACCCTCGTGTTTCCTATCGAGTGGAGACGGGTATGTCGGGGAACTTCTTGAGTTGCACCAAGGCTGTGAAGGACCCTTTCGAAGTTCCAGAGGTGAGTTGCGATTAGCCTCGAGACGCCACAGCGGAAATGGACCTCATCTCGCCTGGATGGGAGAACCTCCTGGATTTCCTCGAGTTGCTGCAGGTCTTCTCGAGTTACGACGGGGACCTCAGGGACCCGCTCTGGGGGCCTCAGGAAAGGCCAGTCCCCATGCGAGTTGCTAGGGGCCATCTCAGTATTCCTCTCCCGTCGATGCCGGGGCCTAAGCCCTTGTGTGGAGTCGGGGCCGGAACCTGAGGATTCCTCTCCAGTGTTGCCATGGATCTTGGGGTGCCTCTGAGTCTCCCCAGGGGAGTAAGGCCTCGTCTCGAGTTGGGGCATGCACATTCGCTTTCCTCCCGAGCTGCAGCAGAAATGTCACGCTTCCTGTCACGTGGATCAAGGGATCTGTGGTTTTCCCTCGAGGCTTTCCCACAGGGCTGTGCCACGTGCCACCTTGGTGTGAGTCGATCCTCGGCGTGAAAGACGAGCCGGTGAAGGGAAAAGAGGTTCCTCTGGAATGGACTGAGACATCTGGGGGACTCTTGGAATGGTGGCACGACCCTGGAGATCCTCTCGCCGTTCCTGTTGAGAGGGCCTCCTCTTGAGATGCGACGGGAACGCCGGGAATTCTTTCCCGACGAAGCAGGGAAAGGATCCCTCATCTCGAGCTACGAGGCGGAAACGGGGCTCCTCTGGATGTGGACGGGACCCTCGTGTTTCCTCTTGACTGGACACGGGTATGTCGGGGAACTTCTTGAGTTGCACCAAGGCTGTGAAGGAAAATTTCGAAGTTCCAGAGGTGAGGTGCGATTAGCCTCGAGACGCCACAGCGGAAATGGGCCTCATGTCGCCTGGACGGGAGAACCTCCTGGATTTTGTCGAGTTGCGGCAGGTCTTCTCGAGTTACGACTGGGACCTCAGGGACCCGCTCTGGTGGCCTCGGGAAAAGCCAGTCCCCATGCGAGTTACTAGGGGCCATCTCGGGATTCCTCTCCCATCGATGCCGGGGCCTAAGACCCTGTGAGGAGTCGGGGCCGGAACCTGAGGATTCCTCTCCAGTGTTGACATGGATCTTGGGGTGCCTCTTAGTCTCCCCAGGGGAGTCAGGTCTCGTCTCGAGTGGGGGCATACACGTGCGCTTTCCTCCCGAGCTGCAGCAGTAGTGTCACGCTTCTTGTCACGTGGATCAAGGGATCTGTCGCTTTCCCTCGAGGCTTTCCCACAGGGCTGTCCCACGTGCCACCTTGGTGTGAGTCGATCCTTGGTGTGAAAGACGAGCCGGTGAAGGGAAAAGAGATTCCTCTGGAATGGACTGAGACATCTGGGGGACTCTTGGAATGGTGGCACGACCCTGGAGTTCCTCTCGCCGTCCCTGTTGAGAGGGCCTCCTCTTGAGATACGACGGGAATGCCGGGAATTCTTTCCCGACGAAGCAGGGAAAGGATCCCTCATCTCGAGCTACGAGGCGGAAACGGGGCTCCTCTGGATGTGGGCGGGACCCTCGTGTTTCCTCTCGAGTGGAGACGGGTATGTCGGGGAACTTCTTGAGTTGCAACAAGGCTGTGAAGGACCCTTTCGAAGTTCCAGACGTGAGGTGTGATTAGCCTCGAGACGCGTCAGCGGAAATGGGCCTCATCTCGCCTGGAGGGGAGAACCTCCTGGATTTTCTCGAGTTGCGGCAGGTCTTCTCGAGTTACGACGGGGACCTCAGGGACCCGCTCTGGTAGCCTCAGGAAAGGCCAGTCCCCATGCGAGTTGCTTGGCGCCATCTCGGGATTCCTCTCCCGTCGATGCCGGGGCCTAAAACCTCGTGTGGAGTCGGGGCCGGAACCTGAGGATTCCTCTCCAGTGTTGACATGGATCCTGGGGTGCCTCTGAGTCTCCCCAGGTGAGTCAGGCCTCGTCTCGAGTGGCGGCATGCACGTGCGCTCTCTTCCCCAGCTGCAGCAGTGGTGTCACGCTTCCTGTCACGTGGATCAAGGGATCTGTGGTTTCCCTCGAGGCTTTACCTCGAGGCTTTCCCTCGAGGCTTTCCCACGAGGCTTTCGCACAGGGCTGTGCCACGTGCCACCTTGGTGTGAGTCGATCCTCGGCGTGAAAGACGAAACGGTGAAGGGGAAAGAGGTTCCCCTGGAATGGACTGAGACATCTGGGGGACTCTTGGAATGGTGGCACGACCCTGGAGTTCCTCTCGCCGTTCCTGTTGAGAGGGCCTCCCCTTGAGATGCGACAGGAGCGCCGGGAATTCTTTCCCGACGAAGCAGGGAAAGGATCCCTCATCTCGAGCTACGAGGCGGAAACGGGGCTCCTCTGGATGTGGGCGGGACCCTCGTGTTTCCTCTCGAGTGGAGACGGGTATGTCGGGGAACTTCTTGAGTTGCAACAAGGCTGTGAAGGAAACTTTCAAAGTTCCAGAGGTGAGGTGCGATTAGCCTCGAGACGCCTCAGCGGAAATAGGCCTCATCTCGCCTGGAGGGGAGAACCTCCTGGATTTTCTCGAGTTGCGGCAGGTCTTCTCGAGTTACGACGGGGACCTCAGGGACCCGCTCTGGTGGCCTCAGGAAAGGCCAGTCCCCATGCGAGTTGATTGGCGCCATCTCGGGATTCCTCTCCCGTCGATGCCGGGGCCTAAAACCTCGTGTGGAGTCGGGGCCGGAACCTGAGGATTCCTCTCCAGTGTTGACATGGATCCTGGGGTGCCTCTGAGTCTCCCCAGGGGAGTCAGGCCTCGTCTCGAGTGGGGGCATGCAAGTGCGCTTTCTTCCCGAGCTCCAGATGTAGTGTCACGCTTCCTGTCACGTGGATGAAGGGATCTGTGGCTTTCCCTCGAGGCTTTCCCACGAGGCTTTCCCTCGAGGCTTTCGCACAGGGCTGTGCCACGTGCCACCTTGGTGTGAGTCGATCCTCGGCGTGAACGACGAGCTGGTGAAGGGGAAAGAGGTTCCTCTGGAATGGACTGAGACATCTGGGGGACTCTTGGAATGGTGGCACGACCCTGGAGTTCCTCTCGCCGTTCCTGTTGAGAAGGCCTCCTCTTGAGATGCGACGGGAACGCCGGGAATTCTTTCCCGACGAAGCAGGGAAAGGATCCCTCATCTCGAGCTACGAGGCGGAAACGGGGCTCTTCTGGATGTGGGCGGGACCCTCGTGTTTCCTCTCGAGTGGAGACGGGTATGTCGGGGAACTTCTTGAGTTGCACCAAGGTTGTGAAGGATCCTTTCGAAGTTCCAGAGGTGAGGTGTGATTAGCCTCGAGACGCCTCAGCGGAAATGGGCCTCATCTCGCCTGGAGGGGAGAACCTCCTGGATTTTCTCGAGTTGCGGCAGGTCTTCTCGAGTTACGACGGGGACCTCAGGGACCCGCTCTGGTGGCCTCAGGAAAGGCCAGTCCCCATGCGAGTTGATTGGCGCCATCTCGGGATTCCTCTCCCGTCGATGCCGGGGCCTAAAACCTCGTATGGAGTCGGGGCCGGAACCTGAGGATTCCTCTCCAGTGTTGACATGGATCTTGGGGTGCCTCTGGGTCTCCCCAGGGGAGTCAGGCCTCGTCTCGAGTGGGGGCATGCAAGTGCGCTTTCTTCCCGAGCTCCAGATGTAGTGTCACGCTTCCTGTCACGTGGATCAAGGGATCTGTGGCTTTCCCTCGAGGCTTTCCCACGAGGCTTTCCCTCGAGGCTTTCGCACAGGGCTGTGCCACGTGCCACCTTGGTGTGAGTCGATCCTCGGCGTGAACGACGAGCCGGTGAAGGGGAAAGAGGTTCCTCCGGAATGGACTGAGACATCTGGGGGACTCTTGGAATGGTGGCACGACCCTGGAGTTCCTCTCGCCGTTCCTGTTGAGAGGGCCTCCTCTTGAGATGCGACGGGAACGCCGGGAATTCTTTCCCGACGAAGCAGGGAAAGGATCCCTCATCTCCAGCTACGAGGCGGAAACGGGGCTCCTCTGGATGTGGGCGGGACCCTTGTGTTTCATCTCGAGTGGACACGGGCATGTCAGGGAACTTCTTGAGATGCACCAAGGCTGTGAAGGACCCTTTCGAAGTTCCAGAGGTGAGGTGCGATTAGCCTTGAGACGCCTCAGCGGAAATGGGCCTCATCTCGCCTGGAGGGGAGAACCTCCTGGATTTTCTCGACTTGCGGCAGGTCTTCTCGAGTTACGACGGGGACCTCAGGGACCCGCGCTGGTGGCTTCGGGAAAGGCCAGTCCCCATGCGAGTTGCTAGGGACCATCTCGGGATTCCTCTCCCGTCGATGCCGGGGCCTAAGACCTTGTGAGGAGTCGGGGCCGGAACCTGAGGATTCTTCTCCAATGTTGACATGGATCTTGGGGTGCCTCTGAGTCTCCCCAGGGGAGTCAAGCCTCGTCTCGAGTGGGGGCATGCACGTGCGCTTTGCTCCCGAGCTGCAGAAGTAGTGTCACGCTTCCTGGCACGTGGATCAAGGGATCTGTGGCTTTCCCTCGAGGCTTTCCCTGGAGGCTTTCCCACGAGGCTTTCCCACAAGGATGTACCACGTGCCACCTTGGTGTGAGTCGATCCTCGGCGTGAAAGACGAGCCGGTGAAGGGAAATCAGTTTCCTCTTGAATGGACTGAGACATCACGGGGACTCTTGGAATGGTGGCTCGACCCTGGAGTTCCTCTCGCCGTTCCTGTTGATACGGACTCCTCTTGAGATGCGACGGGAACGCCAGGAATTCTTTCCCGAAGAAGCAGGGAAAGGATCCCTCACCTCGAGCTCTGAGGCGGAAATGGGGCTCCTCTGGATGTGGGCGGGACCCTCGTGTTTCATCTCGAGTGGACACGGGCATGTCGGGGAACTTCTTGAGTTGCACCAAGGCTGTGAAGGACCCTTTCGAAGTTCCAGAGGTGAGGTGCGATTAGCCTTGAGACGCCTCAGCGGAAATGGGCCTCATCTCGCCTGGAGGGGAGAACCTCCTGGATTTTCTCGACTTGCGGCAGGTCTTCTCGAGTTACGACGGGGACCTCAGGGACCCGCTCTGGTGGCCTCGGGAAAGGCCAGTTCCCATGCGAGTTGCTAGGGGCCATCTCGGGATTCCTCTCCCGTCGATGCCGGGGCCTAAGACCTTGTGAGGAGTCGGGGCCGGAACCTGAGGAATCCTCTGCAGTGTTGACATGGATCTTGGGGTGCCTCTGAGTCTCCCCAGGGGAGTGACGACTCGTCTCGATTGGGGGCATGCACGTGCGATTTGCTCCCGAGCTACAGAAGTAGTGTCACGCTTCCTGGCACGTGGATCAAGGGATCTGTCGCTTTCCCTCGAGGCTTTCCCTCGAGACTTTCCCACGAGGCTTTCCCACAGGGCTGTGCCACGTGCCACCTTGGTGTGAGTCGATCCTCGGCGTGAAAGATGAGCTGGTGAAGGGAAAACAGTTTCCCCTTGAATGGACTGAGACATCTGGGGGACTCTTGGAATGGTGGCACGACGCTGGAGTTCCTCTCGCCGTTCCTGTTGAGACGGGCTCCTCTTGAGATGCGACAGGAACGCCAGGAATTCTTTCCCGACGAAGCAGGGAAAGGATCCCTCATCTCGAGCTCTGAGGCGGAAATGGGGCTCCTCTGGATGTGGGCGGGACCCTCGTGTTTCCTCTCGAGTGGACACGGGCATGTCGGGGAACTTCTTGAGTTGCACCAAGGCTGTGAAGGACCCTTTCGAAGTTCCAGAGGTGAGGTGCGATTAGCCTTGAGACGCCTCAGTGGAAATGGGCCTCATCTCGCCTGGAGGGGAGAACCTCCTGGATTTTCTCGAGTTGCGGCAGGTCTTCTCGAGTTACGACGGGGACCTCAGGGACCCGCTCTGGTGGCCTTGGGAAAGGCCAATCCCCATGTGAGTTGCTAGGGGCCATCTCGGGATTCCTCTCCCGTCGATGCCGGGCCCTAAGACCTTGTGAGGAGTCGGGGCCGGAACCTGAGGATTCCTCTCCAATGTTGACATGGATCTTGGGGTGCCTCTGAGTCTCCCCAGGGGAGTCACGCCTCGTCTCGATTGTGGGCATGCACGTGCGCTTTTCTCCCGTGCTGCAGAAGTAGTGTCACGCTTCCTGGAACGTGGATCAAGGGATCTGTGGCTTTCCCTCGAGGCTTTCCCTCGAGGCTTTCCCACGAGACTTTCCCACAGGGCTGTGCCACGTGCCACCTTGGTGTGAGTCGATCCTCGGCGTGAAAGATGAGCCGGTGAAGGGAAAACAGTTTCCTCTTGAATGGACTGAGACATCTGGGGGACTCTTGGAATGGTGGCACGACCCTGGAGTTCCTCTCGCCGTTCCTGTTGAGACGGACTCCTCTTGAGATGCGACGGGAACGCCAGGAATTCTTTCCCGACGAAGCAGGGAAAGGATCCCTCATCTCGAGCTCTGAGGCGGAAATGGGGCTCCTCTGGATGTGGGCGGGACCCTCGTGTTTCCTCTCGAGTGGACACGGGCATGTCAGGGAACTTCTTGAGTTGCACCAAGGCTGTGAAGGACCCTTTCAAAGTTCCAGAGGTGAGGTGTGATTAGCCTCGAGACGCCTCAGCGGAAATGGACCTCATCTCGCCTGGAGTAGAGAACCCCCTGGATTTTCTCGAGTTGCGGCAGGTCTTCTCGAGTTACGAAGGGCACCTCAGGGACCCTCTCTGGTGGCCTCAGGAAAGGCCAGTCCCCATGCGAGTTGCTAGCGGCCATCTCGGTATTCCTCTCCCGTCGATGCCGGGGCCTAAGCCCTTGTGTGGAGTCGGGGCCGGAACCTGAGGATTCCTCTCCAGTGTTGCCATGGATCTTGGGGTGCCTCTGAGTCTCCCCAGGGGAGTAAGGCCTCGTCTCGAGTTGGGGCATGCACATTCGCTTTCCTCCCGAGCTGCAGCAGAAATGTCACGCTTCCTGTCACGTGGATCAAGGGATCTGTGGTTTTCCCTCGAGGCTTTCCCACAGGGCTGTGCCACGTGCCACCTTGGTGTGAGTCGATCCTCGGCGTGAAAGACGAGCCGGTGAAGGGAAAAGAGGTTCCTCTGGAATGGACTGAGACATCTGGGGGACTCTTGGAATGGTGGCACGACCCTGGAGATCCTCTCGCCATTCCTGTTGAGAGGGCCTCCTCTTGAGATGCGACGGGAACGCCGGGAATTCTTTCCCGACGAAGCAGGGAAAGGATCCCTCATCTCGAGCTACGAGGCGGAAACGGGGCTCCTCTGGATGTGGACGGGACCCTCGTGTTTCCTCTTGACTGGACACGGGTATGTCGGGGAACTTCTTGAGTTGCACCAAGGCTGTGAAGGAAAATTTCGAAGTTCCAGAGGTGAGGTGCGATTAGCCTCGAGACGCCACAGCGGAAATGGGCCTCATGTCGCCTGGACGGGAGAACCTCCTGGATTTTGTCGAGTTGCGGCAGGTCTTCTCGAGTTACGACTGGGACCTCAGGGACCCGCTCTGGTGGCCTCGGGAAAAGCCAGTCCCCATGCGAGTTACTAGGGGCCATCTCGGGATTCCTCTCCCATCGATGCCGGGGCCTAAGACCCTGTGAGGAGTCGGGGCCGGAACCTGAGGATTCCTCTCCAGTGTTGACATGGATCTTGGGGTGCCTCTTAGTCTCCCCAGGGGAGTCAGGTCTCGTCTCGAGTGGGGGCATACACGTGCGCTTTCCTCCCGAGCTGCAGCAGTAGTGTCACGCTTCTTGTCACGTGGATCAAGGGATCTGTCGCTTTCCCTCGAGGCTTTCCCACAGGGCTGTCCCACGTGCCACCTTGGTGTGAGTCGATCCTTGGTGTGAAAGACGAGCCGGTGAAGGGAAAAGAGATTCCTCTGGAATGGACTGAGACATCTGGGGGACTCTTGGAATGGTGGCACGACCCTGGAGTTCCTCTCGCCGTCCCTGTTGAGAGGGCCTCCTCTTGAGATACGACGGGAATGCCGGGAATTCTTTCCCGACGAAGCAGGGAAAGGATCCCTCATCTCGAGCTACGAGGCGGAAACGGGGCTCCTCTGGATGTGGGCGGGACCCTCGTGTTTCCTCTCGAGTGGAGACGGGTATGTCGGGGAACTTCTTGAGTTGCAACAAGGCTGTGAAGGACCCTTTCGAAGTTCCAGACGTGAGGTGTGATTAGCCTCGAGACGCGTCAGCGGAAATGGGCCTCATCTCGCCTGGAGGGGAGAACCTCCTGGATTTTCTCGAGTTGCGGCAGGTCTTCTCGAGTTACGACGGGGACCTCAGGGACCCGCTCTGGTAGCCTCAGGAAAGGCCAGTCCCCATGCGAGTTGCTTGGCGCCATCTCGGGATTCCTCTCCCGTCGATGCCGGGGCCTAAAACCTCGTGTGGAGTCGGGGCCGGAACCTGAGGATTCCTCTCCAGTGTTGACATGGATCCTGGGGTGCCTCTGAGTCTCCCCAGGTGAGTCAGGCCTCGTCTCGAGTGGCGGCATGCACGTGCGCTCTCTTCCCCAGCTGCAGCAGTGGTGTCACGCTTCCTGTCACGTGGATCAAGGGATCTGTGGTTTCCCTCGAGGCTTTACCTCGAGGCTTTCCCTCGAGGCTTTCCCACGAGGCTTTCGCACAGGGCTGTGCCACGTGCCACCTTGGTGTGAGTCGATCCTCGGCGTGAAAGACGAAACGGTGAAGGGGAAAGAGGTTCCCCTGGAATGGACTGAGACATCTGGGGGACTCTTGGAATGGTGGCACGACCCTGGAGTTCCTCTCGCCGTTCCTGTTGAGAGGGCCTCCCCTTGAGATGCGACAGGAGCGCCGGGAATTCTTTCCCGACGAAGCAGGGAAAGGATCCCTCATCTCGAGCTACGAGGCGGAAACGGGGCTCCTCTGGATGTGGGCGGGACCCTCGTGTTTCCTCTCGAGTGGAGACGGGTATGTCGGGGAACTTCTTGAGTTGCAACAAGGCTGTGAAGGAAACTTTCAAAGTTCCAGAGGTGAGGTGCGATTAGCCTCGAGACGCCTCAGCGGAAATAGGCCTCATCTCGCCTGGAGGGGAGAACCTCCTGGATTTTCTCGAGTTGCGGCAGGTCTTCTCGAGTTACGACGGGGACCTCAGGGACCCGCTCTGGTGGCCTCAGGAAAGGCCAGTCCCCATGCGAGTTGATTGGCGCCATCTCGGGATTCCTCTCCCGTCGATGCCGGGGCCTAAAACCTCGTGTGGAGTCGGGGCCGGAACCTGAGGATTCCTCTCCAGTGTTGACATGGATCCTGGGGTGCCTGTGAGTCTCCCCAGGGGAGTCAGGCCTCGTCTCGAGTGGGGGCATGCAAGTGCGCTTTCTTCCCGAGCTCCAGATGTAGTGTCACGCTTCCTGTCACGTGGATGAAGGGATCTCTGGCTTTCCCTCGAGGCTTTCCACGAGGCTTTCCCTCGAGGCTTTCGCACAGGGCTGTGCCACGTGCCACCTTGGTGTGAGTCGATCCTCGGCGTGAACGACGAGCTGGTGAAGGGGAAAGAGGTTCCTCTGGAATGGACTGAGACATCTGGGGGACTCTTGGAATGGTGGCACGACCCTGGAGTTCCTCTCGCCGTTCCTGTTGAGAAGGCCTCCTCTTGAGATGCGACGGGAACGCCGGGAATTCTTTCCCGACGAAGCAGGGAAAGGATCCCTCATCTCGAGCTACGAGGCGGAAACGGGGCTCTTCTGGATGTGGGCGGGACCCTCGTGTTTCCTCTCGAGTGGAGACGGGGATGTCGGGGAACTTCTTGAGTTGCACCAAGACTGTGAAGGACCCTTTCGAAGTTCCAGAGGTGAGGGGTGATTAGCCTCGAGACGCCTCAGCGGAAATGGGCCTCATCTCGCCAGGAGGGGAGAACCTCCTGGATTTTCTAGAGTTGCGGCAGGCCTTCTCGAGTTACGACGGGGACCTCAGGGACCCGCTCTGGTGGCGTCAGGATAGGCCAGTCCCCATGCGAGTTGCTAGGGGCCTTCTCCGGATTCCTCTCCCGTCGATGCCGGGGACTAAGCCCTTGTGAGGGGTCGGGTCCGGAACCTGAGGATTCCTCTCCAGTGTTGCCATGGATCTTGGGGTGCCTCTGAGTCTACCCAGGGGAGTCAGGCCTCGTCTCGAGTGGGGGCATGCAGGTTCGCTTTCCTCCCGAGCTGCGGCAGTAATGTCACTCTTCCTGTCACGTGGATCAAGAGATCTGTGGCTTTCCCTCGAGGTTTTCCCACGAGGCTTTCCCACAGGGCTGTGCCACCTGTCACCTTGGTGTGAGTCGATCCTCTGCGTGAAAGACGAGCCGGTGATGGGAAAAGAGGTTCCTCTGGAATGGACTGAGACATCTGGGGGACTCTTGGAATGGTGACATGACCCTGATGTTCTTCTCGCCGATCCTGTTGAGAGGGCCTCCTCTTGAGGTGCGACGGGAACGCCGGGAATTCTTTCCCGACGAAGCAGGGAAAGGATCCCACATCTCGAGCTACGAGGCGGAAACGGGGCTCCTCTGGATGTGGGCGGGACCCCCGTGTTTCCTCTCGAGTGGAGACGGGTATGTCGGGGAACTTCTTGAGTTGCACCAAGGCTGTGAAGGACCCTTTCGAAGTTCCAGAGGTGAGGTGTGATTAGCCTCGAGACGCCTCAGCGGAAATGGGCCTCATCTCGCCTGGAGGGGAGAACCTCCTGGATTTTCTCGAGTTGCGGCAGGTCTTCTCGAGTTACGACGGGGACCTCAGGGACCCGCTCTGGTGGCATCAGGAAAGGCCAGTCCCCATGCGAGTTGCTAGGGGCCATCTCGGGATTCCTCTCCCGTCGATGCCAGGGCCTAAGACCTTGTGAGGAGTCGGGGCCGGAACCTGAGGATTCCTCTCCAATGTTGACATGGATCTTGGGGTGCCTCTGAGTCTCTCCAGGGGAGTCAGGCATCGTCTCGAGTGGGGGCATGCACGTGCGCTTTCCTCCCGAGCTGCAGCTGTAGTGTCACGCTTCCTGTCACGTGGATCAAGGGATCTGTGTCTTTCCTTCGAGGCTTTCCCTCGAGGCTTTCCCACGAGGCTTTCGCACAGGGCTGTGCCACGTGCCACCTTGGTGTGAGTCGATAGTCGGCGTGAAAGACGAGCTGGTGAAGGGGAAAGAGGTTCCTCTGGCATGGACTGAGATATCTGGGGGACTCTTGGAATGGTGGCTCGACCCTGGAGTTCCTCTCGCCGTTCCTGTTGAGAGGGCCTCCTCTTGAGATGCGAGGGGAAAGCCGGGAATTCTTTCCCGACGAAGCAGGGATAGGATCCCTCATCTCGAGCTACGAGGAGGAAACGGGTCTGCTCTGGATGTGGGCGGGACCCTCGTGTTTCCTATCGAGTGGAGACGGGTATGTCGGGGAACTTCTTGAGTTGCACCAAGGCTGTGAAGGACCCTTTCGAAGTTCCAGAGGTGAGTTGCGATTAACCTCGAGACGCCACAGCGGAAATGGACCTCATCTCGCCTGGATGGGAGAACCTCCTGGATTTCCTCGAGTTGCTGCAGGTCTTCTCGAGTTACGACGGGGACCTCAGGGACCCGCTCTGGGGGCTTCAGGAAAGGCCAGTCCCCATGCGTGTTGCTAGGGTCCATCTCAGTATTCCTCTCCCGTCGATGCCGGGGCCTAAGCCCTTGTGTGGAGTCGGGGCCGGAACCTGAGGATTCCTCTCCAGTGTTGCCATGGATCTTGGGGTGCCTCTGAGTCTCCCCAGGGGAGTAAGGCCTCGTCTCGAGTTGGGGCATGCACATTCGCTTTCCTCCCGAGCTGCAGCAGAAATGTCACGCTTCCTGTCACGTGGTTCAAGGGATCTGTGGTTTTCCCTCGAGGCTTTCCCACAGGGCTGTGCCACGTGCCACCTTGGTGTGAGTCGATCCTCGGCGTGAAAGACGAGCCGGTGAAGGGAAAAGAGGTTCCTCTGGAATGGACTGAGACATCTGGGGGACTCTTGGAATGGTGGCACGACCCTGGAGATCCTCTCGCCGTTCCTGTTGAGAGGGCCTCCTCTTGAGATGCGACGGGAACGCCGGGAATTCTTTCCCGACGAAGCAGGGAAAGGATCCCTCATCTCGAGCTACGAGGCGGAAACGGGGCTCCTCTGGATGTGGACGGGACCCTCATGTTTCCTCTCGAGTGGAGACGGGTATGTCGGGGAACTTCTTGAGTTGCACCAAGGCTGTGAAGGAAAATTTCGAAGTTCCAGAGGTGAGGTGCGATTAGCCTCGAGACGCCACAGCGGAAATGGGCCTCATGTCGCCTGGACGGGAGAACCTCCTGGATTGTGTCGAGTTGCGGCAGGTCTTCTCGAGTTACGACTGGGACCTCAGGGACCCGCTCTGGTGGCCTCGGGAAAAGCCAGTCCCCATGCGAATTACTAGGGGCCATCTCGGGATTCCTCTCCCATCGATGCCGGGGCCTAAGACCCTGTGAGGAGTCGGGGCCGGAACCTGAGGATTCCTCTCCAGTGTTGACATGGATCTTGGGGTGCCTCTTAGTCTCCCCAGGGGAGTCAGGTCTCGTCTCGAGTGGGGGCATACACGTGCGCTTTCCTCCCGAGCTGCAGCAGTAGTGTCACGCTTCTTGTCACGTGGATCAAGGGATCTGTCGCTTTCCCTCGAGGCTTTCCCACAGGGCTGTCCCACGTGCCACCTTGGTGTGAGTCGATCCTTGGTGTGAAAGACGAGCCGGTGAAGGGAAAAGAGATTCCTCTGTAATGGACTGAGACATCTGGGGGACTCTTGGAATGGTGGCACGACCCTGGAGTTCCTCTCGCCGTCCCTGTTGAGAGGGCCTCCTCTTGAGATACGACGGGAATGCCGGGAATTCTTTCCCGACGAAGCAGGGAAAGGATCCCTCATCTCGAGCTACGAGGCGGAAACGGGGCTCCTCTGGATGTGGGCGGGACCCTCGTGTTTCCTCTCGAGTGGAGACGGGTATGTCGGGGAACTTCTTGAGTTGCAACAAGGCTGTGAAGGACCCTTTCGAAGTTCCAGACGTGAGGTGTGATTAGCCTCGAGACGCGTCAGCGGAAATGGGCCTCATCTCGCCTGGAGGGGAGAACCTCCTGGATTTTCTCGAGTTGCGGCAGGTCTTCTCGAGTTACGACGGGGACCTCAGGGACCCGCTCTGGTAGCCTCAGGAAAGGCCAGTCCCCATGCGAGTTGCTTGGCGCCATCTCGGGATTCCTCTCCCGTCGATGCCGGGGCCTAAAACCTCGTGTGGAGTCGGGGCCGGAACCTGAGGATTCCTCTCCAGTGTTGACATGGATCCTGGGGTGCCTCTGAGTCTCCCCAGGTGAGTCAGGCCTCGTCTCGAGTGGCGGCATGCACGTGCGCTCTCTTCCCCAGCTGCAGCAGTGGTGTCACGCTTCCTGTCACGTGGATCAAGGGATCTGTGGTTTCCCTCGAGGCTTTACCTCGAGGCTTTCCCTCGAGGCTTTCCCACGAGGCTTTCGCACAGGGCTGTGCCACGTGCCACCTTGGTGTGAGTCGATCCTCGGCGTGAAAGACGAAACGGTGAAGGGGAAAGAGGTTCCCCTGGAATGGACTGAGACATCTGGGGGACTCTTGGAATGGTGGCACGATCCTGGAGTTCCTCTCGCCGTTCCTGTTGAGAGGGCCTCCCCTTGAGATGCGACAGGAGCGCCGGGAATTCTTTCCCGACGAAGCAGGGAAAGGATCCCTCATCTCGAGCTACGAGGCGGAAACGGGGCTCCTCTGGATGTGGGCGGGACCCTCGTGTTTCCTCTCGAGTGGAGACGGGTATGTCGGGGAACTTCTTGAGTTGCAACAAGGCTGTGAAGGAAACTTTCAAAGTTCCAGAGGTGAGGTGCGATTAGCCTCGAGACGCCTCAGCGGAAATAGGCCTCATCTCGCCTGGAGGGGAGAACCTCCTGGATTTTCTCGAGTTGCGGCAGGTCTTCTCGAGTTACGACGGGGACCTCAGGGACCCGCTCTGGTGGCCTCAGGAAAGGCCAGTCCCCATGCGAGTTGATTGGCGCCATCTCAAGATTCCTCTCCCGTCGATGCCGGGGCCTAAAACCTCGTGTGGAGTCGGGGCCGGAACCTGAGGATTCCTCTCCATTGTTGACATGGATCCTGGGGTGCCTCTGAGTCTCCCCAGGGGAGTCAGGCCTCGTCTCGAGTGGGGGCATGCAAGTGCGCTTTCTTCCCGAGCTCCAGATGTAGTGTCACGCTTCCTGTCACGTGGATGAAGGGATCTGTGGCTTTCCCTCGAGGCTTTCCCACGAGGCTTTCCCTCGAGGCTTTCGCACAGGGCTGTGCCACGTGCCACCTTGGTGTGAGTCGATCCTCGGCGTGAACGACGAGCTGGTGAAGGGGAAAGAGGTTCCTCTGGAATGGACTGAGACATCTGGGGGACTCTTGGAATGGTGGCACGACCCTGGACTTCCTCTCGCCGTTCCTGTTGAGAAGGCCTCCTCTTGAGATGCGACGGGAACGCCGGGAATTCTTTCCCGACGAAGCAGGGAAAGGATCCCTCATCTCGAGCTACGAGGCGGAAACGGGGCTCTTCTGGATGTGGGCGGGACCCTCGTGTTTCCTCTCGAGTGGAGACGGGTATGTCGGGGAACTTCTTGAGTTGCACCAAGGTTGTGAAGGATCCTTTCGAAGTTCCAGAGGTGAGGTGTGATTAGCCTCGAGACGCCTCAGCGGAAATGGGCCTCATCTCGCCTGGAGGGGAGAACCTCCTGGATTTTCTCGAGTTGCGGCAGGTCTTCTCGAGTTACGACGGGGACCTCAGGGACCCGCTCTGGTGGCCTCAGGAAAGGCCAGTCCCCATGCGAGTTGATTGGCGCCATCTCGGGATTCCTCTCCCGTCGATGCCGGGGCCTAAAACCTCGTGTGGAGTCGGGGCCGGAACCTGAGGATTCCTCTCCAGTGTTGACATGGATCTTGGGGTGCCTCTGGGTCTCCCCAGGGGAGTCAGGCCTCGTCTCGAGTGGGGGCATGCAAGTGCGCTTTCTTCCCGAGCTCCAGATGTAGTGTCACGCTTCCTGTCACGTGGATCAAGGGATCTGTGGCTTTCCCTCGAGGCTTTCCCACGAGGCTTTCCCTCGAGGCTTTCGCACAGGGCTGTGCCACGTGCCACCTTGGTGTGAGTCGATCCTCGGCGTGAACGACGAGCCGGTGAAGGGGAAAGAGGTTCCTCCGGAATGGACTGAGACATCTGGGGGACTCTTGGAATGGTGGCACGACCCTGGAGTTCCTCTCGCCGTTCCTGTTGAGAGGGCCTCCTCTTGAGATGCGACGGGAACGCCGGGAATTCTTTCCCGACGAAGCAGGGAAAGGATCCCTCATCTCCAGCTACGAGGCGGAAACGGGGCTCCTCTGGATGTGGGCGGGACCCTTGTGTTTCATCTCGAGTGGACACGGGCATGTCAGTGAACTTCTTGAGATGCACCAAGGCTGTGAAGGACCCTTTCGAAGTTCCAGAGGTGAGGTGCGATTAGCCTTGAGACGCCTCAGCGGAAATGGGCCTCATCTCGCCTGGAGGGGAGAACCTCCTGGATTTTCTCGACTTGCGGCAGGTCTTCTCGAGTTACGACGGGGACCTCAGGGACCCGCTCTGGTGGCTTCGGGAAAGGCCAGTCCCCATGCGAGTTGCTAGGGACCATCTCGGGATTCCTCTCCCGTCGATGCCGGGGCCTAAGACCTTGTGAGGAGTCGGGGCCGGAACCTGAGGATTCCTCTCCAATGTTGACATGGATCTTGGGGTGCCTCTGAGTCTCCCCAGGGGAGTCAAGCCTCGTCTCGAGTGGGGGCATGCACGTGCGCTTTGCTCCCGAGCTGCAGAAGTAGTGTCACGCTTCCTGGCACGTGGATCAAGGGATCTGTGGCTTTCCCTCGAGGCTTTCCCTGGAGGCTTTCCCACGAGGCTTTCCCACAAGGATGTACCACGTGCCACCTTGGTGTGAGTCGATCCTCGGCGTGAAAGACGAGCCGGTGAAGGGAAAACAGTTTCCTCTTGAATGGACTGAGACATCTGGGGGACTCTTGGAATGGTGGCTCGACCCTGGAGTTCCTCTCGCCGTTCCTGTTGATACGGACTCCTCTTGAGATGCGACGGGAACGCCAGGAATTCTTTCCCGAAGAAGCAGGGAAAGGATCCCTCACCTCGAGCTCTGAGGCGGAAATGGGGCTCCTCTGGATGTGGGCGGGACCCTCGTGTTTCATCTCGAGTGGACACGGGCATGTCGGGGAACTTCTTGAGTTGCACCAAGGCTGTGAAGGACCCTTTCGAAGTTCCAGAGGTGAGGTGCGATTAGCCTTGAGACGCCTCAGCGGAAATGGGCCTCATCTCGCCTGGAGGGGAGAACCTCCTGGATTTTCTCGACTTGCGGCAGGTCTTCTCGAGTTACGACGGGGACCTCAGGGACCCGCTCTGGTGGCCTCGGGAAAGGCCAGTTCCCATGCGAGTTGCTAGGGGCCATCTCGGGATTCCTCTCCCGTCGATGCCGGGGCCTAAGACCTTGTGAGGAGTCGGGGCCGGAACCTGAGGAATCCTCTGCAGTGTTGACATGGATCTTGGGGTGCCTCTGAGTCTCCCCAGGGGAGTGACGACTCGTCTCGATTGGGGGCATGCACGTGCGCTTTGCTCCCGAGCTACAGAAGTAGTGTCACGCTTCCTGGCACGTGGATCAAGGGATCTGTCGCTTTCCCTCGAGGCTTTCCCTCGAGACTTTCCCACGAGGCTTTCCCACAGGGCTGTGCCACGTGCCACCTTGGTGTGAGTCGATCCTCGGCGTGAAAGATGAGCTGGTGAAGGGAAAACAGTTTCCCCTTGAATGGACTGAGACATCTGGGGGACTCTTGGAATGGTGGCACGACGCTGGAGTTCCTCTCGCCGTTCCTGTTGAGACGGGCTCCTCTTGAGATGCGACAGGAACGCCAGGAATTCTTTCCCGACGAAGCAGGGAAAGGATCCCTCATCTCGAGCTCTGAGGCGGAAATGGGGCTCCTCTGGATGTGGGCGGGACCCTCGTGTTTCCTCTCGAGTGGACACGGGCATGTCGGGGAACTTCTTGAGTTGCACCAAGGCTGTGAAGGACCCTTTCGAAGTTCCAGAGGTGAGGTGCGATTAGCCTTGAGACGCCTCAGTGGAAATGGGCCTCATCTCGCCTGGAGGGGAGAACCTCCTGGATTTTCTCGAGTTGCGGCAGGTCTTCTCGAGTTACGACGGGGACCTCAGGGACCCGCTCCGGTGGCCTCGGGAAAGGCCAATCCCCATGTGAGTTGCTAGGGGCCATCTCGGGATTCCTCTCCCGTCGATGCCGGGCCCTAAGACCTTGTGAGGAGTCGGGGCCGGAACCTGAGGATTCCTCTCCAATGTTGACATGGATCTTGGGGTGCCTCTGAGTCTCCCCAGGGGAGTCACGCCTCGTCTCGATTGTGGGCATGCACGTGCGCTTTGCTCCCGTGCTGCAGAAGTAGTGTCACGCTTCCTGGAACGTGGATCAAGGGATCTGTGGCTTTCCCTCGAGGCTTTCCCTCGAGGCTTTCCCACGAGACTTTCCCACAGGGCTGTGCCACGTGCCACCTTGGTGTGAGTCGATCCTCGGCGTGAAAGATGAGCCGGTGAAGGGAAAACAGTTTCCTCTTGAATGGACTGAGACATCTGGGGGACTCTTGGAATGGTGGCACGACCCTGGAGTTCCTCTCGCCGTTCCTGTTGAGAGGGCCTCCACTTGAGATGCGACGGGAACGCCGGGAATTCTTTCCCGACGAAGCAGGGAAAGGATCCCTCATCTCGAGCTACGAGGCGGAAACGGGGCTCTTCTGGATGTGGGCGGGACCCTCGTGTTTCCTCTCGAGTGGAGACGGGTATGTCGGGGAACTTCTTGAGTTGCACCAAGGTTGTGAAGGATCCTTTCGAAGTTCCAGAGGTGAGGTGTGATTAGCCTCGAGACGCCTCAGCGGAAATGGGCCTCATCTCGCCTGGAGGGGAGAACCTCCTGGATTTTCTCGAGTTGCGGCAGGTCTTCTCGAGTTACGACGGGGACCTCAGGGACCCGCTCTGGTGGCCTCAGGAAAGGCCAGTCCCCATGCGAGTTGATTGGCGCCATCTCGGGATTCCTCTCCCGTCGATGCCGGGGCCTAAAACCTCGTGTGGAGTCGGGGCCGGAACCTGAGGATTCCTCTCCAGTGTTGACATGGATCTTGGGGTGCCTCTGGGTCTCCCCAGGGGAGTCAGGCCTCGTCTCGAGTGGGGGCATGCAAGTGCGCTTTCTTCCCGAGCTCCAGATGTAGTGTCACGCTTCCTGTCACGTGGATCAAGGGATCTGTGGCTTTCCCTCGAGGCTTTCCCACGAGGCTTTCCCTCGAGGCTTTCGCACAGGGCTGTGCCACGTGCCACCTTGGTGTGAGTCGATCCTCGGCGTGAACGACGAGCCGGTGAAGGGGAAAGAGGTTCCTCCGGAATGGACTGAGACATCTGGGGGACTCTTGGAATGGTGGCACGACCCTGGAGTTCCTCTCGCCGTTCCTGTTGAGAGGGCCTCCTCTTGAGATGCGACGGGAACGCCGGGAATTCTTTCCCGACGAAGCAGGGAAAGGATCCCTCATCTCCAGCTACGAGGCGGAAACGGGGCTCCTCTGGATGTGGGCGGGACCCTTGTGTTTCATCTCGAGTGGACACGGGCATGTCAGTGAACTTCTTGAGATGCACCAAGGCTGTGAAGGACCCTTTCGAAGTTCCAGAGGTGAGGTGCGATTAGCCTTGAGACGCCTCAGCGGAAATGGGCCTCATCTCGCCTGGAGGGGAGAACCTCCTGGATTTTCTCGACTTGCGGCAGGTCTTCTCGAGTTACGACGGGGACCTCAGGGACCCGCTCTGGTGGCTTCGGGAAAGGCCAGTCCCCATGCGAGTTGCTAGGGACCATCTCGGGATTCCTCTCCCGTCGATGCCGGGGCCTAAGACCTTGTGAGGAGTCGGGGCCGGAACCTGAGGATTCCTCTCCAATGTTGACATGGATCTTGGGGTGCCTCTGAGTCTCCCCAGGGGAGTCAAGCCTCGTCTCGAGTGGGGGCATGCACGTGCGCTTTGCTCCCGAGCTGCAGAAGTAGTGTCACGCTTCCTGGCACGTGGATCAAGGGATCTGTGGCTTTCCCTCGAGGCTTTCCCTGGAGGCTTTCCCACGAGGCTTTCCCACAAGGATGTACCACGTGCCACCTTGGTGTGAGTCGATCCTCGGCGTGAAAGACGAGCCGGTGAAGGGAAAACAGTTTCCTCTTGAATGGACTGAGACATCTGGGGGACTCTTGGAATGGTGGCTCGACCCTGGAGTTCCTCTCGCCGTTCCTGTTGATACGGACTCCTCTTGAGATGCGACGGGAACGCCAGGAATTCTTTCCCGAAGAAGCAGGGAAAGGATCCCTCACCTCGAGCTCTGAGGCGGAAATGGGGCTCCTCTGGATGTGGGCGGGACCCTCGTGTTTCATCTCGAGTGGACACGGGCATGTCGGGGAACTTCTTGAGTTGCACCAAGGCTGTGAAGGACCCTTTCGAAGTTCCAGAGGTGAGGTGCGATTAGCCTTGAGACGCCTCAGCGGAAATGGGCCTCATCTCGCCTGGAGGGGAGAACCTCCTGGATTTTCTCGACTTGCGGCAGGTCTTCTCGAGTTACGACGGGGACCTCAGGGACCCGCTCTGGTGGCCTCGGGAAAGGCCAGTTCCCATGCGAGTTGCTAGGGGCCATCTCGGGATTCCTCTCCCGTCGATGCCGGGGCCTAAGACCTTGTGAGGAGTCGGGGCCGGAACCTGAGGAATCCTCTGCAGTGTTGACATGGATCTTGGGGTGCCTCTGAGTCTCCCCAGGGGAGTGACGACTCGTCTCGATTGGGGGCATGCACGTGCGCTTTGCTCCCGAGCTACAGAAGTAGTGTCACGCTTCCTGGCACGTGGATCAAGGGATCTGTCGCTTTCCCTCGAGGCTTTCCCTCGAGACTTTCCCACGAGGCTTTCCCACAGGGCTGTGCCACGTGCCACCTTGGTGTGAGTCGATCCTCGGCGTGAAAGATGAGCTGGTGAAGGGAAAACAGTTTCCCCTTGAATGGACTGAGACATCTGGGGGACTCTTGGAATGGTGGCACGACGCTGGAGTTCCTCTCGCCGTTCCTGTTGAGACGGGCTCCTCTTGAGATGCGACAGGAACGCCAGGAATTCTTTCCCGACGAAGCAGGGAAAGGATCCCTCATCTCGAGCTCTGAGGCGGAAATGGGGCTCCTCTGGATGTGGGCGGGACCCTCGTGTTTCCTCTCGAGTGGACACGGGCATGTCGGGGAACTTCTTGAGTTGCACCAAGGCTGTGAAGGACCCTTTCGAAGTTCCAGAGGTGAGGTGCGATTAGCCTTGAGACGCCTCAGTGGAAATGGGCCTCATCTCGCCTGGAGGGGAGAACCTCCTGGATTTTCTCGAGTTGCGGCAGGTCTTCTCGAGTTACGACGGGGACCTCAGGGACCCGCTCCGGTGGCCTCGGGAAAGGCCAATCCCCATGTGAGTTGCTAGGGGCCATCTCGGGATTCCTCTCCCGTCGATGCCGGGCCCTAAGACCTTGTGAGGAGTCGGGGCCGGAACCTGAGGATTCCTCTCCAATGTTGACATGGATCTTGGGGTGCCTCTGAGTCTCCCCAGGGGAGTCACGCCTCGTCTCGATTGTGGGCATGCACGTGCGCTTTGCTCCCGTGCTGCAGAAGTAGTGTCACGCTTCCTGGAACGTGGATCAAGGGATCTGTGGCTTTCCCTCGAGGCTTTCCCTCGAGGCTTTCCCACGAGACTTTCCCACAGGGCTGTGCCACGTGCCACCTTGGTGTGAGTCGATCCTCGGCGTGAAAGATGAGCCGGTGAAGGGAAAACAGTTTCCTCTTGAATGGACTGAGACATCTGGGGGACTCTTGGAATGGTGGCACGACCCTGGAGTTCCTCTCGCCGTTCCTGTTGAGAGGGCCTCCACTTGAGATGCGACGGGAACGCCGGGAATTCTTTCCCGACGAAGCAGGGAAAGGATCCCTCATCTCGAGCTACGAGGCGGAAACGGGGCTCCTCTGGATGTGGGCGGGACCCTCGTGTTTCATCTCGAGTGGAGACGGGTATGTCGGGGAACTTCTTGAGTTGCACCAAGGCTGTGAAGGAAACTTTCGAAGTTCCAGAGGTGAGGTGCGATTAGCCTCGAGACGCCTCAGCGGAAATAGGCCTCATCTCGCCTGGAGGGGAGAACCTCCTGGATTTTCTCGAGTTGCGGCAGGGCTTCCCGAGTTACGACGGGGACCTCAGGGACCCGCTCTGCTGGCCTCGGGAAAGGCCAGTCCCCATGCGAGTTGCTAGGGGCCATTTCGGTGTTCCTCTCCCGTCGATGCCGGGGCCTAAGGCCTTGTGTAGAGTCGGGGCCGCAACCTGAGGATTCCTCTCCAGTGTTGACATGGATCTTGGGGTGCCTCTGAGTCTCCCCAGGGGAGTCAGGCCTCGTCTCGTGTGGTGGCATGCACGTGCGGTTTCCTCCCGAGCTGCAGCAGTAGTGTCACGCTTCCTGTCACGTGGATCAAGGGATCTGTGGCTTTCCCTCGAGGCTTTACCCCCAAGGCTTTCCAACGAGGCTTTCGCACAGGGCTGTGCCACGTGCCACCTTGGTGTGAGTCGATCCTCGGCGTGAAAGACGAGCCAGTGAAGAGAAAAGAGGTTCCTCTGGAATGGATTGAGACATCTGGGGGACTCTTGGAATGGTGGCACGACCCTGGAGGTCCTCTCGCCGTTCCTGTAGAGAGGGCGTCCTCTTAAGATGTGACGGGAACGCCGGGAATTCTTTCCCGACGAATCAGGGAAAGGATCCCTCATCTCGCGCTACCAGGCGGAAACGGGGCTCCTCTGGATGTGGGCGGGACCCTCGTGTTTCCTCTCGAGTGGAGACGGGTATGTCGGGGAACTTCTTGAGTTGCACCATGGGTGTGAAGGACCCTTTCGAAGTTCTAGAGGTGAGGTGTGATTAGACTCGAGACGCCTCAGCGGAAATGGGCCTCATCTCGCCTGGAGGGGAGAATCTCCTGGAATTTCTCGAGTTGCGGCAGGTCTTCTCGAGTTACGACGGGGACCTCAGGGACCCGCTCTGGTGGCCTCAGGAAAGGCCAGTCCCCATGCGAGTTGCTAGGGGACCTCTCGGGATTCCTCTCCCGTCCATGCCGCGGCCTCAGTCCTTGTGTGGAGTTGGGGCCGGAACCTGAGGATTCCTCTCCAGGGTTGACATGGATCTTGGGGTGCTTCTGAGCCTCCCCAGGGGACTCAGGCCTCGTCTCGAGTGGGGGCATGCACGTGTGCTTTCCTCCGGAGCGGCAGCAGTAGTGTCACGCTTCCTGTCACGTGTATCAAGGGATCTGTGGCTTTCCCTGGAGGCTGTCCCTCGAGGCTTTCCCACGAGGCTTTCCCACAGGGCTGTGCCACGTGCCACCTTGGTGTGAGTCGATCCTCGGCGTGAAAGACGAGCCGGTGAAGGGAAAAGAGTTTCCTCTGGAATGGACTGAGACATCTGGGGGACTCTTGGAATGGTGGCACGAGCCTGGAGTTCCTCTCGCAGTTCCTGTTGAGAGGGCCTCCTCTTGAGATGCGACGGGAACGCCGGGAACTGTTTCCCGACGAAGCAGGGAAAGGATCCCTCATCTCGAGCTACGAGGCGGAAACGGGGCTCCTCTGGATGTGGGCGGGACCCTCGTGTTTCCTCTCGAGTGGAGACGGGTATGTCGGGGAACTTCTTGATTTGCACCAAGGGTGTGAATGACCCTTTCGAAGTTCCAGAGGTGAGGTGTGATCAGACTCGAGACGCCTCAGCGGAAATGGGCTTCATCTGGCCTGGAGGGGAGAACCTCCTGGATTTTCTCGAGTTGTGGCAGGTCTTCTCGAGTTACGACGGGGACCTCAGGGACCCGCTCTGGTGGCCTCAGGAAAGGCCAGACCCCGTGCGAGTTGCTAGGGGCCATCTCGGGATTCCTCTCCCGTCCATGCTGGGGTCTAAGACCATGTGTGGAGTCGGGGCCGGAATCTGAGGATTCCTCTCCAGTGTTGCCATGCATCTTGGGGTGCTTCTGAGTCTCCCCAGGGGAGTCAGGCCTCGTCTCGAGTGGGGGCATGCACGTGCGCTTTCCTCCCGAGCTGCAGCAGTAGTGTCATGCTTCCTGTCACGAGGATCAAGGGATCTGTGGCTTTCCCCTGAGGCTTTCCCACAGGTCTGTGCCACGTGCCACCTTGGTGTGAGTCGATCCTCGGCGAGAAAGACGAGCCGGTGAAGGGAAAAGAGGTTCCTCTGGAATGGACTGAGACATCTGGGGGACTCTTGGAATGGTGGCACGACCCTGGAGTTCCTCTCGCAGTTCCTGTTGAGAGGGCCTCCTCTTGAGATGCGACGGGAACGCCGGGAACTGTTTCCTGACGAATCAGGGAAAGGATCCCTCATCTCGAGCTACGAGGCGGAAACGGGGCTCCTCTGCATGTGGGCGGGACCCTCGTGTTTCCTCTCGAGTGGAGACGGGTATGTCGGGGAACTTCTTGATTTGCACCAATGGTGTGAAGGACCCTTTCGAAGTTCCAGAGGTGAGGTGTGATCAGCCTCGAGACGCCTCAGCGGAAATGGGCCTCATCTCGCCTGGAGGGGAGAACCTCCTGGATTTTCTCGAGTTGCGGCAGGTTTTCTCGAGTTACGACGGGGACCTCAGGGACCCGCTCTGGAGGCCTCAGGAAAGGCCAATCCCCGTGCGAGTTGCTAGGGGCCATCTCGGGATTCCTCTCCCGTCCATGCCGGGGCCTAAGACCTTGTGTGGAGTCGGGGCCGGAACCTGAGGATTCCTCTCCAGTGTTGCCATGGATCTTGGGGTGCTTCTGAGTCTCCCCAGGGGAGTCAGGCCTCGTCTCGTGTGGGGGCATTCACGTGCGCTTTGCTCCCGAGCTGCAGCAGTAGTGTAACGCTTCCTGTCACGTGGATCAAGGGATCTATGGCTTTCCCTCGAGGCTGTCCCTCGAGGCTTTCCCACGAGACTTTCCCACAGGTCTGTGCCACGTGCCACCTTGGTGTGAGTCGATCCTCGGCGTGAAAGACGAGCTGGTGAAGGGACAAGAGGTTCCTCTGGAATGGACTGAGACATCTGGGGGACTGTTGGAATGGTGGCACGACCCTGGAGTTCCTATCGCCGTTCCTGTTGAGAGGGCCTCCTCTTGAGATGCGACGGGAACGCTGGGAACTCTTTCCCGACGAAGCACGGAAAGGATCCCTCATCTCGAACTACGAGGCGGAAACGGCCCTCCTCTGGATGTGGGCGCGACCCTCTGGTTTCCTCTCGAGTGGAGACGAGTATGTCGGGGAACTTCTTGATTTGCACCAAGGGTGTGAAGGAACCTTTCGAAGATCCAGAGGTGAGGTGTGATCAGCCTCGAGATGCCTGAGCGGAAATGGGCCTCAACTCGCCTGGAGGGGAGAACCTCCTGGATTTCCCGAGGTGCGGCAGGACTTCTCGAGTTACGACGGGGACCTCAGGGACCCGCTCTGGTGGCCTCAGGAAAGGCCAGTCCCCATGCGAGTTGCTAGGGGACCTCTCGGGACTCCTCTCCCGTCCATGCCGCGGCCTCAGTCCTTGTGTGGAGTCGGGGCCAGAACCTGAGGATTCCTCTCCAGTGTTGCCATGGATCTTGGGGTGCTTCTGAGTCTCCCCAGCAGAGTCAGGCCTCGTCTCGAGTGGGGGCATGCACGTGCACTTTCCTCCCGAGCTGCAGCAGTAGTGTCACGCTTCCTGTCACGTGGATCAAGGGATCTGTGGCTTTCCCTCGAGGCTTTCCCATGGGGCTGTGCCACGTGCCACCTTGGTGTGAGTCGATCCTCGGCGTGAAAGACGAGCCGGTGAAGGGAAAAGTGGTTCCTCTGGAATGGACTGAGACATCTGGGGGACTCTTGGAATGGTGACACGACCCTGGAGTTCCTCTCGCCGTTCCTGTTGAGACGGCCTCCTCTTGAGATGCGACGGGAACGCCGGGAACTCTTTCCCGACGAAGCAGGGAAAGGATCCCTCATCTCGAGCTACGAGGCGGAAACGGGGCTCCTCTGGATGTGGGCGGGACCCTCGTGATTCCTCTCGAGTGGAGACGGTTATGTCGGGGAACTTCTTGATTTGCACCAAGGGTGTGAAGGACCCTTTCAAAGTTCCCGAGTGGAGGTGTGATCAGCCTCGAGACGCCTCAGCGGAAATGGGCCTCATCTCGCCTGGAGGGGAGAACCTCCTGGATTTTCTAGAGTTGCGGCAGGTCTTCTCGAGTTACGACAGGGACCTCAGGGACCCGCTCTGGTGGCCTCAGGAAAGGCCAGTCCCCGTGCGAGTTTCTAGGGGCCATCTCGGGATTCCTCTCCCGTCCAAGCCGGGGCCTCAGTCCTTGTGTGGAGTCGGGGCCGGAACCTGACGATTCCTCTCCAGTGTTGCCATGGATCTTGGGGTGCTTCTGAGACTCCCCAGGGGAGTCAGGCCTCGTCTCGAGTGGGGGCATGCACGTGCGATTTCCTCCCGAGCTGCAGCAGTAGTGTCACGCTTCCTGTCACGTGGATCAAGGGATCTGTGGCTTTCCGTCGAGGCTGTCCCTCGAGGCTTTCCCACGAGGCTTTCCCACAGGGCTGTGCCACGTGCCACCTTGGTGTGAGTCGATCCTCGGCGTGAAAGACGAGCCGGTGAAGGGAAAAGAGGTTCCTCTGAAATGGACTGAGACATCTGGGGGACTCTTGGAATGGTGGCACGACCCTGGAGTTCCTCTCGCCGTTCCTGTTGAGAGAGCCTCCTCTTGAGATGCGACGGGAACGCCGGGAACTCTTTCCCGACGAAGCAGGGAAAGGATCCCTCATCTCGAGCTACGAGGCGGAAACGGGGCTCCTCTGGATGTGGGCGGGACCCTCGTGTTTCCTCTCGAGTGGAGACGGGTATGTCGGGGAACTTCTTGATTTGCGCCAAGGGTGTGAAGGACCCTTTCGAAGTTCCAGAGGTGAGGTGTGATCAGCCTCGAGACGCCTCAGCGGAAATGGGCCTCATCTCGCCTGGAGGGGAGAACCTCCTGGATTTTCTCGAGTTGCGGCAGGTCTTCTCCAGTTACGACGGGGACCTCAGGGACCCGCTTTGGTGGCCTCAGGAAATGTCAGTACCCATGCGAGTTGCTAGGGGTCATCTCGGGATTCATGTCCCGTCCATGCTGGGGCCTAAGACCTTATGTGGATTCGGGGCCGGAACCTGAGGATTCCTCTCCATGTTGCCATGGATCTTGGGGTGCTTCTGAGTCTCCCCAGGGGAGTCAGGCCTCGTCTCGAGTGGGGGCATGCACGTGCGCTTTCCTCCTGTGCTGCAGCAGTAGTGTCACGCTTCCTGTCACGTGGATCAAGGGATCTGTGGCTTTCCCTCGAGGCTGTCCCTCGAGGCTATCCCACGAGGCTTTCCCACAGGGCTGTGCCACGTGCCACCTTGGTGTGAGTCGATCCTCGGCGTGAAAGACGAGCCGGTGAAGGGAAAACAGTTTCCTCTTGAATGGACTGAGACATCAGGGGGACTCTTGGAATGGTGGCTCGACCCTGGAGTTCCTCTCGCCGTTCCTGTTGATACGGACTCCTCTTGAGATGCGACGGGAACGCCAGGAATTCTTTCCCGAAGAAGCAGGGAAAGGATCCCTCACCTCGAGCTCTGAGGCGGAAATGGGGCTCCTCTGGATGTGGGCGGGACCCTCGTGTTTCATCTCGAGTGGACACGGGCATGTCGGGGAACTTCTTGAGTTGCACCAAGGCTGTGAAGGACCCTTTCGAAGTTCCAGAGGTGAGGTGCGATTAGCCTTGAGACGCCTCAGCGGAAATGGGCCTCATCTCGCCTGGAGGGGAGAACCTCCTGGATTTTCTCGACTTGCGGCAGGTCTTCTCGAGTTACGACGGGGACCTCAGGGACCCGCTCTGGTGGCCTCGGGAAAGGCCAGTTCCCATGCGAGTTGCTAGGGGCCATCTCGGGATTCCTCTCCCGTCGATGCCGGGGCCTAAGACCTTGTGAGGAGTCGGGGCCGGAACCTGAGGAATCCTCTGCAGTGTTGACATGGATCTTGGGGTGCCTCTGAGTCTCCCCAGGGGAGTGACGACTCGTCTCGATTGGGGGCATGCACGTGCGCTTTGCTCCCGAGCTACAGAAGTAGTGTCACGCTTCCTGGCACGTGGATCAAGGGATCTGTCGCTTTCCCTCGAGGCTTTCCCTCGAGACTTTCCCACGAGGCTTTCCCACAGGGCTGTGCCACGTGCCACCTTGGTGTGAGTCGATCCTCGGCGTGAAAGATGAGCTGGTGAAGGGAAAACAGTTTCCCCTTGAATGGACTGAGACATCTGGGGGACTCTTGGAATGGTGGCACGACGCTGGAGTTCCTCTCGCCGTTCCTGTTGAGACGGGCTCCTCTTGAGATGCGACAGGAACGCCAGGAATTCTTTCCCGACGAAGCAGGGAAAGGATCCCTCATCTCGAGCTCTGAGGCGGAAATGGGGCTCCTCTGGATGTGGGCGGGACCCTCGTGTTTCCTCTCGAGTGGACACGGGCATGTCGGGGAACTTCTTGAGTTGCACCAAGGCTGTGAAGGACCCTTTCGAAGTTCCAGAGGTGAGGTGCGATTAGCCTTGAGACGCCTCAGTGGAAATGGGCCTCATCTCGCCTGGAGGGGAGAACCTCCTGGATTTTCTCGAGTTGCGGCAGGTCTTCTCGAGTTACGACGGGGACCTCAGGGACCCGCTCCGGTGGCCTCGGGAAAGGCCAATCCCCATGTGAGTTGCTAGGGGCCATCTCGGGATTCCTCTCCCGTCGATGCCGGGCCCTAAGACCTTGTGAGGAGTCGGGGCCGGAACCTGAGGATTCCTCTCCAATGTTGACATGGATCTTGGGGTGCCTCTGAGTCTCCCCAGGGGAGTCACGCCTCGTCTCGATTGTGGGCATGCACGTGCGCTTTGCTCCCGTGCTGCAGAAGTAGTGTCACGCTTCCTGGAACGTGGATCAAGGGATCTGTGGCTTTCCCTCGAGGCTTTCCCTCGAGGCTTTCCCACGAGACTTTCCCACAGGGCTGTGCCACGTGCCACCTTGGTGTGAGTCGATCCTCGGCGTGAAAGATGAGCCGGTGAAGGGAAAACAGTTTCCTCTTGAATGGACTGAGACATCTGGGGGACTCTTGGAATGGTGGCACGACCCTGGAGTTCCTCTCGCCGTTCCTGTTGAGAGGGCCTCCACTTGAGATGCGACGGGAACGCCGGGAATTCTTTCCCGACGAAGCAGGGAAAGGATCCCTCATCTCGAGCTACGAGGCGGAAACGGGGCTCCTCTGGATGTGGGCGGGACCCTCGTGTTTCATCTCGAGTGGAGACGGGTATGTCGGGGAACTTCTTGAGTTGCACCAAGGCTGTGAAGGAAACTTTCGAAGTTCCAGAGGTGAGGTGCGATTAGCCTCGAGACGCCTCAGCGGAAATAGGCCTCATCTCGCCTGGAGGGGAGAACCTCCTGGATTTTCTCGAGTTGCGGCAGGGCTTCCCGAGTTACGACGGGGACCTCAGGGACCCGCTCTGCTGGCCTCGGGAAAGGCCAGTCCCCATGCGAGTTGCTAGGGGCCATTTCGGTGTTCCTCTCCCGTCGATGCCGGGGCCTAAGGCCTTGTGTAGAGTCGGGGCCGCAACCTGAGGATTCCTCTCCAGTGTTGACATGGATCTTGGGGTGCTTCTGAGTCTCCCCAGGGGAGTCAGGCCTCGTCTCGAGTGGGGGCATGCACGTGCGCTTTCCTCCTGAGCTGCAGCAGTAGTGTCACGCTTCCTGTCACGTGGATCAAGGGATCTGTGGCTTTCCCTCGAGGCTGTCCCTCGAGGCTATCCCACGAGGCTTTCCCACAGGGCTGTGCCACGTGCCACCTTGGTGTGAGTCGATCCTCGGCGTGAAAGACGAGCCTGTGAAGGGAAAAGAGGTTCCTCTGGAATGGACTGAGACATCTGGGGGACTCTTGGAATGGTGGCACGACCCTGGAGTTCCTCTCGTCGATCCTCTTGAGAGGGCCTCCACTTGAGATGCGACGGGGACGCCGGGAACTCTATACCGACGAAGAAGGGAAAGGATCCCTCATCTCCAGCTACGAGGTGGAAACGGGGCTCCTCTGGATGTGGGCGGGACCCTCGTGTTTCCTCTCGAGTGGAGACGGGTATGTCGGGCAACTTCTTGATTTGCACCAAGGGTGTGAAGGACCTTTCGAAGTTCCAGAGGTGAGGTTTGATCAGCCTCGAGACGCTTCAGCGGTTATGGGCGTCATCTCGCCTGGAGGGGAGAACCTCCTGGATTTTCTCGAGTTGTGGCAGGTCTTCTAGAGTTACGACTTGGACCTCAGGGACCCGCTCTGGTGGCCTCAGGAAAGGCCAATACCCATGCGAGTTGCTAGGGGCCATCTCGGGATTCATCTCCCGTCCATGCCGGTGCCTAAGACTGCATGTGGAGTCGGGCCCGGAACCTGAAATTCCTCTCCATGTTGCCATGGACCTTGGGGTGCTTCTGAGTCTCACCAAGGGAGTCAGGCTTCGTCTCGAGTGGGGTCATGCACGTGCGCTTTCCTCCCGAGCTGCAGCTGTAGAGTCACGCTTCCCGTCACGTGGATCAAGGGATCTGTGGCTTTCCCTCGAGGCGTTCGATCGAGGCTTTCCCACGATGCTTTCCCACAGGGCTGTGCCACGTGCCACCTTGGTGTGAGTCGATCCTCGGAGTGAAAGACGAGCCGGTGAAGGGAATAGAGGTTCCTCTGGAATGGACTGAGACATCTGGGGGACTCTTGGAATGGTGACACGACCCTGGATTTCCTCTCACCGTTCCTGTTGAGACGGCCTCCTCTTGAGATGCGACGGGAACACCGGGAACTCTTTCCCAACGAAGCAGGGAAAGGATCCCTCATCTCGAGCTACGAGGCGGAAACGGGGCTCCTCTGGATGTGGGCGGGACCCTCGTGTTTCCTCTCGAGTGGAGACGGGTATGTCGGGGAACTTCTTGATTTGCACCAAGGGTGTGAAGGACCCTTACGAAGTTCCAGAGGTGAGGTGTGATCAGCCTCGAGACGCCTCAGCGAAAATGGGCCTCATCTCGCCTGGAGGGGAGAACCTCCTGGATTTTCTCGAGTTGCGGCAGGTCTTCTCGAGTTACGACGGGGACCTCAGGGACCCGCTCTGGTGGCCTCAGGAAAGGCCAGTCAGCATGCGAGTTGCTAGGGGACCTCTCGGGATTCCTCTCCCGTCCATGCCGGGGCCTCAGTACTTGTGTGGAGTCGGGGCCGGAACCTGAGGATTCCTCTCCAGTGTTGCCATGGATCTTGGGGTGCTTCTGAGTCTCCCCAGGGGAGTCAGGCCTCGTCTCGAGTGGGGACATGCACGTGCGCTTTCCTCCCGAGCTGCAGCAGTAGTGTCACGCTTCCTGTCACGTGGATCAAGGGATCTGTGGCTTTCCCTCGAGGCTGTCCCTCGAGGCTTTCCCACGAGGCTTTCCCACAGGGCTGTGCCACGTGCCACCTTGGTGTGAGTCGATCCTCGGCGTGAAAGACTAGCCGGTGAAGGGAAAAGAGGTTCCTCTGGAATGGACTGAGACATCTGGGGGACTCTTGGAATGGTGGCACGACCCTGGAGTTCCTCTCGCCGTTCCTGTTGAGAGGGCCTCCTCTTGAGATGCGACGGGAACGCCGGGAACTCTTTCCCGACGAAGCAGGGAAAGGATCCCTCATCTCGAGCTACGAGGCGGAAACGGGGCTCCTCTGGATGTGGGCGGGACCCTCGTGATTCCTCTCGAGTGGAGACGGGTATGTCGGGGAACTTCTTGATTTGCACCAAGGGTGTGAAGGACCCTTTCGAAGTTCCAGAGGTGAGGTGTGATCAGCCTCGAGACGCCTCAGCGGAAATGGGCCTCATCTCGTCTGGAGGGGAGAACCTCCTGGATTTTCTCGAGTTGCGGCAGGTCTTCTCGAGTTACGACGGGGACCTCAGGGACCCGCTCTGGTGGCCTCAGGAAAGGCCAGTCCCCATGCGAGTTGCTAGGGGACCTCTCGGGATTCCTCTCCCGTCCATGCCGGGGCCTCAGTCCTTGTGTGGAGTCGGGGCCGGAACCTGAGGATTCCTCTCCAGTGTTGCCATGGATCTTGGGGTGCTTCTGAGTCTCCCCAGGGGAGTCAGGCCTCGTCTCGAGTGGGGGCATGCACGTGCGCTTTCCTCCCGAGCTGCAGCAGTAGTGTCACTCTTCCTGTCACGTGGATCAAGGGATCTGTGGCTTTCCCTCGAGGCTGTCCCTCGAGGCTTTCCCACGAGGCTTTCCCACAGGGCTGTGCCACGTGCCACCTTGGTGTGAGTCGATCCTCGGCGTGAAAGACGAGCCGGTGAAGGGAAAAGAGGTTCCTCTGGAATGGACTGAGACATCTGGGGGAATCTTGGAATGGTGGCACGACCCTGGAGTTCCTCTCGCCGTTCCTGTTGAGAGGGCCTCCTCTTGAGATGCGACGGGAACGCCGGGAACTCTTTCCCGACGAAGCAGGGAAAGGATCCCTCATCTCGAGCTACGAGGCCGAAACGGGGCTCCTCTGGATGTGGGCGGGACCCTCGTGATTCCTCTCGAGTGGAGACGGCTAGGTCGGGGAACTTCTTGATTTGCACCAAGGGTGTGAAGGACCCTTTCGAAGTTCCAGAGGTGAGGTGTGATCAGCCTCGAGACGCCTCAGCGGAAATGGGCCTCATCTCGTCTGGAGGGGAGAACCTCCTGGATTTTCTCGAGTTGCGGCAGGTCTTCTCGAGTTACGACGGGGACCTCAGGGACCCGCTCTGGTGGCCTCAGGAAAGGCCAGTCCCCATGCGAGTTGCTAGGGGACCTCTCGGGATTCCTCTCCCGTCCATGCCGGGGCCTCAGTCCTTGTGTGGAGTCGGGGCCGGAACCTGAGGATTCCTCTCCAGTGTTGCCATGGATCTTGGGGTGCTTCTGAGTCTCCCCAGGGGAGTCAGGCCTCGTCTCGAGTGGGGGCATGCACGTGCGCTTTCCTCCCGAGCTGCAGCAGTAGTGTCACGCTTCCTGTCACGTGGATCAAGGGATCTGTGGCTTTCCCTCGAGGCTGTCCCTCGAGGCTTTCCCACGAGGCTTTCCCACAGGGCTGTGCCACGTGCCACCTTGGTGTGAGTCGATCCTCGGCGTGAAAGACGAGCCGGTGAAGGGAAAAGAGGTTCCTCTGGAATGGACTGAGACATCTGGGGGACTCTTGGAATGGTGGCACGACCCTGGAGTTCCTCTCGCCGTTCCTGTTGAGAGGGCCTCCTCTTGAGATGCGACGGGAATGCCGGGAACTCTTTCCCGACGAAGCAGGGAAAGGATCCCTCATCTCGAGCTACGAGGCCGAAACGGGGCTCCTCTGGATGTGGGCGGGACCCTCGTGATTCCTCTCGAGTGGAGACGGCTAGGTCGGGGAACTTCTTGATTTGCACCAAGGGTGTGAAGGACCCTTTCGAAGTTCCAGAGGTGAGGTGTGATCAGCCTCGAGACGCCTCAGCGGAAATGGGCCTCATCTCGCCTGGAGTGGAGATCCTCCTGGATTTTCTCGAGTTGCGGCAGGTCTTCTCGAGTTACGACGGGGACCTCAGGGACCCGCTCTGGTGGCCTCAGGAAAGGCCAGTCAGCATGCGAGTTGCTAGGGGACCTCTCAGGATTCCTCTCCCGTCCATGCCGGGGCCTCAGTACTTGTGTGGAGTCGGGGCCGGAACCTGAGGATTCCTCTCCAGTGTTGCCATGGATCTTGGGGTGCTTCTGAGTCTCCCCAGGGGAGTCAGGCCTCGTCTCGAGTGGGGGCATGCACGTGCGCTTTCCTCCCGAGCTGCAGCAGTAGTGTCACGCTTCCTGTCACGTGGATCAAGGGATCTGTGGCTTTCCCTCGAGGCTGTCCCTCGAGGCTTTCCCACGAGGCTTTCCCACAGGGCTGTGCCACGTGCCACCTTGGTGTGAGTCGATCCTCGGCGTGAAAGACGAGCCGGTGAAGGGAAAAGAGGTTCCTCTGGAATGGACTGAGACATCTGGGGGACTCTTGGAATGGTGGCACGACCCTGGAGTTCCTCTCGCCGTTCCTGTTGAGAGGGCCTCCTCTTGAGATGCGACGGGAACGCCGGGAACTCTTTCCCGACGAAGCAGGGAAAGGATCCCTCATCTCGAGCTACGAGGCGGAAACGGGGCTCCTCTGGATGTGGGCGGGACCCTCGTGATTCCTCTCGAGTGGAGACGGGTATGTCGGGGAACTTCTTGATTTGCACCAAGGGTGTGAAGGACCCTTTCGAAGTTCCAGAGGGGAGGTGTGATCAGCCTCGAGACGCCTCAGCGGAAATGGGCCTCATCTCGTCTGGAGGGGAGAACCTCCTGGATTTTCTCGAGTTGCGGCAGGTCTTCTCGAGTTACGACGGGGACCTCAGGGACCCGCTCTGGTGGCCTCAGGAAAGGCCAGTCCCCATGCGAGTTGCTAGGGGACCTCTCGGGATTCCTCTCCCGTCCATGCCGGGGCCTCAGTCCTTGTGTGGAGTCGGGGCCGGAACCTGAGGATTCCTCTCCAGTGTTGCCATGGATCTTGGGGTGCTTCTGAGTCTCCCCAGGGGAGTCAGGCCTCGTCTCGAGTGGGGGCATGCACGTGCGCTTTCCTCCTGAGCTGCAGCAGTAGTGTCACTCTTCCTGTCACGTGGATCAAGGGATCTGTGGCTTTCCCTCGAGGCTGTCCCTCGAGGCTTTCCCACGAGGCTTTCCCACAGGGCTGTGCCACGTGCCACCTTGGTGTGAGTCGATCCTCGGCGTGAAAGACGAGCCGGTGAAGGGAAAAGAGGTTCCTCTGGAATGGACTGAGACATCTGGGGGACTCTTGGAATGGTGGCACGACCCTGGAGTTCCTCTCGCCGTTCCTGTTGAGAGGGCCTCCTCTTGAGATGCGACGGGAACGCCGGGAACTCTTTCCCGACGAAGCAGGGAAAGGATCCCTCATCTCGAGCTACGAGGCCGAAACGGGGCTCCTCTGGATGTGGGCGGGACCCTCGTGATTCCTCTCGAGTGGAGACGGCTAGGTCGGGGAACTTCTTGATTTGCACCAAGGGTGTGAAGGACCCTTTCGAAGTTCCAGAGGTGAGGTGTGATCAGCCTCGAGACGCCTCAGCGGAAATGGGCCTCATCTCGTCTGGAGGGGAGAACCTCCTGGATTTTCTCGAGTTGCGGCAGGTCTTCTCGAGTTACGACGGGGACCTCAGGGACCCGCTCTGGTGGCCTCAGGAAAGGCCAGTCCCCATGCGAGTTGCTAGGGGACCTCTCGGGATTCCTCTCCCGTCCATGCCGGGGCCTCAGTCCTTGTGTGGAGTCGGGGCCGGAACCTGAGGATTCCTCTCCAGTGTTGCCATGGATCTTGGGGTGCTTCTGAGTCTCCCCAGGGGAGTCAGGCCTCGTCTCGAGTGGGGGCATGCACGTGCGCTTTCCTCCCGAGCTGCAGCAGTAGTGTCACGCTTCCTGTCACGTGGATCAAGGGATCTGTGGCTTTCCCTCGAGGCTGTCCCTCGAGGCTTTCCCACGAGGCTTTCCCACAGGGCTGTGCCACGTGCCACCTTGGTGTGAGTCGATCCTCGGCGTGAAAGACGAGCCGGTGAAGGGAAAAGAGGTTCCTCTGGAATGGACTGAGACATCTGGGGGACTCTTGGAATGGTGGCACGACCCTGGAGTTCCTCTCGCCGTTCCTGTTGAGAGGGCCTCCTCTTGAGATGCGACGGGAATGCCGGGAACTCTTTCCCGACGAAGCAGGGAAAGGATCCCTCATCTCGAGCTACGAGGCCGAAACGGGGCTCCTCTGGATGTGGGCGGGACCCTCGTGATTCCTCTCGAGTGGAGACGGCTAGGTCGGGGAACTTCTTGATTTGCACCAAGGGTGTGAAGGACCCTTTCGAAGTTCCAGAGGTGAGGTGTGATCAGCCTCGAGACGCCTCAGCGGAAATGGGCCTCATCTCGCCTGGAGTGGAGATCCTCCTGGATTTTCTCGAGTTGCGGCAGGTCTTCTCGAGTTACGACGGGGACCTCAGGGACCCGCTCTGGTGGCCTCAGGAAAGGCCAGTCAGCATGCGAGTTGCTAGGGGACCTCTCGGGATTCCTCTCCCGTCCATGCCGGGGCCTCAGTACTTGTGTGGAGTCGGGGCCGGAACCTGAGGATTCCTCTCCAGTGTTGCCATGGATCTTGGGGTGCTTCTGAGTCTCCCCAGGGGAGTCAGGCCTCGTCTCGAGTGGGGGCATGCACGTGCGCTTTCCTCCCGAGCTGCAGCAGTAGTGTCACGCTTCCTGTCACGTGGATCAAGGGATCTGTGGCTTTCCCTCGAGGCTGTCCCTCGAGGCTTTCCCACGAGGCTTTCCCACAGGGCTGTGCCACGTGCCACCTTGGTGTGAGTCGATCCTCGGCGTGAAAGACGAGCCGGTGAAGGGAAAAGAGGTTCCTCTGGAATGGAGTGAGACATCTGGGGGACTCTTGGAATGGTGGCACGACCCTCGAGTTCCTCTCGCCGTTCCTGTTGACAGGGCCTCCTCTTGAGATGCGACGGGAACGCCGGGAACTCTATCCCGACGAAGCAGGGAAAGGATCCCTCATCTCGAGCTACGAGGCGGAAACGGGGCTTCTTTGGATGTGGGCGGGACGTTCGGGTTTCCTCTCGAGTGGAGACGTGTATGTCGGGGAACTTCTTGATTTGCACCAAGGGTGTGAAGGACCCTTTCGAAGTTCCAGAGGTGAGGTGTGATCAGCCTCGAGACGCCTCAGCGGAAATGGGCCTCATCTCCCCTGGAGGGGAGAACCTCCTGGATTTTCTCGAGTTGCGGCAGGTCTTCTCGAGTTACGACGGGGACCTCAGGGACCCGCTCTGGTGGCCTCAGGAAAGGCCAGTCCCCATGCGAGTTGCTAGGGGACCTCTCGGGATTCCTCTCCCGTCCATGCCGGGGCCTCAGTCCTTGTGTGGAGTCGGGGCCGGAACCTGAGGATTCCTCTCCAGTGTTGCCATGGATCTTGGGGTGCTTCTGAGTCTCCCCAGGGGAGTCAGGCCTCGTCTCGAGTGGGGGCATGCACGTGCGCTTTCCTCCCGAGCTGCAGTAGCAGTGTCACGCTTCCTGTGACGTGGATCAAGGGAGATGCGGCTTTCCCTCGAGGATGTCCCTCGAGGCTTGCCCACGAGGCTTTCCCACAGGGCTGTGCCACGTGCCACCTTGGTGGGGGTCGATCCTCGGCGTGAAAGACGTGCCGGTGAAGGGAAAAGAGGTTCCTCTGGAATGGACTGAGACATCTGGGGGACTCTTGGAATGGTGGCACGACCCTGGAGTTCCTCTCGCCGTGCCTGTTGAGAGGGCCTCCTCTTGAGATGCGACGGGAACGCCGGGAACTCTTTCCCGACGAAGAAGGGAAAGGATCCCTCATCTCGAGCTACGAGGCGGAAACGGGGCTCCTCTGGATGTGGGCGGGACCCTCGTGATTCCTCTCGAGTGGAGACGGGTATGTCGGGGAACTTCTTGATTTGCACCAAGGGTGGGAAGGACCCTTTCGAAGTTCCAGAGGGGAGGTGTGATCATCCTCAAGACGCCTCAGCGGAAATGGGCCTCATCTCGCCTGGAGGGGAGAACCTCCTGGATTTTCTCGAGTTGCGACAGGTCTTCTCGAGTTACGACGGGGACCTCAGGGACCCGCTCTGGTGGCCTCAGGAAAGGCCAGTCCCCATGAGAGTTGCTAGGGGACCTCTCGGGATTCCTCTCCCGTCCATGCCGGGGCCTCAGTCCTTGTGTGGAGTCGGGGCCGGAACCTGAGGATTCCTCTCCAGTGTTGCCATGGATCTTGCGGTGCTTCTGAGTCTCCCCAGGGGAGTCAGGCCTCGTCTCGAGTGGGGGCATGCACGTGCGCTTTCCTCCCGAGCTGCAGCAGTAGTGTCACGCTTCCTGTCACGAGGATCAAGGGATCTGTGGCTTTACCTCGAGGCTGTCCCTCGAGGCTTTCCCACGAGGCTTTCCCACAGGGCTGTGCCACGTGCCACCTTGGTGTGAGTCGATCCTCGGCGTGAAAGACGAGCCGGTGAAGGGAAAAGAGGTTCCTCTGGAATGGATTGAGACATCTGGGGGACTCTTGGAATGGTGGCACGACCCTGGAGTTCCTCTCGCCGTTCCTGTTGAGAGGGCCTCCTCTTAAGGTGCGACGGGAACGCCGGGAACTCTTTCCCGATGATGCAGGGAAAGGATCCCTCATCTCGAGCTACGAGGCGGAAACGGGGCTCCTCTGGATGTGGGCGGGACCCTCGTGATTCCTCTCGAGTGGAGACGGGTATGTCGGGGAACTTCTTGATTTGCACCAAGGGTGTGAAGGACCCTTTCGAAGTTCCAGAGGGGAGGTGTATTCATCCTCAAGACGCCTCAGCGGAAATGGGCCTCATCTCGCCTGGAGGGGAGAACATCCTGGATTTTCTCGAGTTGCGGCAGGTCTTCTCGAGTTACGACGGGGACCTCAGGGACCCGCTCTGGTGGCCTCAGAAAAGGCCAGTCCCCATGCGAGTTGCTACGGGACCTCTCGGAATTCCTCTCCCGTCCATGCCGGGGCCTCAGTCCTTGTGTGGAGTCGGGGCCGGAACCTGAGGATTCCTCTCCAGTGTTGCCATGGATCTTGGGGTGTTTCTGAGTCTCCCCAGGGGAGTCAGGCCTCGTCTCGAGTGGCGGCATGCACGTGCGCTTTCCTCCCGAGCTGCAGCAGTAGTGTCACGCTTCCTGTCACGTGGATCAAGGGATCTGTGGCTTTCCCTCGAGCCTGTCCCTCGAGGCTTTCCCACGAGGCTTTCCCACAGGGCTGTGCCACGTGCCACCTTGGTGTGAGTCGATCCTCGGCGTGAAGGACGAGAAGGTGAAGGGAAAAGAGGTTCCTCTGGAATGGACTGAGACATCTGGGGGACTCTTGGAAAGGTGGCACAACCCTGAAGTTCCTCTCGCCGTTCCTGTTGAGAGGGCCTCCTCTTGAGATGCGACGGGAACGCCGGGAACTCTTTCCCGACGAAGCAGGGAAAGGATCCCTCATCTCGAGCTACGAGGCGGAAACGGGGCTCCTCTGGATGTGGGCGGGACCTTCGTGATTCCTCTCGAGTGGAGACGGGTATGTCGGGGAACTTCTTGATTTGCACCAAGGGTGTGAAGGAGCCTTTCGAAGTTCCAGAGGGGAGGTGTGATCAGCCTCGAGACGCCTCAGCGGAAGTGGGCCTCATATCGCCTGGAGGGGAGAACCTCCTGGATTTTCTCGAGTTGCGGCAGGTCTTCTTGAGTTACGACGGGGACCTCAGGGACCCGCTCTGGTGGCCTCAGGAAAGGCCAGTCCCCATGCGAGTTGCTAGGGGACCTCTCGGGATTCCTCTCCCGTCCATGCCGGGGCCTCAGTCCTTGTGTGGAGTCGGGGCCGGAACCTGAGGATTCCTCTCCAGTGTTGCCATGGATCTTGGGGTGCTTCTGAGTCTCCCCAGGGGAGTCAGGCCTCGTCTCGAGTGGGGGCATGCACGTGCGCTTTCCTCCCGAGCTGCAGCAGTAGTGTCACCCTTCCTGTCACGTGGATCAAGGGATCTGTGGCTTTCCCTCGAGGCTGTCCCTCGAGGCTTTCCCACAGGGCTGTGCCACGTGCCACCTTGGTGTGAGTCGATCCTCGGCGTGAAAGACGAGCCGGTGAAGGGAAAAGAGGTTCCTCTGGAATGGACTGAGACATCTGGGGGACTCTTGGAATGGTGACACGACCCTGATGTTCTTCTCGCCGATCTTGTTGAGAGGGCCTCCTCTTGAGGTGCGACGGGAACGCCGGGAATTCTTTCCCGACGAAGCAGGGAAAGGATCCCACATCTCGAGCTACGAGGCGGAAACGGGGCTCCTCTGGATGTGGGCGGGACCCTCGTGTTTCCTCTCGAGTGGAGACGGGTATGTCGGGGAACTTCTTGAGTTGCACCAAGGCTGTGAAGGACCCTTTCGAAGTTCCAGAGGTGAGGTGTGATTAGCCTCGAGACGCCTCAGCGGAAATGGGCCTCATCTCGCCTGGAGGGGAGAACCTCCTGGATTTTCTCGATTTGCGGCAGGTCTTCTCGAGTTACGACGGGGACCTCAGGGACCCGCTCTGGTGGCATCAGGAAAGGCCAGTCCCCATGCGAGTTGCTAGGGGCCATCTCGGGATTCCTCTCCCGTCGATGCCAGGGCCTAAGACCTTGTGAGGAGTCGGGGCCGGAACCTGAGGATTCCTCTCCAATGTTGACATGGATCTTGCGGTGCCTCTGAGTCTCTCCAGGGGAGTCAGGCATCGTCTCGAGTGGGGGCATGCACGTGCGCTTTCCTCCCGAGCTGCAGCTGTAGTGTCACGCTTCCTGTCACGTGGATCAAGGGATCTGTGTCTTTCCTTCGAGGCTTTCCCTCGAGGCTTTCCCACGAGGCTTTCACACAGGGCTGTGCCACGTGCCACCTTGGTGTGATTCGATCCTCGGCGTGAAAGACGAGCCGGTGAAGGGGAAAGAGGTTCCTCTGGCATGGACTGAGATATCTGGGGGACTCTTGGAATGGTGGTAAGACCCTGGAGTTCCTCTCGCCGTTCCTGTTGAGAGGGCCTCCTCTTGAGATGCGAGGGGAAAGCCGGGAATTCTTTCCCGACGAAGCAGGGATAGGATCCCTCATCTCGAGCTACGAGGAGTAAACGGGTCTGCTCTGGATGTGGGCGGGACCCTCGTGTTTCCTATCGAGTGGAGACGGGTATGTCGGGGAACTTCTTGAGTTGCACCAAGGCTGTGAAGGACCCTTTCAAAGTTCCAGAGGTGAGTTGCGATTAGCCTCGAGACGCCTCAGCGGAAATGGACCTCATCTCGCCTGGATGGGAGAACCTCCTGGATTTCCTCGAGTTGCTGCAGGTCTTCTCGAGTTACGACGGGGACCTCAGGGACCCGCTCTGGTGGCCTCAGGAAAGGCCAGTCCCCATGCGAGTTGCTAGGGGCCATCTCAGTATTCCTCTCCCGTCAATGCCGGGGCCTAAGCCCTTGTGTGGAGTCGGGGCCGGAACCTGAGGATTCCTCTCCAGTGTTGCCATGGATCTTGGGGTGCCTCTGAGTCTCCCCAGGGGAGTAAGGCCTCGTCTCGAGTTGGGGCATGCACATTCGCTTTCCTCCCGAGCTGCAGCAGAAATGTCACGCTTCCTGTCATGTGGATCAAGGGATCTGTGGTTTTCCCTCGAGGCTTTCCCACAGGGCTGTGCCACGTGCCACCTTGGTGTGAGTCGATCCTCGGCGTGAAACACGAGCCGGTGAAGGGAAAAGAGGTTCCTCTGGAATGGACTGAGACATCTGGGGGACTCTTGGAATGGTGGCACGACCCTGGAGTTCCTCTCGCCGTTCCTGTTGAGAGGGCCTCCTCTTGAGATGCGACGGAAACGCCCGGAATTCTTTCCCGACGAAGCAGGGAAAGGATCCCTCATCTCGAGCTACGAGGCGGAAATGGGGCTCCTCTGGATGCGGGCGGGACCCTCGTGTTTCCTCTCGAGTGGAGACGGGGATGTCGGGGAACTTCTTGAGTTGCACCAAGACTGTGAAGGACCCTTTCGAAGTTCCAGAGGTGAGGGGTGATTAGCCTCGAGACGCCTCAGCGGAAATGGGCCTCATCTCGCCAGGAGGGGAGAACCTCCTGGATTTTCTAGAGTTGCGGCAGGCCTTCTCGAGTTACGACGGGGACCTCAGGGACCCGCTCTGGTGGCGTCAGGATAGGCCAGTCCCCATGCGAGTTGCTAGGGGCCTTCTCCGGATTCCTCTCCCGTCGATGCCGGGGACTAAGCCCTTGTGAGGGGTCGGGGCCGGAACCTGAGGATTCCTCTCCAGTGTTGCCATGGATCTTGGGGTGCCTCTGAGTCTACCCAGGGGAGTCAGGCCTCGTCTCGAGTGGGGGCATGCAGGTTCGCTTTCCTCCCGAGCTGCGGCAGTAATGTCACGCTTCCTGTCACGTGGATCAAGAGATCTGTGGCTTTCCCTCGAGGTTTTCCCACGAGGCTTTCCCACAGGGCTGTGCCACCTGTCACCTTGGTGTGAGTCGATCCTCTGCGTGAAAGACGAGCCGGTGATGGGAAAAGAGGTTCCTCTGGAATGGACTGAGACATCTGGGGGACTCTTGGAATGGTGACATGACCCTGATGTTCTTCTCGCCGATCCTGTTGAGAGGGCCTCCTCTTGAGGTGCGACGGGAAAGCCGGGAATTCTTTCCCGACGAAGCAGGGAAAGGATCCCACATCTCGAGCTACGAGGCGGAAACGGGGCTCCTCTGGATGTGGGCGGGACCCCCGTGTTTCCTCTCGAGTGGAGACGGGTATGTCGGGGAACTTCTTGAGTTGCACCAAGGCTGTGAAGGACCCTTTCGAAGTTCCAGAGGTGAGGTGTGATTAGCCTCGAGACGCCTCAGCGGAAATGGGCCTCATCTCGCCTGGAGGGGAGAACCTCCTGGATTTTCTCGAGTTGCGGCAGGTCTTCTCGAGTTACGACGGGGACCTCAGGGACCCGCTCTGGTGGCATCAGGAAAGGCCAGTCCCCATGCGAGTTGCTAGGGGCCATCTCGGGATTCCTCTCCCGTCGATGCCAGGGCCTAAGACCTTGTGAGGAGTCGGGGCCGGAACCTGAGGATTCCTCTCCAATGTTGACATGGATCTTGGGGTGCCTCTGAGTCTCTCCAGGGGAGTCAGGCATCGTCTCGTGTGGGGGCATGCACGTGCGCTTTCCTCCCGAGCTGCAGCTGTAGTGTCACGCTTCCTGTCACGTGGATCAAGGGATCTGTGTCTTTCCTTCGAGGCTTTCCCTCGAGGCTTTCCCACGAGGCTTTCGCACAGGGCTGTGCCACGTGCCACCTTGGTGTGAGTCGATAGTCGGCGTGAAAGACGAGCTGGTGAAGGGGAAAGAGGTTCCTCTGGCATGGACTGAGATATATGGGGGACTCTTGGAATGGTGGTAAGACCCTGGAGTTCCTCTCGCCGTTCCTGTTGAGAGGGCCTCCTCTTGAGATGCGAGGGGAAAGCCGGGAATTCTTTCCCGACGAAGCAGGGATAGGATCCCTCATCTCGAGCTACGAGGAGGAAACGGGTCTGCTCTGGATGTGGGCGGGACCCTCGTGTTTCCTATCGAGTGGAGACGGGTATGTCGGGGAACTTCTTGAGTTGCACCAAGGCTGTGAAGGACCCTTTCGAAGTTCCAGAGGTGAGTTGCGATTAGCCTCGAGACGCCACAGCGGAAATGGACCTCATCTCGCCTGGATGGGAGAACCTCCTGGATTTCCTCGAGTTGCTGCAGGTCTTCTCGAGTTACGACGGGGACCTCAGGGACCCGCTCTGGGGGCCTCAGGAAAGGCCAGTCCCCATGCGAGTTGCTAGGGGCCATCTCAGTATTCCTCTCCCGTCGATGCCGGGGCCTAAGCCCTTGTGTGGAGTCGGGGCCGGAACCTGAGGATTCCTCTCCAGTGTTGCCATGGATCTTGGGGTGCCTCTGAGTCTCCCCAGGGGAGTAAGGCCTCGTCTCGAGTTGGGGCATGCACATTCGCTTTCCTCCCGAGCTGCAGCAGAAATGTCACGCTTCCTGTCACGTGGATCAAGGGATCTGTGGTTTTCCCTCGAGGCTTTCCCACAGGGCTGTGCCACGTGCCACCTTGGTGTGAGTCGATCCTCGGCGTGAAAGACGAGCCGCTGAAGGGAAAAGAGGTTCCTCTGGAATGGACTGAGACATCTGGGGGACTCTTGGAATGGTGGCACGACCCTGGAGATCCTCTCGCCGTTCCTGTTGAGAGGGCCTCCTCTTGAGATGCGACGGGAACGCCGGGAATTCTTTCCCGACGAAGCAGGGAAAGGATCCCTCATCTCGAGCTACGAGGCGGAAACGGGGCTCCTCTGGATGTGGGCGGGACCCTCGTGTTTCCTCTCGAGTGGAGACGGGTATGTCGGGGAACTTCTTGAGTTGCAACAAGGCTGTGAAGGACCCTTTCGAAGTTCCAGACGTGAGGTGTGATTAGCCTCGAGACGCGTCAGCGGAAATGGGCCTCATCTCGCCTGGAGGGGAGAACCTCCTGGATTTTCTCGAGTTGCGGCAGGTCTTCTCGAGTTACGACGGGGACCTCAGGGACCCGCTCTGGTAGCCTCAGGAAAGGCCAGTCCCCATGCGAGTTGCTTGGCGCCATCTCGGGATTCCTCTCCCGTCGATGCCGGGGCCTAAAACCTCGTGTGGAGTCGGGGCCGGAACCTGAGGATTCCTCTCCAGTGTTGACATGGATCCTGGGGTGCCTCTGAGTCTCCCCAGGTGAGTCAGGCCTCGTCTCGAGTGGCGGCATGCACGTGCGCTCTCTTCCCCAGCTGCAGCAGTGGTGTCACGCTTCCTGTCACGTGGATCAAGGGATCTGTGGTTTCCCTCGAGGCTTTACCTCGAGGCTTTCCCTCGAGGCTTTCCCACGAGGCTTTCGCACAGGGCTGTGCCACGTGCCACCTTGGTGTGAGTCGATCCTCGGCGTGAAAGACGAAACGGTGAAGGGGAAAGAGGTTCCCCTGGAATGGACTGAGACATCTGGGGGACTCTTGGAATGGTGGCACGACCCTGGAGTTCCTCTCGCCGTTCCTGTTGAGAGGGCCTCCCCTTGAGATGCGACAGGAGCGCCGGGAATTCTTTCCCGACGAAGCAGGGAAAGGATCCCTCACCTCGAGCTACGAGGCGGAAACGGGGCTCCTCTGGATGTGGGCGGGACCCTCGTGTTTCCTCTCGAGTGGAGACGGGTATGTCGGGGAACTTCTTGAGTTGCAACAAGGCTGTGAAGGAAACTTTCAAAGTTCCAGAGGTGAGGTGCGATTAGCCTCGAGACGCCTCAGCGGAAATAGGCCTCATCTCGCCTGGAGGGGAGAACCTCCTGGATTTTCTCGAGTTGCGGCAGGTCTTCTCGAGTTACGACGGGGACCTCAGGGACCCGCTCTGGTGGCCTCAGGAAAGGCCAGTCCCCATGCGAGTTGATTGGCGCCATCTCAGGATTCCTCTCCCGTCGATGCCGGGGCCTAAAACCTCGTGTGGAGTCGGGGCCGGAACCTGAGGATTCCTCTCCAGTGTTGACATGGATCCTGGGGTGCCTCTGAGTCTCCCCAGGGGAGTCAGGCCTCGTCTCGAGTGGGGGCATGCAAGTGCGCTTTCTTCCCAAGCTCCAGATGTAGTGTCACGCTTCCTGTCACGTGGATGAAGGGATCTGTGGCTTTCCCTCGAGGCTTTCCCACGAGGCTTTCCCTTGAGGCTTTCGCACAGGGCTGTACCACGTGCCACCTTGGTGTGAGTCGATCCTCGGCGTGAACGACGAGCTGGTGAAGGGGAAAGAGGTTCCTCTGCAATGGACTGAGACATCTGGGGGACTCTTGGAATGGTGGCA